>NC_079191.1:132219720-132552720 GCF_029499605.1 Hyla sarda | reverse complement strand
TGTACGTCTAGAAATATACATATTTACATAGTTGCATGGTGAAAATGAAATTAGTGCCCAATAAACAGCTAAAAAATAAATCAATACATTTTAGATCCTGGTACACTGAGCACAAAATGCTGCTAAGCTGTTTACACACTGATACATTTAGTGCTAGAAATATAAGTCATATGTATTGTTGTATTTCTCCTTTTTTATATTGGTCAGTGTACATTGAAGAACGGGCGTGGCTGGCCTATGGAGGCACATTTACCACTACATTGTGCATTGTATTAACCCCAACATATAGTTATCGCACACACAGAATTGGGTGCACTAACTGCATAACATCAAAAGGGAGCAGTTATATTGGAGACTATAGTGGATTATACATAAGTCTGTACTGCATTCACTAGACTGTGGAAACAGTGAGAGAACTGTCATCATTTTAAGAGAAATATAATTCAAAATACATTGACTGGATAACATTTTTATCACAGATACAGCACGTTACATTGTTACTGCTGACTCATTGTATGGATTTGCACTAAAAAAGACTGAGAATGGCCGATTAATGGCCAGACAGGAATAAATGCAGTTTTTTCAACCCTTTCAGGCCCAGTCGTTTTCCATCCTGTCCAGTTCACCTCAATAAACATTTTATTATTTATTGATCAGCTCATGAAGATGTAGGAGTGTTGGGGAGAAAATGAGGAAGGGGGGGGGGTCTTGGAATGAGGAAGGGGGGGGGTCGCTTTTTGAGTGTTACGTGTTTAAACCATGTCTGAGACAAAATACAATAAAAATGACACTAAAACTGGCCTTCCTTATAAGAAATACATGGTGGGCAGCAGTTACCACCCTTAGCCCCCCCCCCCTTCCACATTAATATGAAAATTTGACTGGCTGAACGTGCATATTAATCCCTACGGAGGAGGGTGGAGTGAGCAGCTGCCAGTCACCTGTGGTGGCGATTATTCTGAGGGGAAACAATAGAATTGGACAGGAAAAATCCAACCGGTCGATAAATGTCTCCCCCTAGAGCAGACGTCTGAGTGTGTCTGAAAGATCACCCCCCCCCCCCCACACACACACACACACACACACACACACACCCTGATTTCCACTAACAATAGATCTAATGTGTACAGGAGCACGAGCCTATGCCATACCGAAATGTATTGTTTTGGGGTCCCTGTGTTTTGCAGCTCAGTACAATCTCTTGTTCCCTGGAAGCAGACATTTCATGCTAAAGAAAGGTCTGTTCTTCAATGAGACCATTGACAGGAAGTCCAGAAAAGGGAAGTTATGTATATCAGAAATCTGAAGGGATATTAGCTATTTTGATAGGCTGAACTTTAATAAACTGCATATTTCATTCATTTAGTATTTTAGTTTATTTACTTATTAACATTTTTTTTAACAAGTCATCCCATCTAACTGCATTCATAGAGCCAGGTATCCTAGTACCCTTGAAGTTAAGGACGTAGCAAAGGGAAACATTATACTAAAACAGTGGCCAAGACTCATGAACCCCTTAAAGGGGTACTCTGCCCCTAGACATCTTATCCCCTATCCAAAGGATAGGGGATAAGATGTCAGATCGCCGCAGTCCCACTGCTGGGGAGCCCTGGGATCCCCGCTGCGGCACCGCGCTATCAATACTGCACAGAGCGAGTTCGCTCTGCACGTAATGACCAGCGATACAGGGGCCGGAGCATAGTTAGGTCATGGCTTCGCCCCTCGTGATGTCACAGCCCGCCCCTTTCAATACAAGTCTATGGGAGGGGGCGTGGCGGTCGTCACGCCCCCTCCCATAGACTTGCATTAAGGGGACGTGCCGTGATGTCACGAGGGGCGGAGCCATGACGTCACGCTGCTCCGTCCCCCGTATCGCCCGTCATTACGCACAGAGCGAACTCGTTCTGTGCTATAATGAGAGCAGGGTGCCGCAGCGGGGACCCCAGGGCTCCCCAGCAGCGGGACCACGGCGATCTGACATCTTTGGATAGGGGATAAGATGTCTAGGGGCGGAGTACCCCTTTAAGGACCCATTTTGGCCTTATCGACAATTTTTTTTTTACGCTATTGTTTTTTCCTCCTCGCCTTCAAAAAATCATAACTCTTTTGTATTTTCAACCACAGTCAAGTATGAGGGCTTGTTTTTTGCGCAACCAGTTGTCCGTTGTAATGCCATCACTCACTTTACCATAAAATGTATGGCATAACCAAAAAAATACTATTTGTGTGGGGAGATTAAAAAGAAAACTGCAATTTAGCAAAGTTTGGAATGTTTCGTTTTCATGCCGTACAATTTACGGTAAACATGACGTGTTCTTTATTCTTTGGGTCAATACGATTAAAATGATATTCATGATTACATACTTTTCTATTATTGTTGCGCTTAAAAAAAAATTGCTAAATTTTTAACCAAATTAATACATTTAAAATCCCTCTATTTTGAAGACCTATAACCTTTTCATTTTTCAGTATAAGCGGCGGTATGAGGGCTCATTTTTTGCACCATAATCTGTACTTTTTATTGATACCATATTTGCATATAAAATAAAACTTTTAATACATTTTTTATCAATTTTTTTGAGGAATAAAATGTCATAAAAGTAGCAATTTTGGACTTTTCTTTTTTACGTACACGTCGTTCACCAGACGGTATCATTAACATTATATTTTAATAGTTTGGATATTTACACATGTGGCGATACCAAATATGTTTATACATGTTTTTTAAATGAAATGGGGAAAATGGGACAATTTAAATTATTGGGGGAGGGAATTTTTCCAAATTTTTTTCTAACTTAAATTTTTTACTTTTTTTTACTTTTATTTTTTACACTTTAATAGTCTTCATAGGGAATATTGATAGCAATCATTTGATTGCTAATACTATTCAATGCTATGCATAGGGCATTGCACTAATCAATGTTTTTGGTCATCTTCTACTCTGGTCTGCTCAATCTCAGGCCAGAGCAGAAGACCCGTGGAAGGCATCGGAGACAGGCGACGGGACCTCCATCTGCCGTTCTGGACGATCGGATCTCCGCGGTAGGGCTGCGGGCGAGATCCGATCATCCATTTTAGTGACCGCAGCGCTGCAGATGCTGTTTATCTGTATCGATCCTGTTTTGTTAAACTGAAACAAGGCAATCAATAAGATTGGAGTTTTTATCTGTAGACTTGAAGTTGGACTAAACATCTACAATTGTGTTTTTAGTGCTATTTACAGATCCAAATTACCCACAAGGTGTCTCCCAGGGATTTATAACACACACTCCAATTCCCATTCAGGCTTGCGCCTTCCTAGGACTAAATTCCCAAAACTCGGGAACCCTACAATATAAATTTTAACTTTTATTTCTTTATTTTGAAATTAATTATAAACTGGTGAGAAATCAAAATTAGTGAATTAAAACCACAAACATTGGCCCTCATTTACTATTGCAAACCAGACATGTTTTGTCGGGTTGTGCACCAGAATTTGCGCCAGAATTTAAAAAACCCTGACCAACTCTCCATTTTGCTAAGAAAATCCAAAAAAGGGACGTGGTCACCGGGGAAAGGAGGCGTGGTCTCTGAAAAGGGGCGTGTTCCCGACATTTTCACAAAAAACAACATATTTACTAAGGTTTCCACATAAAATGTGGTGGATTTGAGCTGAGAAAACCCCTACAGATCAGAGCATGTGTAAAAAAAAAAAAAAAAAGAAAAATGTAGGGAAACCGTAGTAAATACCGTGGAAAAAAAATTGTAGGGAATTAAAACCCACAAAGAAACCTACAATCTACTCTTAGTAAATCAGGGCCATTGAGTCAGATTGGGGTTTTTAAGTCATTCCCCTTTTGTAATTTCCAGTTAGTTGGACATATATTTTTTATCCATTTGCCATCTTTAGTCCTATTTAATGATTTTCCTATTAATTCCAACTCTGGTATTTTTATACAGGCTCTGACTCAATGTTGCTGTTTAAAATAGTACACACAACCGCCCCCCCCCCCCCGACGTTCCGCCGGCCGTATCCATTAGCACCCCGACCCTTGATAAAGCCGGGTACGGCCGGCGAAACGTCGGGGGGGGGGGGTGTTGTGTGTACTATTTTAAACAGCAATGACTTAAAAAACCCAATCTGACTCAGTGTTTGTGGTTGTCATTCACTAATCTTGATTTCTCACCAGTTTATAATTAATTTCAAAATAAAGAAATAAAAGTAAAATTTTATATTGTAGGGTTCCCGGATTTTGGGAATTTAGTGCTATTTAACCCTATGCATCACCCTGTGCATAAAACAACAAAAGATATAGGCAGCCTTCCTGTGTACTGAATATAATTAGTCTATTATCAGCAGCACTTCTTGGATCCCAGGATCTACGCCAGCAGAGCATCCCTCATAAACATTGCCCCATAAAAAGCACCAGCATTTTAGAAGGCAAGAAGAATGATAAGTGGCACTCACCAATTCCAGCAAAATCTCTTTAATCTTCTTAAAAGGTGCAAACGACAAGACACAGCAGGGAATGATACAGGTGGCTAGCTATATAATTTCCTGCTGTATCTTGTCATTTGCACCTTTTATGAAGATTAAAGAGATTTTGCCAGTATTGGTGAGTGCCACCTTTTATTCTTCTTGCCACCATTATTCTTCATATCATGTCAAGTTGAGCCCCGCCTGCACGACTTATAGGTGTTAATTGAGTGTGGTTTCCAGCCATCATACTCAGTGTGAACTATTACCTATGATGCAGTGCCAGAGTTTCTTTGGTTGATGTAGTATTTTAGAAGGCACTATTATGTGGGCAATGTGTAGGAATATCAGGAGACCATTTATTATAATGAATATTTTATATAACTGTGACAATAAACTAATACAGTGTAGTTAGTATTTAGGTTAACAGTTGTAAATACAGCCCTGAAAATGAAAAGCATTCCACATTCCTATTAGTTGAGAAGACCACACAAACATATGCCAAACCCGCAGTTTTTTTTTATGTTGTTTTTTTTTTTAATTGGGGGGAGGGGGGGGGCTGTAAATAGCATAGTAGGCTGCAGTATTCTCTACCATAAAAAATTACTTTTAGGTGTATGTAAAAAAAGACAATTTTATGGGATCCTGTGTATGTATATCTACTTTCATTTGGTAAATTATTTATGCCGCCCACACTCATAATCCAGGTAAGGTGGGACTGTAGCCTAAAGCTCTGTTTACCTTGACATTAGGAGTCTGAAAATAGTTTTGGTGTAACACCAATATGGTCTATCTTGAATTGTTTAATTAGTTTCAAATTACAAAATTATTTAATGAACAAATAAATGTTAAGTGTGACATTTTTTTTGTCCATGTAGAATTAAGGCCTTTTTAGCTTTGCTAAGTGTGTCTGGCTCTAATAGAAATTCACATTGTGAATATTTATAGTTCACTGCTGTTTTCTCAGGCCAGCCCATGCAGTCTTTCTTAAGATTATTTTACTTATTATAAAAGAGCACCTGTCATCAACTAAACTTTCCCTAATCCCCCTGCCCATCTGTCCCTAACTGTAACTAAGCCTATCCCTGTGTTTATTGCGGGTGTAAACCACATGTAAATACCTTTATATATTCAGCTTTGGTAGCTCAGGAGCACTCTTTCACAGAGGAGCGGAAGGAGGCGTGTCCCGGCAGGCGCGCCGTCACATGAAGCCAGGCCGGGACTGCTGCTTCCGCCTTCTTCTTGTATTCTGCGCTCCCTCCCAGGAGCGTGCATACAAGCACTGTACAGGGGAAGGACGTGTGAGGTGAGATTTCCGAACCCGTGAGAAAACCGAACCACTCCTCCCCTCAGCTCCTGCCCGAGCTAGAGCGAGGAGGAGCGAGGGCAGAGCCCGAGCTCGCAGCACGTCTGCAGTGTATAATTAAGCCACGCCCCTTTAGGTTCGGAAATCTCACATGTAGGACGCAGCTCTACTTTACACAGGCAGACACAGCAGTACATAAATGTACTTCATGTTGCGGTAGGATTTAACGCACCAGGACATGCGCCGCAGTTCCCGGCTGTTGATAGCAGCCAGGGACCTGCCGGTAATGGCCGACATCCGCGACTGCGCGGATGTCTGTCATTAACCCCTCAGATGCCGTGATCAATACAGATCACGGCATCTGCGGGAGCGTGGCGATACGATCATCTGCAATGGTGGACAGAGGTCCCCTCACCTGCCTCAGTCCGTGTCCCGGCATCTTCTGCTCTGGTCTGAGATCGGGCAGACCAGAGCAGAAGATAGCTGATACCACTGATCAGTGCTATGCCCTATGTATAGCACGGAACAGTATTAGCAATCAAATTATTGCTATAAATAGTCCCCTATGGGGACTATTAAAGTGTAAAAAAAAAAAAGGAAAAAACAAAAACAAAAATTAGAAAAATCCACTCCCCCAATAAAAATGTAAATTGTCCCTTTTTTTTTTCAATAAACATATTTGGTATCGCCGCGTGCATAAATATCCGAACTATTAAAATAAAATGTTAATTATCCCGTATGGTGTACGGCGTGAACGTTAAATTGCTGCTTTTTTTTTAACTGTCATTTTTATTGGAAGTTTGCACAATTACAATTAAAAAAAATTTATAAAAAAATGTATTAAAAGTTTTACATATGCATATGTTGTAAAAAAAATTATAAAAAATAAGTACAGATCACGGAGCAAAAAAATGAGCCCTCATACTAGTCTGTGGATAAAAATATAAAAGAGTTCTGATTTTGAAAAAATGAAAAACATAAAAATAAAATTGTCCTGAGTCCTTAAGGGATTAATATTTTATTTATTGTTTCTTCAAAATTATTCTTCAAAATCTTTTTAAGACTTGTGGCTGGTCCTGTTCCTCATTTATCATTTCTAATTGAACTAAATCTTCAATATCAGAGGAATATTATTTTTAGCAGGTCGTTGTCATGCTGGAAGACAAAGCCATGACCCATCTTCAATGCTCTTACTGAGGGAAGGCTGTTGTTGGCCAAGATCTCATGATACATGGGCACATCTATGATACATGGGCACAGTCCCAAAGAATGATGTTTCCACCTCCATGATTCATGGTTGGGATGGTGTTCTTGAGGCTCTACTCATCCTTCTTCTTCCTCCAAACATGGGGAGTGGAGTTTAGGCCAAAAAGCTCTATTTTTGTCTCATCAGATCACATGACCGTCTCCCATTCCTCCTCTGGATCATCCAGATGATCATTGGCAAACTTCAGATGGGCCTGAACATGCGCTGGCTTGAGCAGAGGGACCTTGCGTGCACTGCAGGATTTTAATCCATGATGGCATAGTGTGTTACTAATGGTTTTCTTGGAGACTGTGGTCCCAGGTCACCAGGTCATTGACCTGCTCCTGCCGTGTAGTTTTGGGCTGATCCCTCACCTTCCTCATGATCATTGATGCCCCACAAGGTGAGATCTTGCATGGAGCCCCAGACAGAGGGAGATTGACCATCATCTTGAACTTCTTCCATTTTCTATTAATTGCGCCAACTGTTGTTGCCTTCTCACCAAGCTGCTTGCCTTTTGTCCTGTAGCCCATCCCAGCCTTGTCCAGGTCTGCAATTTTATCCCTGATGTCCTTACACAGCTCACTGGTCTTGGCCATTGTGGAGAGATTAGAGTCTGTTTGTTTGATTGACTGTGTGGACAGGTGTCTTTTATACAGGTAACGAGTTCAAACAGGTGCAGTTAATACAGGTAATGAGTGGAGAACAGGAGGGCTTCTTAACCCCTTAAGGACATGCGCCGTAAATGTATGGCGCTGCATAGCATCACTTAGCGCACAGCGCCGTACATTTTCGGTGCGGCTTTATTCCAGGCGGGTCCTGGCGTCTGTCAGCAGCCGCGGACCCGCCAGTAATCGTGGACATCAGCGATTGCGCTGATGTCTGCCTTAACCCCTCAGGTGCAGTGATCAATAGAGATCATGGCATCTGCGGCAGTGCGACACTAATAATGGCTGGTCTGATTGCCCGCAGCACTTCCGTGGGGATCAGATCAGCCAAGATGGTGGACGGAGGTCCCCTCACCTGCCTCCGTCCGTCTCCCGGGGTCCTCTGCACTGATCTGCCTTCCAGCAGACCAGAGCAAAAGATTGCCGATAATACTGATCAGTGCTATGACCTGTGCATAGCACTGAACAGTATTAGCAATCTAATGATTGCTATAAATAGTCTCCTTTGGGGACTAAAAAAGTGTAAAATAAATGTTAAAAAAAAAATGAACATTTTTGAAAAAGCCCCTCCCCAATAAAGTTTTAGATCACCCCTTTTCTTCATATTAATACAAAAAAGCATTAAAAAAGATAAATAAACATATTTGGTATCGTTGCGTGTGTAAATGTCCTAACTATAAAAATATAATATCCAGTTGAGTGAAGAACAAAATAAGTGCACTCACCGCAATTGCTGCTTCATCTGTATACTTAATTCAACATCCGTAAAAACGAACAGTGCAGGGAGGCAACGAGGGAAGGAGGTGAGCTTCGGCTAAAGCTCACCTCCTCCCCTCATCACCTCCCTGCACTGTTCGTTTTATTTTGTTCTTCACTCAACTGGATATTATGGATTATATATTCTTGCTATGATAAGTTTTGCACCACCATCTGCTGTCTATAAAGTCATGCTGCAGCATTGTGTCCATTGATAAGACATTCGACAGGTGTATGCAATAGCAGTGCCAGGCTGACTTTTTCTTTTGTGCTATGAAAATAAAATGTTAATGATCGGCGTTAACGTTAAAACGGCGTAAACGTAAAAAAAAAAGTTAAAAAATTCAGCTTTTTTGTTACATTAAACTGCAATTTTTTTTAAAATAAAAAGCGAGCAAAAAGTCACATATATGCATACGGGATATCAAAACAAACTACAGATCATGGCGCAAAAAATTTGCCCCCAAACATCCCTGAATACGGAAAATAAGAAAGTTTGAGGTGGTCAAAATAGGGCAATTTTAAACATACTGATTTTTTTAAAAAAAGTTTGAAATTTTTTAAAAGCAGTAAAATAATAGAAATCTATGTAACAATGGGCATCATTTTAATGGTATTGACCCATAGAACAAAGAAAACATGTAATTTTTACCGTAAAGTGTACAGCGCGAAAACAAAACCCCCCAAATTTGAAAAATTAGGATTTTCGTTTAAATTTCTTTACACAAAAAATATTTTTTGGGGTTTACCATACATTTTAGGGTAAAATTATGTAATTACAAAGTACAACTGGTCACACAAAAAACAAGCCCTCATATGTGTCTGGGAATGGAAATATAAAAGAGTTATGAATCATAGAAGGCGAGGAGGAAAAAACAAAAACGCAAAAATAAAATTGGCTGTGTCCTTAACCTCTTCAGAATGCCGGGCGTATGCCTACGCCCTGCATCCCGAGTTCTTAAGGACGTGGGGCGTATGCATACGCCAATGGGAATTCCGGTCCCCGCCGCTAGCCGGTTGGGGACCGGGATGCCTGCTGAAATCATTCAGCAGGCATTCCCGGCACATCGTCCAGGGGCGACCCCCCCCCCCTCATGTCGGCGATCGCAGAAAATCACATGTCAATTCAGACATGTGATTTTCTGCTATTCCGGGCTGATCGAGTTTCTGGTGACCCGATCATCCGGAAAATAGGGATGATCGGAGCGGTCAGTGACAGTCCCGATCATCCTGAGGGCTAGGAGCGAGGTCGCAGTGCTGCAATCTCCTCCTATCCCCTGCCATTGGTCAGAACTGATTCTGACCAATGGCAGTGCAGGACAGTGGTTTGCTATGGCAACCCCCCGTTCTGCCCACCCCTGGATGTCGTGGGGAACGTGGGGAGAAGATGGAGGCCGGTACCTGGAGGAGAAGATGCGTGGGAACCCCCGATCGTCACTGGGAGTTGTAATTTTACAACATCTGGAGGGTCACAGTTTGGAGACCACTATTACAGTGGTGCCCAAACGGTAGCCCTCCAGATGTTGCCAAACTACAACTCTCAGCATGCCTAGACTGCCCAGGCATGCTGGGAATTGTAGTTTTGTAACATCTGTCTCTTCAGATTTTGCAATTTTCATGACATTTTTGAAAATTGCTGCTCTACTTTGAAGCCCTCTAATTTTTTCAAAAAGCAAAAATATGTCCATTTTATGATGCCAACATAAAGTGGATATATTGTATTTGTGAATAAAAATAAAATTTACTGGGAATATCCATTTTACTTACAAGTAGAGAGCTTCAAAGATTTTTCACCAAAAAAGGATGTAAGTAACGCCGAAAATTTACCACCAAAATAAAGTAGAATGTCACGAAAAAACAATCTCAGAATCAGAATATTCTGTAAAAGCGTTTTCGAGTTATTAATTCGTAAAGCGACGGTGGTCAGAATTGCGAAAAAGGGCTCAGTCCTTAAGGGGTTAAAGGGGTACTCTGCCCCTAGCATCTTATCCCCTATCCAAAGCATAGGGGATAAGATGTCAGATCACTGGGGTCCCCCGGGATCTCCGCTGCAGCGCCCCGCTATCATTACTGCACAGAGGAAACTTGCTCTGTGCGTAATGACGGGCAATACAGGGTCCGGAGCATCGTTACGTCACGGCTCAGCCCCCTCATGATGTCACGGTCCGCCCCCTTAATTCAAGTCTATGGGAAGGGGCGTGGTGGCCATCACGCCCCCTCCCATAGACTTGCATTAAGGGGGCGGGCCGTGACATCATGAGGGGGCTGAGCCGTGATGTAACGATGCTCCGGACCCTGTATTGCCCGTCATTACGCACAGAGCAAGTTTCCTCTGTGCAGTAATGATAGCGGGGTGCTGCAGCGGAGATCCCGGGGGACCCCAGTGATCTGACATCTTATCCCCTATGCTTTGGATAGGGGATAAGATGCTAGGGGCAGAGTACCCCTTTAAATGAAAACTTTCACCTTGCTCCCACCGCACTAACCAGCATTACTGGCTGGTAGTGCGGGGGACACGGATCAGTTTGATGCATGCCATGCCCGACCGCCACACTGTTCGGCCGTTATCTTCTTTCTTCTTGATATGCAAATTAGCTGCTAACTGGCACGGGTGGAGTTACTACCTTCATCTGGCACTGTGATGTAACCGCCGCTCGGCCCGCAGCACGGCATGGTATGCATCAAACTGATCAGCTTCCCCCGCACTACCAGCCAGTACCACTGGTAAGTGCACGGGGAGCAAACTGACAGTTTTCCTTTAAGGTGAAAATGGGCTAAGTCCTTAAGGGGTTAAAGAAAAAATAACAGTCTATGAGAGCCGGAATTCTTACTGGTTGGTAGGTGATCAAATACTTATATCATGTACTTCAGTCCAATAAAATGCAGATGCATTTTTTTTTTTTTTAAGTCATACAATGTGATTTTCTGAATTTTTGTTTTAGATCTCTCACAGTTGAAGAGTACCTATAATAAAAATTACTGACCTCTACATGCTTTGTAATTAGGAAAACCTGCAAAATCGGCATTGTATCAAATACTTGTTCTCCCCACTGTATATATGTAAATGGAGTTGTTTTTTGCAGCATGTGCACGGATTTTAGCATACCCAATTGAAATAAATAGAACAGTTGCAGACATTTCTACAACAAATCTTCCTTGTGTAAATTATTTACAATATTTATTACAATATTTTCATTTTTTTTTTTTATATTTGCTAATGTTTGTAGTGAGAACCAACAGATGTGCAGATTGATCCATCTGCCCCTTCTTCAATATTAGATCACTTACATTGTCGCCGGGAAGTGATAGATGGCTTGTAATATACATGCTCATAATATGCAACCAAGCGAGGACACAAAATTATACTAAACCTTTTTTTTAAAGAAAGAAAATCTGTGTGAGTCACTGATGTTGAACAGTTGGTATAGATTTTTATAGGACAATCCAAGACATCAACTGCACTCTCTACAGTATACCGCATGAAGACATGATTTCTCCATGTTCAAAGTGTTCTGTTACTGTAGACATTCGAAGACTCCTAAAGGGTTCGTGTGTGCAAAATATCTTATGAATAAATTATGAATAAACCTATGAAATTAATATGCTTTATTATTTAGAAACTAAAAAAAAATGAATAAATATATACTAGTGTGTTACACCCATGTGCTGAATACTTAAAATTTATAGTACCCCTTTGAAAGTGTACATCAGAAGAATCCAACCAGTGACCATCCAGCTGTTAATAAACTACAACTCCCAGTATGTCCTGATAATCTTTGCCTGTCAGGTCATGCTTGAAAGTATAACAACAGCTGGCAATCCATAGATTGGAGACTGATCTAGTCCTCCATCCCATGGAGGAACTAAAATCCAGTAGTTTACAGAGGGTTTTGGTTCTCTTAACCCCTTAACGACCAAGGACGTGTGCTCGGGTCATGTGCGACAGGTTCTGGTAGCTGATAGGAGCCCGGGACCTGCCGGTAATGGGCGACATTCGCGATCGCGTGGATGTCCTGCATTAACCTCTCAGATGCTGTGATCAATACAGATCATGGCATCAGCGGCAGTGCGGCTACATTTTATGCTGAACTGGTTAAAAAAAGAAAGAAGTAAAAAAAAAAAAAGTTTAAAAAATGTTAAAAATTCCCTCCCCCAATAAAAATGTAGTGTCCCTTTTTCCTATTTTACCCCCCAAAAAGTGTTTTAAAAAAATGAATAAACATATCTGGTATCGCCGCGTGCATAAATGTCCGAACTATTAAAATATAATGTTAATGATCCCGTACAGTGAATTGAGTGAACATAAAAATAAAAAAAATCCAAAATTGCTGCTTTTTTTTGTCACATTTTATTTAAAAAAATTAATAAAAGTTTTAAATACACAAATGTGGGATCAATAAAAAGTACTGTCAAAATATTTTTTTTGGGTTGTGCCATACATTTTATGGTAAAATTAGTGATGTCATTACAAAGGACAACTGGTCGCGCAAAAAACAAGCCCTCATACTAGTCTGTGGATGAAAATATCAAAGAGTTACGATTTTTTAGAAGGTGAGGAGGAAAAAACTAAAATGCCAAAATGATATTGGCCTGGTCCCAAAGGTGAAAATGGGCTTGGTCCTTAAGGGGTTAATTTCCCATTTACAAAAATAAGATGGTGACATTTTTTTTTTTTTAATTGGGTAAGCATTGAAGAGTTTTGATGCTATTTGGTTTATGTAAAGACTTTGTAGTTACGCATCCACATCTTTCCTTTTTAGGTCTCATTCTCATACTTATCAATGTACAATATTCCTTTATTATATAACACAATAATACAATGCCCCCCCCCCCCCCACACACACACACACACACACTGTTTTGGTCCCTTCTAGGTGATGTTTGCTATTGCTTTCTTGTGCATTTAGATTATTTTGTATTGTTTTTGCTATATAGACAGGGAATATTGTACATTAATACTTGGCTGATATTTGAAATGTGCATTTCTTTTTGTGCATGATACTTTCCTCTTCTGATTCGATTTCCTGTTTTTTTATATACTGATTGGCACTTCTTGCACTTTGTCGGTTATGCCTACCTCAGTTTGTATGTTCTCATTTTTAAATTTACTGTATTCCATTTGTTTTAGGAAATGGACCATTTAGAAGAAGAAATGACTTGCTCTGTCTGCTTGAGCATGTATGATGATCCTCGAATTCTACAGTGTTCTCATTCTTTTTGCAGAAAGTGCCTTGAACACTTAATGAAGTCTTCAGATAGCTATTTATGGAGATTGTCACTGGGGAGATTGAAATGTCCAGCTTGCAGAGGGTTTACAGATGTTCCCACTGGAGTTCATTCACTGCCAGTCAACTTTGCATTAAAGTCCATTGTGGAAAAATATAAAAGTAACCATCGATCGAAAACCTGTGCTGAACATAGTAGATATCAGCTAAACATGTTTTGTCTTAAAGATAGAAAATTGATATGTGGCCAATGCCTTACAGTAGGACCACATAAAGGTCACCCTGTAGATGACCCAGATGTTGCTTATGCAAAGGAGCAGCAGACAGCTTCTATGTTACTAGCTACCCTCAGTCATAAGAACTTCACAGGTGTGTCCTCTGTTATCAGATCATTAGAGGAGCAGATGACCAATTGTAAAAACATTGTACTGGAGGACAAAAAGGAGGTGGTAACGTTTTTCGACAATTTAATAGAAGTACTTGAGCAGAAGAAGCAAGATTTTCTAGCTGCCCTTAATGATCTTAACCAACAAGTGGTAGATGTTTTTTCTTTACAAATAGAGGAGATGAGGCAAATTCAAGACGAAGAATTGGATCTAGTGTCTCTGAGCAGTTCTGCTCAGACAGAAGAGTCTCCACTGGTATACCTAGAGACTATTCATGACATACAGCAAAGAATGATAGCCTTAAAGAAGCAACAGCTTCTTCCCATTCACCCTGTTGAGATCTACCCCAGGGTTGGGCAAATGATAAAAGATAAATGGCTGAAGACAAATACTGGAGATGTTAATCTTCTGCCCATACCAAAGTTTGGCATTCATTTTCAGGAGGACCACAGAGCAATTCCAAGCAGCCCTCAATGCACATGGATATTAGTCGTTTCTCTATTATTTGTCAGTCTTATATCATTATTAGTTTACTTCAACTCAGGAATATCATCAGACTTTACTATTCGATATTGGACATGCCTTTCTGAAATCATGGGGCCAGTTCTTAATTTTGGAGAGAGTCCTGTGACTGCAGTAAAGACCGTTTCTCACAAATTTTCAAGCTTATATCTTGACTTTATTGCCCAACTGCATTCTTTACTTAGGCTCTAACACGTATATGGTATTTCACTGCAATAAACACTGCCATAAAGGATCGCCCTTAACCCTCTTTGTCAGTACACAAATAGTACATAACTTAGGCATCATATGTTCTCACATATGGCTACGACAATGAAACAATAAATAATTTATAGCTCTTAGAATGCGATAAAGAAATTATTTAAAGCTGTACTCTGGTGGCAAACTTTATTTATTTTTATTTTTTTATCAGCTGGTGCCAGAATGTTATACATATTTGTAAATTACTTCTATTTAAAAAGCTTAATCGTTCCAGTACTTAATCAGCTGCTGTATACTACAGAGGACTTTATTTTCTGTCTCAACACACTCTCTGCTGACACCTCTGTTCGGAAGTGTCAGGATCTGCCCAGAGCACTAACAGTTCCACATAGCAAACCTATCCTGCTCTGGACAGTTCCTGACATGGACAGAGGTGTCAGCAGAGAGCACTGTGGTTAGACAGAAAAGAACTATACAACTTCCTCTGTAGTATACAGTAGCTTATAAGTACTGGAAGGATTAAGATTTTTAAATAGAAGTAATTGACAAATCTGGTTAACTTTCTGGCACCAGTTGATTTAAAAAAATGTTTTGCCACCGAAGTATCCCTTTAAGATTGCTGTTTGGACAACAAGGCCAAAATTGGCTTGTCACTAAGCGGTTAACCTCTTCTAGACGGGATCACTTTTTCCCCCGCATGAACAGACACATTTTAAAGCTTTAAAAATATTTTTATATATATATTTTTTTTTCCGGAAAACTAAGTGAAAATGAAAAAAGAAAACTAAGTGAAAATAAGTAGTTTTAATGTTTTTTAAACAACTTTTTATTATTAAAAGTGCCGTTATGGTTGTTTATATATAGGGTTGGAGCCAGTAGCTGTTTGGCCCATTGATTTTTTATTTCTTTAAATGCATTACGTTATTCTTTACTTTGCGTTTACTTCATATTTTTTTATTTTACATATTGTGTTTACAAATTGTATTTCCTCTGTAACTGTGGCTGACATATTATCTAGCCCTTGCTGAGTTGTGTGCACAAAACTTGGGAAGGCAGGGATGGTAATAAACTGTCCCCACCTTCTATCTGGAGTGAGCGGCTTTCACTGTCAACCTTCTGAAGTCAACTGCTCACCATCTTGATGTTTACAAAACTATGGGTGGTCAGCAAGTGGTTAAATCAAGTTTTTAATTTTTTGTTAAATATAGGTAACACAGGTTTACACCATTCACAATAGGTGATAGTCACGGCTCCCCTCCTTTCCCTTATTCCTAAAGCACTTTTCCATGGAAACGATTCAGTTCCGGTTATAGGTCCTATGGTAAGTATGGCTACTGTAAAGCATTACTTAAAATGCTGTTAATTTTAGCTCAAGATGGCTGTATGTGATGTTTTCTATATATGTAGATGTATGTAAAAAATGGAGCTAAGAAAATACATCTGGCGAATTTATGAGGGTCTATGATGATTGCACACAATATGTGGTGTGGTAGTCGACACAGCTCTATACATAGAGAGAGCTGGGGGGCCCAATAGTCAACCACCCCTACCCTGCGATAAGACACTTAGCCCCTATCCTTTGAAGAGGGGATACATTTTCCTAAACTGGATTTCTCCTCTAAGGGTACGTTCACACAACCAGATCCTCTGCGAGTTTCCCACTGCGGGTTAAAGCTGTGGCTAATTTTCTACAGCAGAAAATCTGCAGCAGACCCCATTGAGTCAATGTAATCTGCGAAAAATCTGCTGCAGCTTTAACTTGCAGAAGATCTGGCCATGTGAATGTAGTCTAAGAGTACACTCACACGTGTGTGTTTTGCTGCAGATTTTCTACAGATGATTTTACTGCTCATTGACTTCAATGGGTTGCAAAATCTGCTGCGGAAAATCTGCTGAAAAACATTCAGCAAAATATTGCATGTGCGAACATACCCTAACACTTGCTGATTTTTTACTGCCTCTAACAGATCAACTGCAAGAACATTGAATGTAGTATAATTACTGTCTTTGGAAAGATGCTGACAATAATCTGTATTTTAAATATGCATTTATAAGGATATTAAATTAAGGGTCATCAAAATGTTAGAGAACAATTTTCAGATACTCTGATATGATGATAAGAATAATATTTAGGGTGCGTTCAAACAGCGTTATTGCTGTCAGTTTAACGTATGCTAACACAGCATAATGCTTTTTCAATTGACTTACATTATAAATAAAAAATAAAAAAAAGGATTTTAACAAATACTTTTATGTCATATAGTTGACTACTTTTTTGCATACGGCAAAATTAAACTTACCGTAACTGAAACAGTGAAGCGGTGACAATTGATCACTAGAACCCTTTTTTTCTCATCCATTATTACAGTGGAGCAAAAAGTATTTAGTCAGCCACCAATTGTGCAAGTTCTCCTACTTAAAAAGATGAGAGAGGCCTGTAATTTTCATCATATGTATACCTCAACTATGAGAGACAAAATGAGAAAAAAAATCCATAAAATCACATTTACATTCACATTTACATCACATCTGATTTTTAAAGAATGTATTTGCAAATGATGGTGGAAAATGAGTATTTGGTCACCTACAAACAACTCAGCATTCTTTCTCCTCCAAACACGACAAGTTGAGTTCTTACCAAAAAGTTCTACTTTGGTTTCATCTGACCATATGACATTTTCCTAATACTCTTCTGGATCATCCAAATGCTCTCTAGCAAACTTCAGACGGGCCCGGACATATTCTGGCTTAAGCAGGGGGACACGTCTGGCACTGCATGATTTGAGTCCCTGGCGGTGTAGTGTGTTACTGATGGTAGCCTTTGTTACTTTGGTCCCAGCTCTCTGCAGGTCATTCACTAGGTCCCCCCGTGTGGTTCTGGGATTTTTGCTTACCGTTTTTTTGTACACAGTTCTTGACACCACGGGGTGAGATCTTGCATTGAGCCCCAGATCGAGGAAGATTATCAGTGGTCTTGTATGTCTTCCATTTTCTAATAATTGCTCCCACAGTTGATTTCTTCACACCAAGCTGCTTACCTATTGCAGATTCAGTCTTCCCAGCCTGGTGCAGGTCTACAATTTTGTTTCTGTTGTCCTTTGACAGCTCTTTGGTCTTGGCCATAGTGGAGCTTGGAGTGTGACTGTTTGAGGTTGTGGACACTCCGTGGCTTTATCAAGGGCAAATGGGTAAACATCAATAAGTCTAATATTGGGAAAGGAAAAAACACTGTGAACCCATTGTACATTGTAATAAGCTGTTAATTCCGTCTGTGTTCACACTTGGTATTATATCTATGCATGTTTTTGTCGTGGTTTATAGAGTACCTGTCATCAAACCAAATTTTCTAAACAAACTCAGATTATATTCCCTAACTACTTCTAACACCCCTCCTGCACTTTCTTTTTTTTCCCGAGCTTTAAAAAGCTCTGTATATTACCTTTCCCTTTGCTCACATTGTGTGAGCTCCAAGCAGGAGAAAGAGGGCGTTCCCCAGCAGGCGCAAGATCACTGAAGCCTGTGAGAGCTGTGCCTCCCCATGCCCTGCACCCACTTCCTGAGTTTGGTCCCCTGCCAGGCCGGGAGGAGACCAAACTAAATGTTTGACTTGCGCAGGGAACAGAACAGAGCCACCTAGTGGCTGTTTTTTCAGTCACATTAAAAACATAAAGGTTGAGAATTTTAACAGCAAGTAAATAGCAAAGTGTATTATAATGACATAAGGAACAATATATTAAAAGTTTAGTTTGGTGACAGGTACTCTTTAAGGAGAGTGACTGAAATTGCCATAAAAATGACACATTTCACCGCAATTGGCATGATTGCGGTATCATTTTGCAAGCTTAACCGGGATTTGTCATTTGTGGGGAAAAAATGGGGCTGTATGGCCATGTTGTAATGCAAAGTGTGAACACAGCCTTACTTTTCACTCTACTAGTAAATGAGTCTTGAGGTATGTAAGGGATTATACAGGCCATGTTCACAGTTTTTGTCCCGTCTTTTTACCTGCAAAAAAGACTGTAGCTTATGGCAGACGTCTTTTTCAACAAAAACAGCCTATCTGCCTAAAACCAAAACCGTCTTTTCCCATAGCAACCAATCACAGCTCAGGTTTCCTTTTAGAAGATAATTTTTTTTGCCTGTTTTACTGCTTTTTTTTGTTCAAAAGGTGGATAAAAAAACAAAGCAAAACAGTGTGTAAACACAATTTAAGGACCCTTTTACATGGGCCGATGGGCACAGGATAACGAGCACCGGTCTTGATGATTTACGCACGTCTACAGAGGCTTCACAACAGTATCAATTGTGCTGCCGCACAATTGTTTGCATGGGCCATTAAATTCATCACTGTCTACTGTATACAGTGGGGATCAAAAGTTTGGGCACCCCAGGTACAAATTTGTATTAATGTGCATAAAGAAGCCAAGGAAAGATGGAAAAATCTCCAAAAGGCATCACATTACAGATTAGACATTCTTATAATATGTCAACAAAAGTTAGATTTTATTTCCATCATTTACACTTTCAAAATAACAGAAAACAAAAAATTGTGTCTGCAAAAGTTTGGGCACCCTGCAGAGTTAATATCTTGTACTGCCTCCTTTGGCAAGTATCACAGCTTGTAAACACTTTTTGTAGCCAGCCAAGAGTCTTTCAATTCTTGTTTGAGGTATCTTTGCCCATTCTTCCTTACAAAAGTCTTCCAGTTCTTTGAGATTTCTGGGCTGCCTGTCACGAACTGCTCTTTTAAGGTCTATCCATAGATTTTCAATTATGTTGAGGTCAGGAGATTTTGAATGCCATGGCAAAACCTTCAGATTACGCCTCTTGCTGTAATTCCCCATTGATTTCGAGGTGTGTTTAGGATCATTATCCATTTGTAGAAGCCATCCTCTTTTTAACTTCAGATTTTTCACAGATAGCATCAAGTTAGCATCCAAAATTTGCTGAAATTGTGTTGAATCCATTTTTCCTTCTACTCGTGAGATGTTCCCTGTGCCACTGGCTGCAATACAACCCCAAAGCATGATTGATCCACCCCCATGCTTAACAGTTGGACAGAAGTTCTTTTCATAAAATTCTGTACCCATTCTTCTCCAATCCTACCTTTGCTCATTCCGGCCAAAAAGTTCAATTTTAACCTCATCGGTCCACAGAACTTGTTTCCAAAATGCATTAGGCTTGTCTATATGTTCATTTTCAAAGTTCAAAATGCTGATTTTTGTGGTGAGGACGTAGAAGAGGTTTTCTTCTGATGACTCTTCCATGAAGACCATATTTGTACAAGTATCTCTTTATAGTGGAATAGTGTACCACAACTCCAGTGTCTGCCAGATATTTCTGTGCAGTCAAACGGGGGTTTTGAATTGTTTTTCTCACAATCCTGCAAGCTGTTCTGTCTGATATTTTTCTTGGTCTTCCAGATCTTGCTTTCACTTCCACTGTCCCTGATGACTGCCATTTCTTAATTACATTCCAAACAGAAGATATTGACATCTGAAAAGTTTTGCTATCTTATAGCCTTCTCCAGCTTTGTGAGCGTCAACTATTTTCAGTTTCAGATTTCTAGATAACTGCTTATAAGAACCCAACCTGATTGTTGGGGCAAGGTCAGATGAGTCTGGGCATTTAAAACCTTTGAGATTGACATCACCTGGTCTTCCCAGATGATGATTGAGAACTATCCATGACACTGGCAGGTCTCAGCTTTGCAAAGGGGGCAGTGCATGCCATAAATTCTGCAGGGTGCCAAAACTTTAGCAGATTCCATTTTTTTGTTTTCTGTTATTTTGAAAGTGTAAATGATGGAAATAAAATCTAACTTTTGTTGACATATCATAAGAATGTCTAATCTGTAATGTGATGCCTCTAATCCCCTATCCAAAGGATAGTGGCAGGACCACCGGGATCTTGGCTGCAGCAAACACGCTCTGTGCGTAATGACGGACGATACAGGGGTCGGAGCTTCATGATGTCATGGCCCGCCCCCTCCCATAGACTTGTATTGAGGGGCGGGCCGTGACGTCACGATGCTCTGGCCCCTGTATTGCCCGTCATTACGCACAGAGCGAGTTTGCTGCAGCCGAGATCCCGGGGGTCCCTAGCGGCGAGACCCCCACGATCTGACATCTTATCCACTATCATTTGGATAGGGGATAAGATGTCTAGGGGCGGAGTACCCCTTTAATGAGAAAATATTTTAGCCCTTGTAGCTTTTCTTCTTGGCCTGTGACATATTTTATATTATGGCACGCTAGTAAAAATCAATTGTAAAATTAGTGTTTACATATATATAATTCTATTTAATTCTGTTCCATAAATTGAACATTTATATAGAAGTTTTGAATCTTTTTGCATAAAGCTATTTGATTACAACAGATGTTGTTATGAGATGTAAAAGCTCTGGAAATTTTGAAGCCTTAAAAAAAAAAACAGAGCCCGACCACAACCAAACTGAGCTTTTTCCCTGAATCACCCCTATAGACAGAACTGCTTATCGCTCTTCTTTAACCCCTTAAGGACTTTTTGCATTTTCATTTTTTCCTCATCACCTTCTAAAAATCATCACAAAGAAAAAAACAAGGCAAAAAGGGATGATAGCACACCAAAAAATGCAAAAAATGTATCTTTATTGTACAAAACTACATACATTTAAAAGCACTTAAAAAAGGAGGTCCGTAACACTATAGACCACCTTGAGCCATGGAGAGGGACTCCAGAACTAGTCAAAGACTCCCCCCCCCAGAACAGGGACACCCACTATACATGTAATAAAGTGCAATCCTATCACTTAGACAACCAGCCCCACAGAAAACACTATGCAGTATGTAGTCAGCAAACGCAAGCTCTTCTAAGTAATCAAAGAATAATGTATGTAATATATATACCCTAAAACATCTGGCTGTAAAAAAATATATAGATAGGCAATGTATACAGAGCTACACGGTTGTTAATGGTCATACACATCAAGGAACATCAAGTTGTCAAAGAACAGATGAATATACGTCACGTGATCATAATAGAGCGGGTGTCCCCCCCCCCCCAAAATCTAGGTCCCCACACGTTCTGTCACTGGGTGACTTCCTCAGGGGCGCATGGCTCTAACATGAACCAACACAAGCTTATATATCATTATTGTTCATTACCTCATTAATGATATATAAGACTATAACATATATAACATATATAAGACTATAACACTGCACACACTGATCTTTTACCCTGATCCCTGCAAAGCTATTACTTTGCATGGATCAGTGAGATAGGGGCTCGATTGCTCAAGCCTGTAGCAATAATACCCAGATCGGACGCGACGGAGCAAGGTAAGGGGGTCTCCGCTCGTGTCCTAGCTGATCGGGACATCGCGATTTTATCGCGATGTACCGATCAGCCTGACTGAGCTGCCGGGAAGCATTTACTTTCACTTTCAGATGCGGTGGTCAACTTTGATCGCCGTGTCTGAAGGGTTAATAGCGCGCGGCACAACGATCGGTGCCACTCTCTATTAGCCCAGGGTCCCGGCTATGACTAGCAGCTGGGAGCGACCCGGTGTGATGTGGGGTCACGGCGACCCCGTTTTAAATACCGGGCTCAGGGCGTAAAGGTATTTCCTGAGTCCTTAAGAGGTTAAAGGGGTACTTCTGTGGAAAACTTTTTTTTTTTTTTTTTTTAATCAACTGGTGCCAGAAAGTTAAACAGATTTTTAAATTACTTCTATTAAAAAATCTTAATCCTTCCAGTATTTATTAGCTGCTGAATACTACAGAGGAAATGGTTTTCTTTTTGGAAGACAGAGCTCTCTGCTGACATCTCTGTCCATTTTAGGAACTGTCTAGAGCAGGAAAAAATCCCCATAGCATTTGCTGCTCTGGACAGTTGCTAAAATATTGTGGCGCCGTGTCTGTGGGGAGGTGCGACCCATAATCTGGTTTGAGTGGCATTGGGGCCGCTCTGCCAGTGGGTCGTTTTCCCCCCGTGGACACTGGTGTCGCGGTGGTGGTGGTCGCCGCCAAGTGCTACGCCATTTTATGCTAGGGTAGGGACGTTAGGGACCCACTCTAAATAGGTGGCCTTGACGTGGCGAGTGGGCTTGGTACTTTTTGATCAAAAATGTATACTAACAACCTGTTAGTTTTTGATATTATGCTGAGAAGCAATTATACAAGATTGTAGATGTGCGACCATGTCTGTTTCTTCTACCTGAATTCATATTGTGTTTTCTATCCCCTTCTTTTTTTTGTTTTAACATGTGACTGCACTCTTCCCCACCCCCTCAGCCCAACCCTATATAAGTAGTAGTTAGCTACACAAGGGCCATTTCTTTCCTAGCAGCCTCCCAGTGTGACTGGGAGAGCAAGGCAAGTGAGCTTTTGCATCCTGTTCACACTGGTGTGGTGCTGTGCGGCGTCCGTTGCTGCCGTGGCGCCGTGTCTGTGGGGAGGTGCAACCCATAGTCTGGTTTGAGTGGCATTGGGGCCGCTCTGCCAGTGGGTCGTTTTCCCCCCCATGGACACTGGTGTCGTGGTGGTCGCCGCCCAGTGCTACGCCATTTTATGCTAGGGACGTTAGGGACCCACTCTAAATAGGTGGCCTTGACGTGGCGAGTGGGCTTGGTACTTTTTGATCAAAAATGTATACTAACAACCTGTTAGTTTTTGATATTATGCTGAGAAGCAATTATACAAGATTGTCGATGTGCGACCGTGTCTGTTTCTTCTACCTGAATTCACATTGTGTTTTCTATCCCCTCCTTTTTTTTTGTTTTGACATGTGTCTGCACTCTTCCCCACCCCCTCAGCCCAACCCTATATAAGTAGTAATTAGCTACACAAGGGCCATTTCTTTCCTAGCAGCCTCCCAGTGTGACTGGGAGAGCAAGGCAAGTGAGCTTTTGAATCCTGTTCACACTGGTGGGGTGCTGTGTGTCGTCCGTTGCTGCCGTGGCGCCGTGTCTGTGGGGAGGTGCGACCCATCATCCCGTCTTCTATCACAGCCAATTTGTCACATTATGTGGATTTATTTTTACAGTCTTATGCTTTACAGTTACCTTCATATCTTAACCTCTTAAGGACCCATGACGTACCATACGTCATGAGTCCACTCCCATTCTATAACACTGCGTGGTTCCGCGCCATAGCTAATAGCATGCAGCACTGATCGGGTGGCGCGCGCGCTATTAACGCTTTGAAAGTAAAACCATGCCAGTTAGCTCAGGGAGCTGCTCGGGATCACCGCGGAGAAATCGTGGCATCCCGAACAGCTTACAAGACAGCCGGAGGGTCCCTACCTGCCTCCACGCTGTCCGATCGCCGAATGACTGCTCAGTGCCTGAGATCCAGGCATGAGAAACCACTGATCAATGTAAAAGATCCGTGTGTGCAGTGTTATAGCCCCCTATGGGAGCTATAACATTGCAAAAAAAAAAAAAGTGAATAAAGATCATTTAACACCTTCCCTAATAAAAGTTTGGATCACCCCCCCCCCCCTTTTCCCGTATTAAAAAAACTGTGTAAATAGAAATAAACATATGTGGTATTGCCACGTGCGGAAATGTCCGAATCATGAAAATATATAATTAATTCATTTTTGGTCACTTATCATATCATGAAAAAATGAATAAAAATTGATCAAAAAGTCAGATCAATGCAAAAATTGTACCGCTAAAAACTTCAGATGACGCCGCAAAAAATTAGCCCTCACATAGCCCTGTACGCGGAAAAATAAAAAATTTATAGGGGTCAGAAGATGACAATTTTAAACATATAAATTTTCCTGCATGTAGTTATGATTTTTTCCAGAAGTACGACAAAATCAAACTAATATAAGTAGGGTATCATTTTAATCGTATGGACCTACAGAATAAAGATAAGGTGTCATTTTTACCGAAAAATGTACTGCGTAGAAACGGAAGCCCCCAAAAGTTACAAAATGGCGGTGTTTTTTTTTCAATTTTGTCTCACAACGATTTTTTTTCCCGTTTCGTCGTAGATTTTTGGGTAAAATGACTGATGTCATTACAAAGTAGAATTGGTGGCGCAAAAAATAAGCCATCATATGGATTTTTAGGTGCAAAATTGAAAGAGTTATGATTTTTTAAAGGTAAGGAAGAAAAAAAAACGAAAATGCAAAAACGGAAAAACCCCTGGTCCTTAAGGGGTTAAAGACTCCACACAACTTATGAACTTAATAATATTATTTTACCGCCATCTTTTTCATTTTTAACATTAGATGTTTTTTCACTTTATTCAAATATTAGTACTGATTTAGGTTTATCTGCCATACGAGAATATTTTCAATGCGATTCCATGATGGACACAAATCAAGCCAATTTTTTTTGTTAGTCTATTTTATTTATTTTAGTGCACACACTTTTTTCTTTTTCTGACACTATATAATGGCAGACCAGGGGCTTTGCTATGGGGACACGCTTTGCCCCCAGTTATGCTAATTTGTTTATGGGTAGGTTTGGGGCGCTCCACATAGCACAGTCCCTGGTCTTCTCTCCCCATATTGCATTTTTTATAAGATTTATTGATGATTTGTTTTTTATTTGGACAGGAACTTATACGCAGGCCTTGGAATTTGTGAAACACTTGAATTCTAATTTGCGAAGATTAAAATTTTCTAAATTTTTCTGTGGAGGCGATCCAATTTTTACATCCCGAAATTTTGAATTAGTCAGGAAGTATTTCCACTAGTACTTACTTCAAATCAGTGGACATGAATAGTTTCCTCCAATTTGAGAGTGCTCACTATCCCGCTTGGCTGAGGAGCGTCCCCTATGGTCAGTTTCTGAGAGTGCGAAAAAATTGCACCTTGGATGCTGACTTTAATCAACAAGTATCCCTGCTTAGGGGCCAATTCTCAGCCAAGGGATATCCGCAGAGCATTCTTAGTAATGCTTATCAAAGGGTTAAAAATATGAAACAGATAGAATTGGTTACCCCCAAAAAAATAAAAATGAAAATTCAGGGAAAGAAAGTGAAAATATAAATAAGACCCAAGAGCAAAAGAAATTTAAATACAATTTTATTACTAGTTATAATTGTTGGGCTTCCGAGATCTGAAATATTCTACAGCGAAATTGGCCTATAATTTGCAGTGATCCTATAATGAAAAACCTCATACCCACTACCCCTGGAGTAACATTCAGGCGATCTAAAAACCTACAAAGCTTAGTAGCCCCTAATAGATTAAAAAATAGTATTATGGAAATTAAAACTTCTCAAAAATTACTGGTCGGCTGTTATCCCTGCAATAGGGCATGATGTTTATGTTGTTCCATGATTGGTACTCCAAATTTTATCTTTGAATAATTTCAAACTAATCGAACATTTTTTATTGAACATAAAGTAAGCTGTGACACCCAATTTGCTGTATACTGTATTTATCGGCGTATAACACGCACCCCAATTTTAATAGGGAAATTTAAGTTAAAAAAAATACATATAAGATAAATGACAGACTAAATGACATATCATCCCTCTAACTTTGATTTTGCCTGAACTTCAGTTTGGTCCCCCCTTCCAGTGCCACATCATTCCTCCCCTTTTATCAGCCCCTGTGCCACATTTACACCCATCCCCCCTTACCCTCTCATCATTCCCCCACTGTCTCATCATTCCCCCACTGTCTCATCATTCCCCCACTGTCTCATCATGCCCCCCCTGCTCATCATTCCCCCTTGCTCATCATGCCCTTTCCCCCCCTGTTTTTGATATATATATTTTTTCCCCATCTTCCTTACCTAGCCATGCTCGGCAGGCCAGGTCCAGTGTCGGGTCTTGCGGGCTGAGGTCAGTGAAGCAGGATGAGTGACGTCCTCTGCCGGCTGCACAGCATCAGGGATGTCACTCATCATTTGCTGCAGCCGCCGCTGGTCAGTGTGGCAGCAGCGCCGACCGCAGCCACCTTAGAATAGTCACAGCAGCATTGAATGATGAATGACGTCCCTGATTCTGTGCAGCGGAGCTAGCAGAGGACGTCACTCATCCTGCTTCACTGACCGCAGCCCGCAAGACCTGGCCTGACGAGCGTGGCTAGGTAAGGAAGATAAAAAAAAAATCAATAAAAAGCAGGGGGAAAGGGAGGGAAAAAAAAACTAAAACAAATTGGGAGCCGCACGCTGGTCACTGATTTAAAGTGGCCGTGGCCAGGCTGCTAATTCTTAACAAGCAGCCACTGCTGCGCCCACTTTAAATCAGCGACAAAAAGATTTCTCGGCGTATAACACGCAGGCAGACTTTTTGCCTTGAATTTAAGTTTTAAAGTGCGTGTTAAACGCCGATAAATACGGTATTTATTGTACTGCAGTTGTCGGCTGCAATATGTGGGTCGTACGATCCAAACTGTACGATCACGGATGTGCAAGCATAGATCCAATATCAAAAAACAATTTTTTATTGTATAGTATTTCTCATCATTTTTCCACAATACATAATAATAATATTAATGATTTACATTTAATTCTTTTGGAAACTGTTCCCAAAACAATTCCAAACCGCTATCAGAAATTGTGAATCCTATTGGATTTTTAAACTTGCAACCCTGACCCCTCAGGGACTTAATGAGCCAATAGAAAATGTTCGATAATCACTTCCATATATATATATAAAAAATTATTTTGCTTATATATTTATATATATTTTGTTATGTTATTTTATTAATTTTCTTTTGTCTTTTTTTTCTCCTTTGCAATGTATTGCATATATGTGTTATTGTGGATATTTGTAGAGATTATCTTTCAATAAGAAGGTTTTTATATATATGCAATAGTTTTTTGTGATTTGGTGTGAATTCCGCTTTCACGGACCTCACGCTATTATTCACAATATGGGTACTGCTATACACAGATGATTTGGTTTTCCCTGTGTTTTTGTATTGTCAGTGAAATGGTTAACTCTTACCTATATAAACCTGCTGTGAATCCTTCTTGTTATGCCTGAGGAAGCTGCGCATGTGCAGCGAAACGCGTTGCATTCTGGTCAATAAATCCTTTTTATGCATACATCTGCCTGGTTGATCAGCGCCGTTGAGCCGGTTTTTCCTGAAGCCAAATTTCCAGTTTCTAAAAAAGATGTCAGCAGAGAGCGCTGTGTTCCAAAAAGAAAACCTTTTCCTCTGTAGCATACAGACCCTAAAAAGTACTGGAAAATTAAGATTTTTTAATAGAAGTAATTTGCAAATCTGTTGAACTTTCTGGCACCAGGTGATTTAAAAAAAAAAAAAAAGTTTTCCACAGGAGTACCCCTTTAAAAATTCTATGTCTTGGAGAAGGTCTAAGGCTATGTTTATACGGTGGAATGTCCGCACCAAAAAACCTCTGTGTGGACATTTCACTGACAGCGGAGCTCCGGCAGAAAATGCTGGCATTAGGACCACTCACAAATGCGCCGTCTTATAGACAGCAATGCATTTCCTTGTGGAATCTGCAGAAAGAGTAGATGTCACTATTCTTTCTGCAGACGCCGGAATCTGAATATCTACTGTGTGAAATCAGTGGGACTCTGCTGCTGCGGAATGTTGGAATATTCATGCGGAGTTCCACACGGACATCCTGGAGTTTAAATACTAATTACTATAAAAAATATATATATAATTATAAAATAACATTCTTTACGTTTTTTTTTTTTTTTCCAGGCCTTCCCATCTTTAGTTATATGTATTATATTATATTACAGTAATGTATTCCTAGTGAACTGTATTACTGCTAAATGTGTTTTTTTTTATTCAATAAAAAAATTTTTTTTGTTTTTTTTTTTTGTTACAGAATTGCATATTATTTTACATTTTGGCATACTAAATTGAAAGGCATAGCAATGTATGCCCTTTATACGACATGTATTTTGGGACTTCATAACTAAACTTTTTTAGGGATTCTTCCACATTTGCTAAACGGCTATAGTGTTTTAAGCTATTAAAGTGATTTATTTTTTTTTTAAATGATTGCTAATGGATTTACCATTTTAACACATGTACAGTATTACTACTTTATTCTGTCTGTTTAGTGCTTATAGATTGCTACAGAAACGTATTTTTTTTCTCCATTGCAAATGGATTTCAAACTAAGTTTATAATGTCAAGAAAACCTCCTTGAAATATATTCAACATGCGTATATCCACTATTGTGTATGATCTTTTTCTATACATAATATGGCTTAGAAAATTTGTCAAGGATAAAGGTTTGAATGTTGTTGGAGATGGTTATTTTTTTTTTTTTATTAGTCTTTTTTTTTTTTTTGTTAATTACATTTTCTAATCTATACCAGAATTAAAGTAGGTCATAGAGAACTGTTGTTCACCCCTCTCTCTACTACTTACCGAGCATGCATCTACTATTTTCTGAGGAAGACAAGCCACTGCCAGAGGTCAGAGGCGTACCAATAGGGGTGCAGAGGTAGAAGTTGCATTGTGGCCCTGGTGCCTAAACGGACCCAAAGGCACATCTGCCCTGTAAAAGTCCAGTATTTTAAGGGCACATGGTAGACATGGGGCCCTGTTGCAGATTCTGCATTGGGGCCCAGAAGCTACAAGTTATGTATCTGCCAGAAGTGTCTGGCTGTACCTTTTTCCCACTAAAATATTTAGAACATGATGAAATCCAGCATGCCCATTCATTCTTTTTCTAGACATACTCCATCAGGAGGAGAGGCTGGAGGCCCCCTACAGACTAAATGGTCTGCTAATCCTGCCCAAATTTTGGTGGATTTGCCCATTTTTAATGTTTGTGGCCAGCATTCCTTGTTTGCAAGAAGACCAAAGGTGCCAAATATTTAATCTTGCATAAGACAAATACCATCCAGATATTGCTGTCTTATTGCAACAGTTTAAAGATGTTGTTTGATATGGATCATCAATACCAACCTGAAGTGTCAGCACATTATCACCAGATTAAGATTGTTGGGGTCCAATGAGTCAAGAATGGAGCCCTCACCTTTTTTGTGCTACTCTCTGAAATCCACTTGTACAGTCTGGCTTCTGGCAGTGGATCGCCAATATCATTTATCAGTGAGTGCGATGTCAGTGCAAAGTAGTGAACAGTAAAAGCAATCAAGTGATTGCAATTAAAAGCCCCTATTGGGATTAAAAAAAAAGAAAAGTCTGTACTAAAAAAAAGGTTTTTGAAATTGTAAATAAGCCACTCCTCCAATAAGTGACATATACAAACATATTTGGTATCGCTGTGTGCAAAAATGCCCAAACTATTAAACCTTAATGTTCATGATTCTGTACAATTTATGGAGTTAACCTAGAAAAAAAAAATCCTACCTATTTTTAGTTACATCACATCCCACAAAAAATTAAATTAAAGGTGTTCAAAAAGTCACATACACGCAAAAGTGGTACCGATAATATCTACAGATCATGTCACAAAAAATGAGCCCTTACATCCCCATATATGGAAAAATAAGAAAGTTCTACAGGTCAGAATAGGGAACATTTATTTAACCCCTTAACGACGCAGGACGTATATTTACGTCCTGCGCCGGCTCCCGCAATATGAAGCGGGATCGCGGCCCGCATCATATCGCTTCGGTCCCGGCGCTCATCAACGGCCGTGACCCGCGGCTAATACCACACATCGCCGATCGCGTCGATGTGCGGTATTAACCCTTTAGAAGCGGCGGTCAAAGCTGACCGCCGCTTCTAAAGTGAAAGTGAAAGTGACCCGGCTGCTCAGTCGGGCTGTTCGGGACCGCCGCGGTGAAATCGCGGCGTCCCGAACAGCTTGTAGCGAATGACTGCTCCGTGCCTGAGATCCAGGCAGGAGCAGTCAAGCGCCGATAACACTGATCACAGGCGTGTTAATACACGCCTGTGATCTGTGTAGAAGATCAGTGTGTGCAGTGTTATAGGTCCCTATGGGACCTAAAACACTGCAAAAAAAAAAAGTAAAAAAAAAGTGTTAATAAAGGTCATTTAACCCCTTCCCTAATAAAAGTTTGAATCACCCCCCTTTTCCCATAAAAAAAATAAAACAGTGTAAAAAATAAAATAAATAAACATATGTGGTATCGCCGCGTGCATAAATGTCCAAACTATAAAAATATATCATTAATTAAACCGCACGGTCAATGGCGTACGCGCAAAAAAATTCCAAAGTCCAAAAAAGCGTATTTTGGTCACTTTTTATACCATTAAAAAATGAATAAAAAGTGATCAAAAAGTCAGATGAAAACAAAAATCATACCGATAAAAACTTCAGATCACGGCGCAAAAAATGAGTCCTCATACCGCCCCGTACGTGGAAAAATAAAAAAGTTATAGGGGTCAGAAGATGACATTTTTAAACGTATACATTTTCCTGCATGTAGTTATGATTTTTTCCAGAAGTGCGACAAAATCAAACCTATATAAGTATCATTTTAACCGTATGGACCTACAGAATAATGATAAGGTGTAATTTTTACCGAAATATGCACTGCGTAGAAACGGAAGCCCCCAAAAGTTACAAAATGGCGTTTTTTCTTCGATTTTGTCGCACAATGATTTTTTTTTCCGTTTCGCCGTGCATTTTTGGGTAAAATGACTAATGTTACTGCAAAGTAGAATTGGCGACGCAAAAAATAAGCCATAATATGGATTTTTAGGTGGAAAATTGAAAGGGTTATGATTTTTAAAAGGTAAGGAGGAAAAAATGAAAGTGCAAAAACGGAAAAACCCTGAGTCCTTAAGGGGTTAAAAACATTTTTTTAACTGTAAATTTTTAATTGAAATTTTCAAACATATAAATCAAAGAAAATGACAAGCAATCATAGCAACACGGGCGTTGCCCACAAGGATAAAGGATGGGATAAACCGAAGGCTAGCTACAAGCCACTATGGCATGCCAACAAACAAACTGACAATTCGATAGCTATACAGTCAACAAAAGGCACATTCCTGTATATGAAAACAATAATTAACCGAGCCCAGAGGCAACACAAACAACAACAGGGGGAGGGGGGATAAGGGATAGGGAGGGGAAAAACACTGAGAGACCACAGAGACAAACACCAAACAAAACAAAGGACACAGAACAGGAGAAAGAAGAAAAAGAAAAGGAGAAAAGAAGTAGGGAGGGAAACAAACTCGACAGGTTAAGGCGGTGGTCGTCAGAGAAACGATCCCAAGGTTCCCAAACCGAGAGAAAGGAGGGGATAGTGTTATTCAACAATGCCGTAAGGTACTCCAAGGAACGGATCTCTAAGATGCGTGCCAGTAGATGAGACTCAGAGGGGGGAAGGGTTCATTTCCAATATTTAGCAATTTGAGTTTTAGCGGCCAGAGCAATGTACATGAAAAGTTTGAATGGTTTCTTAGAGAGGGCGGGATAGGAAAGGTAGAGAAGGTATATTTGGGGGTCCAGCGGGACCGAGACACCCAGGGCACCCGAGACGAAGCGTTGCACCAACTTCCAATAGTCACCCAGAAGATATGGAAGACTGTACCCAACCCCACCCCACAACGTCAGCATTGAGGAGGGATAGCAGGATTAAATGGGTACTCCGGTGGTCAACGTGTTTTTCCGTTTTTGGCTTACCCTATTTATTTTGTTTCATTTCTATACTTGTTGTTTAGGCGACTCTATTTCCGTTCTTTGTTGTATTTTTATCCCCCACTTTCTTTTCCTATCTTTGCTTCTATTTCCTGTTTCTTGCTGTGCTGAAAACTACAAATCCCAGCATGCTACATGCCTTGCTGGTTTGGGGCGGCTCCTTTTTTTTTTTTTGTTCCGCCCTTTACCCACCCTACTATTTTCCCAGGTCGGCCTCCTTATACACAGCACACTAATATGATCAGCCCTGGTTGGGATACACTGGCATACACACACAAAAGGGACTACAACTCCCAGCATGTGTCATTCAGGAGTCTTCAGTCTGTGGTATAACACCAGCATGCTGCCTCTGTAGTCTCCTGGGGGTTGTAATTCACCACACCTCTATAGGGCATACACTAGTGTTTCCCAACCAGGGTGCCTCCAGGTGTTGCAAAGCTACTACTACCAGCATGCCTGGACAGTCAAAAGCTGGTAGTAGTAGTTTTGATACAGCTGAAGACACCCTGTTTGGGAAACCATGGACTTTGTTTGTAATATAATGAATAGGCTAGGCCAGTGTTTCTCAATCAGTGTGCCTCCAGCTGTTGCATGACTACAACTCCCAGCATGCCCAAAGACTGTCAGGGAATGCTGGGAGTTGTAGTTTTACAACAGCTGGAGGCACACTGGTTTGGAAACACTGGTGTAACATGATGTGTATGCTGAATAGGTTAGGACAGACTTTGGGCATGCTGGGAGTTGTAGTTTTGCAACAGCTGGAGGCACACTGGTTTGTAAACACTAGCACATATAATATTGTGTATAATGATACCAACACCAAAATAATATTTAACTACTGCCAAGATTCATACCACTGGTGAGTGGATTTACTGCAGACCACACCAAATATCGCAGCAACCAACAATGGGTTGTTGCGATATTTGGTGTGGTCTGCAATAAATCCACTCACCAGTGGTATGAATCTTGGCAGTAGTTAAATATTATTTTGGTGTTGGTATCATTATACACAATATTATTTAAGGTGTGATTTTAGGTAACATATTAAAAGTTATGTTTTAAAGCACCCCCCTTATTATAATTTTTCTTAGTTGGATAGTTTCCACTAGAAGGATTTTTTTGCATTCCAAATTGCTGGGAGGAATGAGCCCCTTGCAGGCTCTGTCTAAAAATCTTGCATATCTGATTATTCATTAAAAGAAGATGCAATATAGCCAAAAATCTTAACCACTAGAGTACCCCTTTAAGTCTATTTAAAAGCTCAGGTGTGTGATACGAAACCGTGATCATCTTATACTGGGTTTCCTTATAAGCCGTGCAGATGGACGCCTTAGATGCTCTCTCCCAAATAACACGCCAATGAGGGAGAGTAAGAGAAGCGCTGAGGGCTTCATCCCAGCAGCCCATATAGCAATGAGCAAGGGGATCACCATCAGGGGGCTGAAGGAGGAGATGTCGGAGAGAAGACCCCGCACCTGAGGTCCACCATGGCACAACCTTTCAAAGTCAGTAGGCTGAGAGACCACAGTAGATCCAGTTGTGGAGGTCAAAAAATGCCAAAGTTGCAGGTAGTGGAAGCGCTCAGACAGGGGGAGATCCCAACAAGACACTAGCTGTTCAAAGGGTAAAAGAGCGTGAGACAAGGGATCTACAACATCAGCCCAGCAAGAGAGGCTCCGGGAGCCCCACTCCTGCACCATAAGGGTGGACATGCCTGCTGGAAAGGTTGGACAGTAAAGGAAAGACCGCAAGGGGGAAGAGGGGGAATATAGTTTAAACTTCCCAGAGCAGTAACCCCAGACAGAATAGGGAACATTTGAACATACTTACTTTGTTAAAGTTTAACTTCAGAAAGCATAACACTAATAAAAAAGCATGAAAAGTTGGATATTGTTTAATTTGTTTTCACCCACAGAATAAAAGATAACATGTCAGTTTTACCGTTAAGTACACTGCGTAAAAACGAAACCCCTCAATTTGCAAAAAGTTTTTTCTCAATATCCCCTCAACTGATATACACTGCTCAGAAAAATAAAGGGACCACTAAGATAACACATCCTAGATCTGAATGAATGAACTAATCGTATGAAATACTTTCGTCTTTACATAGTTGAATGCGCTGACAACAAAATCACACAAAAATGATCAATGGAAATCAAATTTATCAACCCATGGAGGTCTGGATATGGAGTAAAACCACACTACAGGCTGATCCAACTTTGATGTAATGTCCTTAACCCCTTCATGACCCAGTCCGTTTTTTTCAAATCTGACATGTGTCTCTTTAAGTGGTAATAACGTTGGACTGATTTTTACCTGGCAAAGTGATTCAGAGAGTTTTTTCGAGACATATTGTACTTTATATAAGTGGTAAATTTTTGTTGATACATGAAGTGATTTTTGTGAAAAACTTAAAATATTGTAAAAAATTGGAAAAAAAATTATTTCTCTATGTTTGAAACTCTCTACTTGTAAGAGAAATAGTCATGCCAAATAAATTTAGTTATTAATTCACATCCACAAGGGTAGCTCCCACCATCACTTTTTTTCTTTTTTCTGTCCCTGCCTATTACCCATCTATCCCTAACCCCCTCCCTGACTTAAATTTTTTTTTTTACATATTAAAAATGCCTTTTTGTCTGCCTGGTAGTGTGCTCACTACCAGGCAGACTTCCCCAGCAGGCACCACGTCATTGATGCCTGCTGGGGCCGACACTTCCGCCCGTAGTTCACCTATACAGGGTGTCTCCAGCTGTTTCCCCACTACAACTCCAAGCTTGCCCTGACATCTATTGGCTGTCAGGGCATGCTGGGAGTTGTAGTGGGGAAACAACTGGAGGCATACTGTATAGTCCGCACCGCAGTGGATGAATTCCGACTTGTTGCCAGGCTTCAACGAGTCGAAATTCATTAGTGACGTCACTGCCGAATGCATTCGGCCACTAGGAGGGCGACCCCTAGTGGCCGAATTTAAAAGTGATTTTAAACTGTTTTAAAATCACTTTTATTAATTAAAGTATATTAGAGATATGTTGTAGTACTTAAGTACTACAACATATACATTTTTTGATTTCATGACAGTGCCCATTTAAGCATTCTTTTACTTTTTTACAACATTAGAAGACATATTATTATAAGCATTTTTTCAAATTTATCTACAAAAGTTCAAAATCACATTTGTTTGTGGGAACAGTTAAATTTCGAATATGTGTGTGTATATATATATATATATATATATATATATATATATATATATATACACATATACAAAAAAGGGGAGGAGAGAGCTGGCACTGTAAAAATTACTTGTAGTCAAAAAATGGGTGCTCTGCTCCGACGGGTTCAAACTCCAAAACCTTCTTCCAGTACAATCCAAAAAAGGGGAAGCGGCACTCCAAGATACAGAAAATAAGTGTTTTTATTCACCCATTAGATGTTATGCGACGTTTCAGCCTCACCATAAGGCCTTTCTCAAGCCAGAGAAAGGCCTCATGGTGAGGCTGAAACGTCACATAACACCTAATGGGTGAATAAAGACACTTATTTTCTGTATCTTGGAGTGCCGCTTCCCCTTTTTTGGGATTATATATATATTTATATACATACACACACATATATATATATATATATATATACATACAGTACAGACCAGTTTTCTTTATTTTCATGTCTATGAAAATTGTAGATTCACACTGAAGGCATCAAAACTATGAATTAACACATGTGGACTTATAGACATAAAAAAAGTGTGAAACAACTGAAAATATGTCATATTCTAGGTTCTTCAAAGTAGCCACCTTTTGCTTTGATTACTGCTTTGAACACTCTTGGCATTCTCTTGATGAGCTTCAAGAGGAAGTCACCTGAAATGGTCTTCTAACAGTCTTGAAAGACTTCGCAGAGATGTTTAGCACTTGTTGGCCCTTTTGCCTTCATTGGGTTTAGGTCTGGTGATTGTAGAGGCCAGGTCATCTGGCTCAGCACCCCATCACTCTCCTTCTTGGTCAAATAGCCCTTACACAGCCTGGAGGTGTGTTTGGGGTCATTGTCCTGTTGAAAAATAAATGATGGTACAACTAAACGCAAACCGGATGGAATAGCATGCCGCTGCAAGATACTGTTATAGCCATGCTGGTTCAGTATGCCTTCAATTTTGAATAAATCCCCAACAGTGTCACCAGCAAAGCACCCCCACACCATCACACCTCCTCCTCCAGGCATATAGAATCCATCCGTTCACCTTTTCTGCGTCGCAAAGACACGGTGGTTGAAACCAAAGATCTCAAATTTGGACTCATCAGACCAAAGCCAGCATGGGTTTACTAAGGATAGAAGTTGTCAAACCAATCTAATTTGCTTTTATGAAGAGGTGAGTAGAAGCCTTGACAGAGGAATGGCTGTGGACATAGGGGGAGATTTATCAAAACCTGTGCAGAGGAAAACTTGCCCAGTTGCCCATAGCAACCAATCAGATTGTTTCTTTCATTTTTCACAGGCCTTCATAAAAATGAAAGAAGCAAGCTGATTGGTTGCTATGGGCAACTGGGCAAGTTTTCCTCTGCACAGGTTTTGATAAATCTCCCCCATAGGGTTTCTGAATTTTGCTAAAGCATTTGATACTGTCCCTCATAGACGTCTGACAGGTAAGTTAAGGTCTTTGGGCTTGGAAACTTTCGTTTGTAACTGGATTGAACACTGGCTCATGGATCGTACCCAGAGAGTGGTGGTCAATGATTCGTACTCCGATTGGTCCCCGGTTATTAGTGGTGTACCCCAAGGTTCAGTACTGGGCCCGCTGTTGTTTAATTTATTTATCAATGATATAGAGGATGGTATTAACAGCTCTGTTTCTATCTTTGCAGATGACACCAAGCTTTGTAGCACGGTACAGTCTATAGAGGATGTGCATAAGTTACAAGATTACTTGGATAGACTAAGTGTCTGGGCATCCACTTGGCAAATGAGGTTCAATGTGGATAAATGTAAAGTTATGCATCTGGGTACTAATAACCTGCATGTGTCGTATGTCTTAGGGGGCATTAAACTGGCAGAGTCACTGGTGGAGAAGGATCTGGGTGTACTTGTAGATCACAGACTACAGAATAGTATGCAATGTCAGGCTGCTGCTTCCAAAGCCAGCAGGATATTGTCATGTATAAAAAGAGGCATGGACTCAAGGGACAGGGACATAATACTCCCCCTTTATAAAGCATTGGTACGGCTTCACCTGGAATATGCTGTTCAGTTTTGGTCGCCTGTTCATAAAAGGGACACTGTAGAGCTGGAGAGGGTGCAGAGACGTGCTACTAAACTAATATGGGGCATGGAACATCTTAGCTATGAGGAGCGATTAAAGGAGTTACAATTGTTTAGTCTTGAGAAGAGACGTTTAAGGGGGGATATGATAAACGTATATAAGTATATAAATGGCCCATACCAAAAATATGGAGAAAAACTGTTCCAGGTTAAACCCCCCCAAAGGACGAGGGGGCACTCCCTCCGTCTGGAGAAGAAAAGGTTTAGTCTAAAGGGGCGACACGCCTTCTTTACTGTGAGGACTGTGAATTTATGGAACGGTCTACCTCAGGAACTGGTCACAGCAGGAACAATTAACAGCTTTAAAACAGGGTTAGATACATTCCTGGAACAAAATAACATTAATGCTTATGCAGAATTATAAAACTACATCCCTTCCCCTTATCCCCTTCCCTTCAATTCCCTGGTTGGACTTGATGGACGCATGTCTTTTTTCAACCATACTAACTATGTAACTAAAGCACAGATTTCCACTGGTCTAATGTCCATTCCTTGGGTTCTTTAGCCCAAACAAGTCTCTTCTGCTTGTTGCCTGTCCTTAGCAGTGGTTTCCTAGCAGATATTCTACCATGAAGGCCTGATTCACACAGTCTCCTCTTAACAGTTGTTCTAGAGATGTGTCTGCTGTTAGAACTCTGTGTGGCACTGACCTGGTCTCTAATCTGAGCTGCTGTTAACCTGCGATTTCTGAGGCTGGTGACTCGGATGAATTTATCCTCCACAGCAGAGGTGACTCTTGGTATTCCTTTCCTGGGGCGGTCCGTTTCTTTGTAGCTCTTGATGGTTTTGTGACTGCACTTGGGGGCACTTTCCACCTAGAATATGCCATTTTCAGTTGTTCCACACTTTTTTATTATGTCTATGATTCCACATGTGTTAATTCATAGTTTTGATGCCTTCAATGTTAATCTACAATTTTCATAGTTATGAAAATAAAGAAAACTCTTTGAATGAGAAGGTGTGTCCAAACTTTTGGTTTCTACTGTATGTATGTATATATATATATATATATATATATATATATATATATATACACACATACGTGTGTATATATATATATATATATATATATATATATATATATATATACACACATACGTGTGTATGTATGTATGGGACATATAAGGAGAAAACAAAAACCTTTCTTGATAAATTTAGAACTGATATTATGGAAACCAAAAAGAAGAAATGGTTTGGAGATTTAAGTGACTATTCAAAAGATTGAGCGTATAACTGGAACCAAAATGTGTTTAATAATACAGGACAGGATATGAGCAACCGTAAAGGAGTAAAACCTAAATTGTCATCGGATGGATCTAACACTTCTACATTTTTTGATAAAGGTTTTTTAGGTCAAGGAGGGAACCGGAGTACCCCCACAAGAAACCAACCAGAAGAGGTGATAGAAGAAGAAACCGGAAAAACAAGAACACGAAGTCATCGCCCCCAGAGACAAGGGAACAACAGGAATCAGGGCCCCAAGAAAAAGACATAAGTAGGACTGTGGTAAATATATCATCATATGAATTGTCAGATATTGAATTGTCTGTATTGTCTAAAGGTCTCTCATATTGTCCTACTACTAAGATGGATTGATTTGATTTAGAGTGTGATCTACAAATGTTCTTTAGAAGACTGAAATGAAAAATTTGGTTTAACACACAGGAGAAGGGTAACCCAATTACATCTAGTGACCCCAGTAGACAGGTGTTGAAATTGAAAGATTTTGAATTGCACAATACCAGCACATTTAATCCAGTGATTGTTTCTCATCCTCTAGAGACATTTATGTCTCTAGTAAGACAGGACATTCAGAAATTGAAGGATGAAGATAGTGGTATTAGGAAATATAATCTAACTTTGGCAGAGAAACAAGCACTGGATAAACTGGCCTTTAACCACGACCTCACCATCAAACCAGCAGATAAAGGTGGTGGGGTCGTGGTCATGAACACTGTGGATTACAAAAATGAAATCTATAGGCAGTTGGCAGATGCACATACATACAGAGAGCTGGAGGGGGATCCCATGAGAGTGATCATGGGCAAACTTATCCATATAGTAGAGGAGGCATTCGCAGATGGACTTATTGATAAAGATCTGAAAGAATTTTTGCTAATTAGATATCCTATTACACCTAGGCTATATACCTTGCCAAAAATCCATAAGTCCCTCTGCGATCCCCCTGGGAGGCCCATAGTATCGGGTCGAGATGCTGTACTAAGCAGAGCATCCATCTTCTTGGATAGGGTCTTGAGACCCTTTGTTTTTCGGACAGCTTCATATATCCAGGATACCAATAATTTCTTGTCAAAAATATAATCTGTACAAATTACAGATCAAACAGTCTTGGCCTCCTTGGATATATCAAGTTTGTACACCTCTATCTGTAATGAAAGGGGCTTGATGGCAATGAAGAAGACATTGGCGACCTCAGACTTCTCCATGGCGGTTCAGGATTTTCTTTTACAACTTTTAAATCTTATTTTGAGTAATAATTATTTTGTTTTTGATAAAAATTATTATTTACAGTTAACCGGAACGGCCATGGGGACGAACGTGGCACCAATTTATGCAAACCTATTCGTGGCGACCCTGGAGGAAGGTGTCGTCTATGGATCCCACCATTTCAGACAATGTCTGGGATGGTGGCGATTCATTGACGACATCTTCCTCCTATGGAAAGGGTCAGTGGAAGAATTACAGTTATTCCATGAATTTTTTAACAATATGGATCCAAACATTAATTTTACGATGACATATATTCTACTTCTGAGGTTAGTTTTTTAGATGTGTTGGTGATAAAAGTAGGTGGAAAATTGACAACACAACTATATACAAAGCCTACAGATAAGAATACACTTTTGCACTTCAACAGCCACCACCCTAGGAGTATGATAAAATCACTGCCCTACAGCCAAATGCTGAGGGCAAGGAAGGTGGTGGATGATGAAAGTGCTTTAAAACAGTCTTTTGACACCATGTCAAGAAATTTCTTGGAGAGAGCAGGGTGGTTGATCAACACAGACAGACGGTGGAGACTCTGAATAGAGAATCCACATTGTTGAAAAAACCAAAAATTGTTAACAAACATATTCCTTTTACCTCTACCTATCATGACGCGTGGATGAATTGCAAAGATACTAAATAAACATTGGTTTATATAAAAAAAAAAATTCTCAGTTGGTCCACTCATGTCTTATAGGAGAACATCAAGGACGAATTGGTGAAAACAGAAGTCATATCGGAGAAGAAAAAAAAGAGGGCAGACATTTTTGACCCCTAGGAGGATGGGATCATATCCTTGCCTGTCCTGCATAAATTGTAATTAAATGATGAAAGGATCTACGTTTACACACCCAGTTACCCAACAGGTATATTCATGTAGGCACTTCCTCACGTGTGATTCTACATGGGTCATATACCTTCTTATGTGCCCATGTAAGAAGTTATACGTGGGACAGACTACATGGAGCTTAAAAATCAGAATTAATAACCACCGATATAGCATAAGGAAAGGTAAAATCGATTTACAAGTTTCTAAACATTTCATTGAGTTTAAACATTCTGAGAAAGACCTGAAATTCATGGCAATTGATTTTGTGACACCACCAACGAGAGGGGGTGATAGGCTGGCATTTTTGAAAAAGAGAGAAATGTGGTGGATTCATAAATTGGATTCACAAAGACCAAATGGCTTGAATGTAGATTTCAACATTGTCTAGAATATGGCACAGAGTGCATAACCAGCTGGCCCACATAGAGTTCTGACTCTGAATCCAAAGGCTGTTACACACAGAATTAAATAATGCACTATGTATGTACATATATATATATATATATATATATATATATATGTATAATCTTGACATTAATTACTATTTTTTGTTTATTATTATAGATCTAGCTCAAGATGAAACATCAAGGAGAAGACATTACCTGCTCTGTGTATATTATCTGTATGGCGTAATTTTAGGGATTAATAAACATCAAGATAAATGCATGGATTATGTGCCTTTCTTGAATGTAACATGACATCATAGAACTTGAATTGGTTAAATGTGCATGTATGTCAGTCCCCTTTTGAACAGGTTGATGTGTGATACATATTTGATGGGGGGGGGGACTATCTCGACACGCATTTATTAACTTATTTTTCTTATTTCTTTATCTATTTATAATTTTTTATTATATATATTTTTTGATTTTTTTTATCATATTTTTTTCATAAATTTTCATAAAATCTTTTTCATACTATTGATGGGCAACCCAGACTACATTGAGTGAGATTGACGCGGCTATGGCAGCAGAGATACTCCATTCAAGATGTAGGTGGGTAGACTGAGAAATGTTGGGACCCTACAATCCCAATGTCACTGTCCCCCGTTGACAGCCACCTCTCTGGAGATCAGAGATGACTCCGAGGGATGACAGTCCTACAAATAGAGGAGTATATTTGAGTTATAAATATGAGGTGCGTCTGGTTGCAAGATTGCCCTAAAAAATAAGCAATGGTATTCATTTAATTTGTTATTTTTATAAAAAATAATTTTTCTATTTTTATATGCTTTTTATTATTACTATATTTATTTTTACATTTAACATAAAAAAATTGTTATTTTTTATTTTTCTTATCTTTATTTTTTGTAATTTACATTTTTTCCTAATTTTTTATTTTTTCTAATCTTTTGTTGGCTTGGGAACTGACCCCCATGCACTGAATATGTAGACGAAGATGCTAATGAATGTATACTATAACTTTCTGTAAGTTAAAATCTATATTCAGGTTTGGCATGTATCCTTATGGCGATCGCTGTGTCTGTCTTCTGTCCTACATCGAGGCTGAACAGTTTGGGTGGTAGCTAGGACAACAGGCGACGCTTTCATTGCAGTAGTATGCGGAAGCGGTCATGTGATCCGGAGCGAGTCATGTGACTTGTTCACATGACGGCTCTGGACCGAGATCGCTCCCTGCACAGGCACCGTGGCGTTTTTACCCACGCTACCGGACGCCATTAAACGAGTACAGAGCGGGTAAGAGTCAAACTCCCTATTTTATTGCATTATGTATGTACAATTATGTCATACAGCTGCTATATATTAACATAATGATAGTGGAGCATTACATTTCGAGTGTTATGTTTTTAAACACTTTTATACACCGATATGCACTTTAACACATGAGATGTGCACTGAGGATGTACAGTATATACACAATAGAAGATTTATGTATACATTGTTTATAAAATTTTAATGTATTTGTATAATTAGCACTTAATTGGGATTTTAATGATGTTCTATGCACATGGGTATTTAAACCCCTTACTGGTGTGTGACACTAAGCTTGAAAATGGCTCCATAGGAGCAGAAACGTTGCTTGTATTGATGTGACAAATAAATAAACACTTTTTTCACCGTTCTTTGAAGTGCTGCGTTGTCGTTGGATCTTATCTAAACTAAGGACTTGGGTCAAGAAGTTTTTGGACGCTGGCACCCACACATTGAGGCTGAATAGTGCTGCAATATTCTTTGGTTTCTACATGTACGTGTGTGCGTGTGCGTATATATATATATATATATATATATATATATATATATATATATATAATTTTTTTTTTTTTGTGCCGTACATTTTATGGTAAAAAAAAAGGTGTCATTACATAAAAAAGAGCCCTCATATGGTTCTGTAGATTGAAAAATAAGATGCATGGCCCTTTAACCAGTAAAGGACTCAGGGCGCACCCGAGTCCAGTTATCGGCGTTTAAAGCATTCTCACGAGTAGAGAATGCTTAACACCCCGTGGGTCCTGACTGCTATCAGCAGCCAGGACCCAGGATTAAAGGGGTTCTCCACTGCTGCCTTCCGGAGCTCCGCTCGCAGCGTCCTGAAGTTCATGACTCCGAACAACAAAAGTCAGGCCTCCTCAACAAAAGTCTATGGGAAGGGGGCCTGACAGCGGTCGCGCCCCCTGCCCATAGACTTTCGTTGATGGGGCGGGCGTGACGTCACGAGGGGGCGGCCTAGAACACTGAAGCCCGCACACAGCGTTCGGAGTAATGAACTTCCGGACGCTGCGAGCGGAGCTCCGGAAGGCAGGGCAGTGGAGAACCCCTTTAATGCCAGGCACCACCAATCGGGCTGATGCCCAGCATTAATCCTTTAGATGCCGCAATCAAAGTTGATCGCAGCGTCTAAAATGAAAGTAAAACTATCCCGACAGCTCAGCGGAGCTGATCGGGATGATTGCGACGAAATCATGATGTCCCGATCAGCTGACGGGACGACGGGAGGGTCCTCACCTGCCTTCTCCTCGTCCGATCGGTCGTCTGCTCCAAGCCTGCTCAGCAGGCTGGAGCAGCAGAGTGCCGATAACACTGATCAATGCTATGCTATGGCATAGCATTGATTAGTATATGCAATAAGAAGATTGCATGGTATAGCCCCCATGGGGGCTAAAAAAAAAAAAAGTGTAAAAAAAAAGTTAATAAATGTGAATAAGCCCTTCCCCCATTAAAAGTTTGAATCACCCCCATTTTCCATTTTTTTAATAAAGTTATAAAATAATCATTTATGGTACCGCGTGAGTAAATGTCCGAACAATTAAAATATAATGTAGCTAAACCGCACGATCAATGGTGTACACGTAAAAAAATTGTGCATTTTTGGTCACTTCATGTACCATAAAAATATTAATAGAAAGCTATCATAAAGTCCTATCAAAAATGGTACCGATAAATTCTGCAGACCACAGCGCACAAAATGAGCCCTCATATAGTCCTATATGCGGAAAAATAAAAAAGTTATAGGTCAGAAGATGACAATTTTATAGTACAAATTTAAAGTAGTAAAATAAAATAAAAGCTACATAAATTGGGTATCCTTGTAACCGTATGCACCTACAGAATAAAGATAAGGTGTAATTTTTACCGAAAATTGCACTACATAGAAACGGAAGCTCTAGAAATTTGCAAAATTGTGTTTTTTTTCATCCCAAAAAAGGTTATAAAATAAGTGATGTCCTCACAAAGTACAATTGGTGGCGCAAAAAACCAGCCTTTGTATGGGTCTGTAGGTGCAAAATTGAACGCGTTATTTTTAGAAGGAGAAAAAAACGAAAGTGTAAAACCAAAAATCGTGCATGCATTATTTCTCCCATTACTATCTTTCATCACAAAATAATGGCCATTAATAATAATGGGCTATAATGGGTTAAAACTGCTATTAGAAAAATCCCATAGACTATAATGGGATTTTCTAACGGCCGTATAGGTTTTACAGATGATTTTCAGACGGAACTTCGTACGGATCTTTAAAACGGAGTAATTTTGTAGTGTGAAAGGGGCCTAAGGCTTAAGGGGATAAAACATAAATAAACCCCACCTCTTACAAATTTAAATCATCCCGCTTTTGCCATTCCCCCCCCCCCCCCCCCCCCCAAAAGTAAATAACCAAAACCAAATATACTTGATATCCCTGCGTGTGGAAAGTAGAGATGAGCGAACTTACAGTAAATTCGATTCATCACGAACTTCTCGGCTCGGCAGTTGACAACTTATCCTGCATAAATTAGTTCAGCCTTCAGGGGCTCCGGTGGGCTGGAAAAGGTGGATACATTTCTAGGAAAGAGTCTCCTAGGACTGTATACACCTTTTCCAGCCCACCGGAGCACCTGAAAGCTGAACTAATTTATGCAGGAAAGGTCCATCTGCCGAGCCGAGAAGTTCGTGACAAATCGAATTTACTGTAAGTTCGCTTATCTCTAGTGGAAAGGTCTGTTTTATTCAAATATAATGTTAATGAACCCACATGGTAATTTAGGTCTTCATATATCAGAAGAAAATAAAAAGTGATCAATAAGTCCCATCTAACCAAAAATTATACTGATTTAAAAAAACTTCAGATTACAGCAAAAAATGAGCCCTCAAACAGCAATGTTAGACGTACCGTGTTTTCCGCCCCAATAGGACGCACCGGCATATAAGACATATTTTAAAGGTCCAAAAGATTCTGAACCCAACAGTGATCTTCAACCTGCGGACCTCCAGATGTTGCAAAACTACAACTCCAAGCATGCCCGGACAGCCAACGGCTGTTTTTACTTCAGGACAGTGCCCATTTAAGGTGATAAAGGGCTGCGTCCTTAAGGTGTTAAAGGACTCAGTTTTGTTTTTTTCTTCCTTTCCTTCTAAAAATCATAACACTGTTTTATGAACTACCGATTTTACTTTGGAATGCATTTTACCACAAAATCTACAGTGAAACTAATTTTTTTTTGGGGGGACAAAATTGAATCCCCCCCCATTTAGTAAATTTAAGTGGCTTCCATTTCCATGTAGTGCATTTTTCGGTAAAAGTGACATCTTATCTTTATTCTGTAGGTCCATACGATTAAAATGATACCAAGGTTTTATTTTATTTCTGTTACAAAATTATAACTTTGTGCATGAAAATTAGTACATTAAAAATTGTCCACTTCTGACCCCTAATAGCTTTATTTGTCTGTATACAGGGATGTGCGGGGGAAAAAATTTTTGTACCAGGATCTGTAGTTTTTATGGGTACCATTGTTGTTTTGTAACTTTTGATCGCTTTTTATACTTTTTTTTGGTATAAAAAATTACAAAAAATATGCAATTTTGGACTTTGGTATTTTTTTACGTATACGCAATTGAACATTTAATTAGTTATATTTTTATAGTTTGGACATTTACGCACGTGGTGATACCACATGTTTATATATTATATTATTTTAAATGGGAAAATGGGGGGGGGGGGTTTGATAACTTTTTTTTTTTTTTTTTTTTTTTTTAGGGAAGAGGTTAATTCATATTTCAAAAAACATTTTTAACACAATTTTATAGCCCCCATAGGCATACACTGTTCAATGCTATGCCCTAGTGATGCATGATCAGTTTTATCGGTGCTTGATTGCTCAAGGCTGCTGAGACCTCCTGGAGCATCAGAGCACCGATTGGACAGTTGAGGCATGTAGGGGTTTTATTGTGATGGTCCCGATCAGACCCACTGAGCTGCCTCAATCAACTTTGATTGCAGCATCTAAGGGGTTGCTTATAGCTTCATTTGGTGGAAGCAGGCGCATGTCATCCTTAAAGGGGTACTCTGCCCTTCGACATCTTATCCCGTATCCACGGATGCATGCACCAGATGACTGGGGTGCAATCGGTGGGACCCACGCGATCAGACATCTTATCCCCAATCCTTTGAATAAGATATCTAGGGGCGGAGTACCCCTTTAAGAGGTTAACACTATCCTCCAGCTTTTCCATGCTCCTAAATGGCACATCTGCTTAGTATTGCAACCAACATGGTAGCCAGTAATATACAGGGACTATCATAATTTCTAAAACGTGCCTGTGAATAAAGTGTCTGACCTAGCTTTTCCATGCTCCTAAATGGCATATCTACTTATGCCGTATATCACTTTATGCACAGATAATGCATATAATTATAATCCCTGCAATGGCAGTCATGTGGTTGCTGTCCTAAGCAGATGTGGTATTCAGGAGCCTGGGAAAGCTGTGACAAGTCAGATCCTGTACTGACTTGATACTAAGGCCATGTTAACATGTCAGAATTTCTGTTCCGGATTCCGCTGCAGCCACGTCCCGTTGAATTAAACAGGATTCTGCTGCGCTGTGCACATGGCAGAATTTCCACATCAGATTTTTTTGTGTCTATGGAGCTGTACGATGGGTCATCTTCTAGATAGCATAAATCCGTGGACACGGGATAAGATGTTGAGGGGCAGAGTACCCCTTTAAGGACGTCATGCGCCTGCTTCAACCATATGAAGCTATAAGCAACCCCTTAGACGCTGCAATCAAAGCTGATTGCGGCAGCTCAGTGAGTCTGATCGGGACCATGCTGGATCCTGGCTCAGGTAGGGAAACACGTTGGGGGGGAATGAAAATGAAAGTAAAGTGATCTTTACTGTGGCAACCACTAGGAAGGCCAAACTTCAACTCCCAGCCAAAGGCTGTCTGGGCATGCTGGGTGTTTTAGTTTTGCAACATCTGGAGGGTCACAGTTTGGAGACCACTGTTACAGTGGTGCCCAAACGGTAGCCCTCCAGATGTTGCCAAACTACAACTCTCAGCATGCCTAGACTGCCTAGGCATGCTGGGAGTTGTAGTTCTGTAACATCTGTCCCTTCAGATTTTGCAATTTTCGTAAAATTTTTGAAAATTGCTGCTCTACTTTGAAGCCCTCTAATTTTTTCAAAAAGCAAAAATATGTCCATTTTATGATGCCAAAATAAAGTGGACATATTGTATTTGTGAATAAAAATAAAATGTATTTGGAATATCCATTTTCCTTACAAGTAGAGAGCTTCAAAGTTAGAAAAATGCTAAATTTTCAAAATTTTCTTGAAATGTGGGGATTTTTCACCAAAAAAGGATGCAAGCAATGCCGAAAATTTACCACCAAAATAAAGTAGAATATGTCACGAAAAAAAACGCTCTCGGAATCAGAATATTCGGTAAAAGCGCTTGAGTTATTAATTCGTAAAGAGACGGTGGTCAGAATTGGGAGAAAGGGCTCAGTCCTTAAGGTGAAAAAGGTCTGCATCCTTAATGGGTTAAAAAGTACCACTAGAAAACACAGGTACATATTTGGAAATATCTGGTCACTTTTTGTTTGATATTTTTATTAATTTTGGTCGTAGAACATGTTTGAGAAAAATCTGTTCCATGCTTACTAAAATGGCTGCACCTTCTATTGCTTATGGTCACAGCATATTACATAAGTGACAGTTTTGCCTTCAGTTGCTGAGAAGCTTAAATCATAAATATCAACCAACTAGCTGAATACCTGGTGTTGCCCGTTTTTTCCTTTCTAATCCTTGTTGAGGAGGAAGCTTTTGACTTTACATCCCGTCCTCATATATTGTTGTCATATCCCAATCCCATATCCAGTCATCATATCTCGACCTCATATGCCATCCTCACATCCCGACCCATCTCGTCCTCCTATCCAGTCTATCTATTCCAACCTCCTGTCTCGATCTCCTATCCAGTCTATATCTGGTCCTCCTATCCCGACCCGTAATATATGTACCAGGTATTGAAATATCTCCAGCCGTATGGAAGTTACGTGGGAACATATATTTCCCATTGATTTGCATGGGACTTTAAACAAAAACCCCAACCCTCACAAATGGGGGTAGTTAAGGGTTAAATTAACTATCCTATATTTTAAGTGGACATATAAGTAACATGTGACCAAGTATTATCGAAATATCTCCAGCCGTTTGGAAGTTATGCAGTAACATATATTTCCCATTGACTTGTATGGGACTTTAAACATAAACCCCGCCCCTGGCTAATGGGGGTGAGTAAGGGTTAAATCACCTATCCTATGTTTGTTGTTGTTGACATATAAGTAACGTGTGCCAAGTTTCATGTTAATATCTTTAGCCGTTTGGACGTGATGCTGGAACATACACACATTGAGTTTTATAAGAATATAGCTGCACATTCCATAGTTTGATAGGTATGGCTACTGGAAGTAGATAGAATTATCAATGTATCTTAATCTGGTCATGTAGACCAAAAAAACCAGCAACAAATTATTCCTACCAAGTCTAACATGTTTCCCACTTACCATTCAGATATAATGCTGTATTAATGCATACAAATAAAAGGGAAATATTTTATTTTTTATTGTGGCAACAATGCTGGGATTACCTTTTCTCTATATTGTCTAAGGATTTGGATTCAGTCCACCTATATTATATGCAGGTGAGCTGGTTAGAAATTTTGCACTGAACTGTTCTATTTAACACTAGACATTTTTGACCTCCTTACGAAACATTACTGCCCAATTACACAGTACCCACATACCAATAAGGTACGCACATACATTTGTGGCACTTTACTGCATTTTGAAATTCAAAGCAGTAAAATATGTACCAAGTGGACATACTAGTCAGCTATTGACTATGTTTGGTCTATGCTCTGAATTTATATGCTTATTTTGAAAGGAAAAAAAGCAGCAGACCATGCTTATCCGTCAGGCATTATGAATGTATACATTTGGCAAATAGACTAAACTGTCACTAGATGTCTGGTCGTTTAAATTCAATGGGACCGCAGTCGATACACATTGCCATAGTACATATCAAGCATATGGGAAAATGTCATGGAAACATAGCAGATGAATTTAATGTCAATGTACTAGATATGTTCTTGTTACTGTTGGATATGCAGAGTGTATTATAAGGATGAAAATCAAATATTGGACTGATCAAGAATTTTGGTGTTCAACTTTTATTGAAAATATACATATGTATACATATAAAAATATATACATTAAATACAGAGAATAGGACAACACAGATTTAAAGAAGGAAAAGAAAGGAGGGGGGGGGGGAGATTAAACATTTACATTAACACTAGCAGCAGAAATAAATTTGGGGTTTATTTGCCTGTATCAATGTTTGATTAAGTTAATACATGGAAGTGATAGAAGTACATTATCTTCCCACAGGTTACCAGAAACCATCCGATATTTCCACTACAACTAAAGCAGACAGTTATCCAAAATGCATTGGTTTTATTCTTGAGAATGACAAAATTGAGGCCACATGACATCCTGGTGTCACACTAGCAGCATAAGAAGAGTCTATCCTTAAAGAGGCTTTATAGTGAGAGTCTCTTTAGTATAGTGCATCAGTGTATGACTGGTAGGTGTCCAACATCAGTCAAGCAGTTCGCTGAATAGCCTTAGCTGCAGTACTAGGCACATCAGTGTAGCAGGTAAATGCAGTGAAAACTGCTTGTATTCCAAGTAAAGGTAATATATAAAACTACAATGTTAAAAGGGAAGCAGGTAGGAAAAAAAAAGTTCTGGAGAAGGACAATAGTTTATGTAAAAAAGGTATGCAGAGTATTTATGAGCTTTATGAACAGAACATTAAAATGGCCACACAGACTAAATTGGTTGTCACAAATGTTTACAGTAAAATCCAGCCACATATTGTGAACATCTGTTATTCACACTTTGCTTATATTTCCCGATGTCTAGCAATATTAGTACAGCACCAACTATAGCTTTATTGTGTTGATCTCGATAATTTGTGTCCACTTAGGAACATTTAATACCTTTTTTTCCCCCCTTTTTTCTCCATTAAGATGCTAAAAAGTATGATTGCAGAGAAGACACGGCTGTTTTAGAGGTGGTCTTGACCACACCAGGGATCCCACCACATACCTGTGGAAAGGAGAGGGAAGCAAGACTAAGCATGCATGTCCATCCTGGCACATCTACTGAGGCTGAAAATGTCACACCACCTGCTACATATTTTAAGTATCTTTACTAACCTTCTTATATAAGGTTAGATATAAAAATAATTTATAATTTGTTTGAGGCTGAATTTAACTCCAAACCATATTCCTTGTGAGACAACACCTTTAATGTCAGCTAAACAAGCCAATCGTCTAATATGCATGAGTTTCTCCTGACTGCCCTGGCAAATCTTGGCAGCGAGAGCAAAGGTTCAGAAGCAACTGAATATCAACATGCCCAATTCTTTAAATTTTCAGAGGAGATAAGCCATTGCCATAAGATTTTGCCACTCCCCCCCCCAGTCAGCTAGACGCTTGTCCTTAAATGAACAGACAGCTATAGGCACCAAATCCTCACGCACACTGTGTTGCACCAAGTTCAGAAAGTCCTTTTGAAGCGATAATTTTTGGATTTGTTGCCACACTTTTGGTTGTGTTATGAGTCTTATAAATTCCAATTAGCCTGTCCGCAATCTCGAACATGTTGTTACGCAATGATATAATTATGAACTGGGCGTTTTTAGTTTGTTCCTAGAAAGGAAAAAAAAAAAAAAAAAAATTAATTCTGTACAAATATTTTTATTTATAAAAAGATACACAACTGGCATTTAAAATTATCACTGTTACGTTACACCACTTTCCTCAATACGATAGCCTATTTAATTTATAGCATATTAGTAAATTACTTAATTTACCAACAAATTACTCCTTAGTCTAGAGGGGACACTGCTCTGCCATCTACTGTCTACTAACACTTGTTTGGATTAGTCTGTCTTTAGTAACAGACAGATCAGGACAGAACACATGAAATGGGCATGGCTTGGCTCCTACTATGTGTAGGAGTGAGAGATTGCCTAGGCTGTGTACCCTAATATGTTTTCATGGTTCAATCCCCTGAGAGGATCTACCCAGAGGTTTAAATCAAGGCTTCCCTCCCATCTTCGAGCCTAATGTGAACTATCCCTGCTGTGCTTCTGGTTGCATAGCAACTTGCAAAAGCCTTAGTAACCCCATTCTCCCTCCATATGCTAGCCTGTTCAGTCCAGTACACTTTTCACCAGAACTGTGTCATTGCAAGGCAGTAAGGAGTAGATCCTGTTTTGTGACTGTCCATACAACTAAGGGAAAGGAAGAGACTTTGTAAGTGCTATTGGCAAATAGCCCAGCTCTGCTCCTGCCTCCTGAAATGGAGAGAATGAGACATAGCTGAGCACCATGGAGGCTACTCTCTAGGACTCAACAGCAGTAATATATAATTACCTTGTCAACAACACTCTGATGGGTTAATCTAGCATAACCGCTGCACTACTACACTCCTGATTGTGAATTACAAGAATGCAGAATACATCAGTGGAGAGAACATCAGAGGACCCACCCCTTTTTGAGGACACAAGAAATGTTTTACTTTGGAGTCAGTTTTTTCCTCCTTGCACAACATTGATTGTATAACTTCCATCTACAGAGCCTATTATGAGGGCTTGTTTTTCTGTCCGACCAATTGTACTTTGTAATAAGACCTTTCATTTCACCATAAAATCTACAGAACAAAAATATTTTTATGGTGGGAAATTGAAAAGAAAACAATTTTGCAACTTTTGGGGAGGGGGTCTTTAACCCCTTAAGGACTCAGGGTTTTTCCGTTTTTTGCACTTTCGTTTTTTCCTCCTTACCTTTTAAAAATCATAACCCTTTCAATTTTCCACCTAAAAATCCATATTATGGCTTATTTTTTGCGTCGCCAATTCTACTTTGCAGTGACATTAGTCATTTTACCCAAAAATGCACGACGAAACGGAAAAAAAAATTATTGTGCGACAAAATCGAAAAAAAACCGCCATTTTGTAACTTTTGGGGGCTTCTGTTTCTACGCAGTGCACATTTCGGTAAAAATTACACCTTATTATTCTGTAGGTCCATACGGTTAAAATGATACCCTGCTTATATCGGTTTGATTTTGTCGCACTTCTGGAAAAAATCATAACTACATGCAGGAAAATTTATACGTTTAAAAATGTCATCTTCTGACCCCTATAACTTTTTTTATTTTTCCACGTACGGGGCGGTATGAGGACTCATTTTTTGCGCCGTGATCTGAAGTTTTTATCGGTATGATTTTTGTTTTGATCGGACTTTATCACTTTTCATTCATTTTTTAATGTTATAAAAAGTGACCAAAATACGCTTTTTTGGACTTTGGAATTTTTTTGCGCGTACGCCATTGACTGTGCGGTTTAATTAATGATATATTTTTATAGTTCGGACATTTACGCACGCGGCGATACCACATTTTAAAAAAAATTTTTTTTTTACACAGTTTTATTTTTTTTATGGGAAAAGGGGGGTGATTCAAACTTTTATTAGGGAAGGGGTTAAATGCACTGCACACACTGATCTCCTATGCTGATCACTGGCGTGTATGAACACGCCTGTGATCAGCATTATCGGCGCTTGACTGCTCCTGCCTGGATCTCAGGCACGGAGCAGTCATTCGTCGATCGGACACCGGGGAGGCAGGTAAGGGCCCTCCCGGTGTCCGGTCAGCTGTTCGGGACGCCGCGATTTCACCGCGGAGGTCCCGAACAGCCGGGTCACTTTCAGTTTCACTTTAGAAGCGGCGGTCAGCTTTGACCGCCGCTTCTAAAGGGTTAATACCGCACATCGCAGCGGGTCCCGGCCGTTGATTAGCGCCGGGACCGACGCGATATGATGCGGGATCGCGGCGCGATCCCGCTTCATATCGCGGGAGCCGGCGCAGGACGTAAATATACGTCCTGCGTCGTTAAGGGGTTAACAGTACCTTTAAAAAAAGGACATGATATCCATCTTTACACACTTTATTATTACTTTACTACTAAAAAAAACACAAACAAAACCCACATGTATTTTAAAGCAATGTTTAAAATTGCCCCTTTTCTGACCCCCTATAACTTCCTTTTTTCCATATATGGGGCTGAGGGCTCATTTTTGCACCATGATCAGTATTTTTCTTCGGTGCACCTTGTTTGACTTTTTGATCCTTTTTATGGCTTTTTTTTCTTGGATGTCATGTAATCAGAAATGAAAATCAGAAAGGTAAAAATGACAAAGTACAGAATTGCTGTCATTCACTGTACAGGGCCGATAACATTTTAATAGTTTGGACATTTCTGCACACTGATTGCAAATATATTGCTTTATTTTTTTTATTAAATGGGAAAAGAAGAATTTGGTTTATTATTAAAAAATAATAAAGAATAAAAGTAAACAATGTTTACACGATTCATAGCAAACATTAGATTTCTAACACTGATTAGTGCTATGCATAAGCAGACCAGAGGATAGGAGCACAGCAGACAGCAATCAGTAGGTGGGCAAAGCTCCGGCGGCCATCTTAACTCATAGGACCCCTGTGATTGCCCTGCAGGGCACAAATGAGCTCCATAGATACTTTATATGCTGTGATGAGTTTTAATCATGGCATCTGAAGGGATAGCGGCCAGGATTGGCAGTCTGAGAAAAGCATAGCTCCTGTGCTCACTTCATAGCCAGGTTGGGACTAAAGACATACCTGTAAGTACTAGACACCCAGACTGTATAGGTACTCCCTGCATCCTCAAGGGATAAAAAAAATAATAATGCACAAAGCGTTAAAACTAAAGACTGTCTTTATTTAATCTTCTTCATTTCTTCCACAGCAGTGTTCACAAATTAGAAAAAGTAAAAGCTGCAAACAGTAACTTTGGTAAGATACTTACGTAAATATAGAATGCAACAATTGACACATTTTTGAAGTCCAGAGCTGCATCTATTTCATCCATGAAGTACAGTGGTGTTGGCTTATAGTGATGAAGAGCAAATACCAAAGCTAATGAACTTAGGGTCTTCTCCCCACCTGAAAGATTAAATATCTTCTTCCAACTTTTCTTTGGTGGTCTCACACTAAAAAAACCACACATGAGAGATTAATTACATGCATGTTTTATTTAAATTATTATATACAGTAAAATACTTTGAGTACAGCCAAAGATAAGAACCGGAAGCAATCTCTCAATAGCCAAGTTACCCTAACATCGTTTGTTGCAAATGTAAAGTGGTATTCTGTGTGCTTTCCATTAAAAAGACATTCAGCATTAAAGGAAAACTATCAGATATTTTCTCCCACACTATCCACAGGTACTGGTGGATAGTGCGGGAGACGCTGATTAAAACGAGCCCTACCTTGGTCGGATCCGCCCGGCCGTTCTCCCGCAATTGTAGTTTTAATATCTGTTGAAATCTTCCTGTAACTGGCACGGGCGGGGCTTCTGCGCTTAACTGGCACTGATGTCAGCGCCGCTTATGAATATTCACCCCCCACTCCCTTCAGTTAGGAGCGGCAAAGAGAAGGAGAACTGGAGGTAGGGGGGGGGGGGGGGGCAGATGAATATTCATAAGCGGCACTGACGTCTACCTATTGCGGGAGAACGGCGGCGAGATCCGACCAAGGTAGGGCTCGTTTTAATCAGCATCTCCCGCACTATCTACCAGTACCTGTGGATAGTGCGGGAGAAAATATCTGACAGTTTTTCTTTAAAAAGTGTTTTCATATGTTTCTAGAATTACCACATCCTGCACAGTGCAAGGATTTAAAATGTACTGTTTAATTAATCAAATATTCATTATATGCTTCTCCCTGTCCAGCTCCCCACTTGTGACATTAAAATCCCTATTTAACTGAAACATGGACTATAATGATCCATGTGGACCCACATACTAGTTCAGAACACAATGATGAGCAGTGTTTTCATTGAACTGCCAGTGGCAAACCCCTCACACTTTTATAAAGAGAAACCAAACAAATGGGACATTTTGGCAAATAGATAAAATACTATTAAATCAATACAGATTCTATCTATGATAGGTGGGTGTTAATCTTATTCTAAAAATAGCAAAAATAAAGCAAGGGAGAGAAAAAGTGGTGCACATCAATAAAGTACACAGAGCAAGTGTTCAGTTTACTTTACACTGCACAAGACACAACCAAACATGCATTTAGGTAAATGCTTCTGTTAAAGGGAAAATATTGCCTACATTTTTTTATTTATTACTTATTACATCAGGATGACAAAAGTTGACATTCTAAAAATTTCTCACTCTTCCAGTATAAAATTAACCAGTATAAATCTCCAGTTTTGAACTCAAATGTTGAAAATGTATGGGAAGATACTACTTTGTCTGATCAGTGTAACAAAAACCATCTCATTGAACTACATTATTAATTGATCTAGGATTTGGAGTGTCCAAAAGAATAATAAATTATTTTTAAGAAGCTTGACATTAAAGGACCGAATATCAAAATATACATACAAATTTGGAATCTGTAGGTTTCTAATGATAAACCTATTCTATATCATTGAGAGAGATAAACCCTTCACAAACCTAAACATGATGCCTTCAGAAAATGGATCCAAGCTGTCAACAAGTTCCAGCTCTGCATCTCCTCCCAAAGTCAACATCTGGTAGTTCTCCTTCAGCTTATTTGTTATAACATTAAATCCAGCCATAAACTCATTAAGTCTTTGCTTACGAAGATCTTCATAAGCTCGTCTAAATCTGTCTCGCTCATTTGTAATTTCATCAAGTTCAGCAACTCTTTGCAAATATAGTTCTTCCTATTCATAAAAAACAAAACATTTTAATACCATGTTTAATCATTAAATAATAAGCAGCAACATGTACAATTTGAAGAAGCAAAAACGGCATCTGTAAGCACTGAAACTCTAATGTTGTGCACCAATAACAAAGAAATCCAACCTTCCTTAATTTCTTTCCCACCTACCCTGTACTATTCACAATGAGGACATTTTGCAAGGAATTAAAACTCATTTAGTGTGGAAGCAAAAATATTCAGAAAGGTAAAGTCTTGATAATAAGCTTTAACCACCAACATGATTGTGGGGTGCCAGTGAGTTCTCATGGCATGCCATCTTTAGACCCAGGCTTTAGTCCTCTAGAGGGAATAAATTACATAAAGTTACCTCCCCCATTGCAGATTACAATATTGGGTGGGGTGGGGGAATAAAAAGCTTATTTCTTTAAAAAAAACAGAACCACACCTGTACTCAGGTTGTGTGCAGTATTGCAGCTTAATTCCAGTGAAGTAAATGGAGCAGAGCTGTAATCCAACACAACCTCAGGTCAGGTGTGGTGGTTTTGGAAGAAATGTAGCTCCGTCTTCCTTCTTTCCCTGGAAAAGAATCAACCACAAAACGACAGCTTACCATCACTTGCTGGGACCAAAAGGAGATTTTTTACACTTACCGTAAAATCTCTCTCTCAAAGGATCCATTGGGGGACACAGACCTTGGGTATATGCTGCTGTCTCTAGGAGGCTTGACACTATGGTAACCAAAAAGTTGGCTCCTCCCAGCAGGATATACCTGCCTCCAGGCCACCGAGCTAATCAGTTTTAGTCCCAGAGCAATAGGAGACCGACAGGTCAAAAGGAAAAAAACATGAACTGTCCGAGAATAAGAAGAAAAAAATTATCAAACACTCCCTCGGACAGATAACCGAATAGGAACCCCAGAAAAGGGCGGGAGCTGTGTCCCCCAATGGATCCTTCGAGAAAGATTTTACGGTAAGTGTAAAAAAACCTCCTTTTCTCTATCGGCTCCATCGGGGGACACAGACCTTGGGTCGTACCAAAGCCGTCCCTTGGGTGGGCAGAGAAAAAAGTTCAGCCGATTCGAAGGTAGGAACCTGGCAGAATCTTGAAAAAGTGTGCAAAGACGACCAGGTGGCCGCTTTACTGATCTGCGAGGCAGAGGCCTTGTTTCGGAGAGCCCAGGATGCCCCCACAGAACAGGTGGAATGAGCCAAAACCCTGAAGGGTGGGATCTTCCCCTTGCAGAGGTAAGCTTCCGAAATAGCACATTGGATCCACCGAGAAATGGTGGCCTTGGAAGCAGGCTGTCCCTTTCGACGACCTTCCGTAAGGACGAAGAAAGAGTCGCACTGACGAAAGGAAGAGGTGACAAAGATAAGTCCGAACTGCCCATACCACATCCAATTTGTGGAGTAAGCGCTCCCTGATGAGAAGGAGCGGGAAGGAGGGGAAGCCAGTGGAGGGGAAGGAACAAAACTCCCCTGAAGAAGAAGGGGGGAGCAGAGCCACCAGCGCAGAGACCGACTGGTCCGAAGAGGGAGAACAATCTTGCGATCGATAGAGAGAGAGGAGGCCTGTCCCACCGGGCAAGAATCGCCAACTAAAGAGGACGGTAATTAAACTGGGCAAAGGGTATGGCCTCCATGGCTGCCACCATCCGACCCAGAACTTCCATGCAAGTGCGGATGGTGATCGGGGATGGTATCCGGAGGAAGCGGACTCCCGACAAGAGAGCCAGATATTTGTACAGCGGGAGGCGAATCCGAGCAGAGGCAGAGTCGAGCTGAAGCCCCAAGAAGACCAGAGACTGGGTGGGGGAGAGAACAGACTTGTCTCGGTTGACCATCCACCTGAAGCGACCTAAGGTCTGAAGAGTGAGGCTCACATTCTCCAGAGCCTGGGCTCTGGTGGAGACCTTGATGAGGAGGTAGTCCAAGTAAGGTATCACTTTTACCCCTCTTGACCGTAACAGAGCTATCACTGGAGCCAGAATCTTGGTAAAGACTCGTGGTGCTGTGGCCAGACTGAAGGGGAGAGCCACAAATTGATAATGACCTTCCGGAACCGCAAACCAGAGGTACCGCTGGTGGCCGGGAAAAATCGGAACGTGGAGGTAGGCATCCTTGATGTCCACCGAAGAAAGAAACTCCCCTTGATCCATAGACGCCACCACCGAACGGAGAGATTCCATTCGGAAATGGCGGATAAGAAGATGTTGGTTGAGACGTTTTAGATCCAGTATTGGCCGCACAGAACCGCTTTTCTTAGGAACCACAAAAAGATTGGAATAAAAACCCCGAAAGCGATCCGTTTAAGGAACTGGGACAATGACACCCTGTATGAGAAGGGACTGAAGAGCCTCCCGAAATGTCCTCGCAAGCAATGGGGATCGGGGAGCACGTGACTGAAAGAAACGATCCCTCGGAAGGGAGACGAATTCTATCCGGTATCCGTTGGACACCACGTCCCTGACCCAGGAGTCCTGAATGTGCGTGGTCCAAACGTCTCGAAAGAGTAAGAGACGACCTCCCACCCAAGAAAAAACTGCGGGTGGGGGCGTCCCTTCATGCAGAAGTGGGTTTGCGGTTGCCCGGTTTGGATGCAAAACGGCCGGAACGGTTGGTGTCAGACTTCCAAGAGGGACGCACCTTGAAAAAGGGAAGTTTCTTGTCGCTGGACCCTTTAGAGGGGCCAGAAGTCCGAAAGGAAGAAGACTTTCTGCGGAAGCAAGTGCTAGACTTGTTTTGAGGCAATGAAGAGCTCTTGCCACCTGTCTCCTCAGAGATAATCTCATCCAGGCGCTTGCCGAAAAGTCGGGAACCGGCAAAAGGAATCTCTGTGAGAGACGTCTTAGATGCAGCATCCGCGTTCAAAGCTTTAAGCCAAATGGAACGACGGAGGGCCACTAGATTACCGGTGGCAAAGGCAGCCCAGCGAGCTGAGTGCAAGGAAGCAGAACACAGAAAGTCTCCAGCTTTGGAAAATTGGAGGGCCAGAGCAGACAGTTCTTCCGGGGAAGATTCCGAAAGAATGCCCTGACGGAGTTGCGCATACCAAACCGAAAGGGCCTTAGACACCCAGGTGGAGGCGAAGGTGGGAAGCAGAGAGGAACCCGCTGCTTCAAAGTCATACTTTGCTAAAGACTCAACCTTTTTGTCTGCTGGATCCTTGAAGGCAGCTGCATCCGCCAGCGGCAAAGTAGTAGCTTTAGAGAGGCGGGAAACCGAAGGATCCACCGAGGGGGAAGAAGTCAACTTAGAAACAAGGTCCTTGGCGAAGGGATATTGCACTTGAATTTTCATCAGTCCCTGAAACTTCTTCTCAGGGTGCTTCCAGGCAGATTCTAGAATGGCATCAAATTCAGCGTGAGAGCTGAACACTTTGGGTGCCGGTCGGGCCCGATGAAAGGATACTTCTGGAGCTACGTCCGAAGTTCCTGGGTCCTCTAGGTTAAAAGGTGTCTCTTATGGCCGTACCCAATGAGTTCACCATGTCCACGGAGTCCGAACGGTCCTCTGAATCGGATGCCGAATCTGAAACCTCGTCCGCCAGCTCTCCAGGAGAGTGCAAACGAGTGGAGGCAGCTCTAGAAGAGGGAGACTTCGATCAGGTATGTGGCTCGGGTGAGCCAGAGCGGTGACCAGGTGAACATCCTCTGAAAGAGTGACGCTTGTGGCCTGAAGAAGCGGTCGGGCGAGACCTACGAGAGGAACGCCCGTGTCTACCAGAAGACTCAGGGGATGAGTCAGAGGTGACACCCCTAGTACACTTATGTGAAGCATAGGTAGAAGGGGAACGGGACCTTCTACAGGGCCGATGAAGGGTAGACCTCTCCAAGGCAGTCACCACGGAACGGGAGACCTGTACCAAGTCGGATATAGACTGGGAGAGGGAGGAAACCCAGGCTGGAGGGGCGGCCGAACCCACCGGGTCTGAAAGAGCACCTGGGTTAGAAATAGCAGGGGTGTCTGGGGGAGCAGTGGAGCCGGCAGAACAAGTGGGTTCAGCAGAACCTGGCATTTTTGCAGAGCAGTTTTTACAAGTGTAATTAGTAACTAATATACCAGATATCTGTTTTGAGGGAGGGCAGTTCTGGGCACGGACATAGCAGAAAAATGAACAGTCTCACCCAAGTCTGTGTCCCTAGGCAGCTGCTGTGAGGAGAACTCCACACCGAGGCTGTGAGGAGAGAGAATGAGACGCCGGCCAATAGAAGGAGGGGCCGGGTCAGATGCAGGGGGGCTGTGATTGGTGGCTTAGTTCGCGCTGCTGAATCGCTTATGCGGCCTGGTGGGCGGAGCTACCGTCCACCGGGCCGCCGAAGAATACAGTGCTGAAGCACTTATGAAGAATTAGTAATGGTGCCCGCTCCGAACCCCAAGCGCACACGCCCCCTGTAGTGAGCTCCTATGCACCCGGGGGACGGAAGCCCGGCTGCCGAAAACGAAAGTAAAACAGCGCACACGCTGCAGGAAGAAGCCTGCGGCACGTACATTCACACAGACTGCCCAAATAAAGTGCCCCTTACTGTTAAGACACTGCCTCAGACACACTGCTCCCCCATATAATAAAAATAGTCCCCCTGTAGGAAAGAATAAAGTATACCACCGCCAGCCCCAGCTTCAGTAATGATAGTGACCAAAACAGGGGTCTCCAGCTGTTGCAAGCCCTAAGGAGAGAAAAATAATCACCTGTGCTGAAGAACTTACCTAAAGAAGTCTTCAGAATGTAGTCTTCAGTCAGCATTGTCACCTGCAGCAAGTCAAGCTCATAGCGAGGCGAACAGGGAGGTAGGGGGACCCGGACCCATGAGGTACAACCCCAAGCGCTGACCGTTGGCGAGAGGGGGTTAACAGTACATCCAAGATGCCTGCCACCTCTCGCAATGGGGAAACAGTGAACCGTAGTTCCTGAGTCCCCACCTGAAAACAGAAAGAAAAAAGAATAAAAGCACCAACACATTCCCTAAATTTTAAAAATATGAGACCTGGTCTGGAGAACACCGAACCAGTGTCCACCTCCTTAAGACACTAAGCTAAAACTGATTAGCTCAGTGGTCTGGAGGCGGGTATATCCTGCTGGGAGGAGCCGACTTTTTGGTTACCATAGTGTCAAGCCTCCTAGAGACAGCAGCATATATCCAAGGTCTGTGTCCCCCAATGGAGCCGATAGAGAAATATACATTTGTTACTTGTACTTTAGATTTGTTAACCAAACTCGAATTTGAGAAATTCATACCTTCTTTTTATATTCTGCAATGGCTCCAAGATTTGGCTTTATTTCATGACTTTTTGCTTCTAACAGAGCTATTTGATTATTTATTTGATCAGGATCCTTTATTGCTTCTAGCTCTTCCTGTCTTAGGACAGGGAGAACTTCCTCTTGATTGTCTTCTATTTTATGGAGTGAAAGTTTTGATATCTGAAGAACACAAAAATTAATCTCTAATGTTATAAAGATTAATACATGACAACTATAGTCCAGCTAGAACAAAACGGAGCTCCCCATTAATTTGAAAACCTACCTCTTTTTGCCAATATTTTATTTTAGACTGATGTTCAGCTATATGACCATCTATTTGCTCAATTTTTAAACGGATGTTAAGAGCGTCCTTTTGAAGGGCATGTTCCTTATCTTGAATGGCTTTAACTTCTTGCAGCAAATCTTTGTGCTTTTCTTGGATCTCACCAAGTGAAGCCTAGACAAGGGTGAAACAGAAATATACACACAAGTAATTAATAAGAATAATGTGTGCAGTGCTACCATGTATGCAAGTGATGTTTGATTAGGGATCTTGCACTAAGCAAGCATTTTATGGTATGTTGGACATTAAAACATGTTAACATTAGAAATGTTCTAATGTTAGTATAATTGATTCCTATTTCAGACATTCAACAGGGTTTATCAGTTGTTATGAGGAGTGAAGATCAAAAAGACAAGATAAATGGAGATACAGTGGGGCAAAGTTCAAGTTCTCACACTTGAAAATTACAGGCCTCATCTTTTTATCACAGGTATACCTCAACTATGAGACATAATGAGAAAAAAAAATCCATAAAATCACTGATTTTTTAAAGAATTTAGTTGCAAATAATGGTGAAAAATAAGTATTTGTTCACCTACAAACAAGCAAGATTTCTGTCTCTCACAGAGCTCAGCCCATTTCCACCTTAAGGACTCCTTTTTTGCAATACTGACCACTCTCTATGCATTATGGTTTTACCTTTTATTCTAATTCAGAGATCTTTTTTGTGCCATATTCTACTTTAAAATACTGGTAAATTTTTGTCGTTACTTGCATCATTTCTTGGTGAAAAATCCCAAAAATGTAGCATTTTTCTAACTTTCTGCTTGTAGGGAAAATGGACATTCCAAACAAATTATATATTGATTCACAAATACAATATGTCTATTTTAAGTTGGCATCATAAAGTTGACATTTTTTTACTTTTTGAAGACATTAGCAAAATATAGCAGCAATTTTCACGAAAAATTCAAACTCAGAATTTTTCAGGGACCAGTTAAATTTGAAGTGGATTTGAGGGGATTTTCTGTGAGAAATACCCCATAAATAACCCCATTATAAAAACTGCACCCCTCATAGCATTCAAAATGACATTCAGAAAGTTTGTTAACCCTTTAGGTGTTTCACAGGAATAGCAGCAAAGTGAAGGAGAAAATTCAAAATCTGCAATCTCCACTTTTAATAGTAAAAGGAGAGAAATCCCCCCAAAATGTGTAATCCAATTTCTCGAGTAAGGAAATACCTCATATGTGTATGTCAAGTGCTCTGTGGGTGCACTAGAGGGCAGTGGCGTTGCGACCGGGGTGCGGCCCGCACCGGGTAACACCATCCTGATGGGGTGACACCAGGTACGCCCCCAGTCCTCACTTGCGCTGTCTCTGTAATAGCACACCACCCCCCCACCCCCATCCTCACTTGCGCTGTCTCACTTGTCTCCGTACTAGTAGCTCTCCCCGTCACCTGCACAGTGAACCGGCCTGCGCCCCACGTCTTCTGTTGCGCCGGCCCGACGTCCCTCCGCAGGGCCGCGAAGGAGGACGTGAGTGATGTCACTCGCAGAGCGCCTGGAGAGAAGGAGCGCTTCGCTGTGTGTGTGTCTGACAGTGTGTGCGTGACTGTCAGAGAGTGTGTGCGTGACTGTCAGAGAGTGTGGGGAATCTGTGCTAGCTAATGTGGGGAAACTGATACCTACCTAATGTGGGGAAACTGATACCTACCTAATGTGGGGAATCTCTTGTCACTGAAGAAAAGGCCCGCGGCCTTGAAACGCGTCTGACCCATTATCAAGCACTACTCTATTAAGTGTACATCACTTGAAAATAGACTGTAGCCACTATTTTTAATCTGCAACTGCTGGATGCCCCTATCATTGGGACCACTGTGACGCGCGAACTGCTAGCGCCCTATTCAGATTCGCACCTGCTTCCTGCAATATTCCATCACAGCCCCGGGCGGCAGAACTCCCGGACATCACCCCACGAGGCCGGACGCCATTCCGTGCTAACCCGGGAACTTCTTAGCCCACCGGAGAGCCACTCACCCAGGCTGCACCTCAATAAGGCACCGCAAGTACAGACAGACATCACCACCTTAAGATACTGCCGTACCAAGCCTGCATCCGAGATCTGCCGAGGAGGGTGAGTGGTGCTGTGCACCGTTCCGTTCCGAACATTACTTTTACAAACACCGCTGATACAGTTATGTTATAACTATGCCAAAACTGCAACAAGATTACAAACTTTACTTCTGGATTTATTGATACAATTGCGCTGTGGTTAACTAGGATCGCAACACAGTCACAAGCGGCACGATTTATGTTACTGGAGACTCTGATATGATCTATTCAGTACCATTGGAATTTATTGTTACTGCTTTTCTGCAATATTGTTGGTTGTGACGAACTGTGAATCATATATATATTTATACCAACATAACTCATTATAGTGGATATATATATTTATATTTGATTAGTGCTATATTTATTCATTTATTTTACCCAATATCACATATACCTTTCGCTTTTGCAAGGGCCCTGCAGGGCTATCTGTCATATTTTTATAATAAATATACTTTTATTGGATCCTAAAACTTTTCTTTCTTCTCTTTTCCTCATTCCATACCCTCAGTGCTCTTGAGGACTGGTTTTTGTATATATATCATATATACATCCCTCTTTTACATATATTTCTTAGGCCTATTGGGTGAAGGCATCACCTTTAACCTCGAGCACCCCCCTCCCCTCTTCTTCCCCATATCCTAAGTGAGCTACACATTTTTGATAGATTTATAAATTACTTCTACTTAAAAATCTTAATCCTTCCAGTACTTATTAGCTGCTGTATAAGTGATTCACAGGAAGTTCTTTTCTTTAATTTATTTTCTGTCTGACCACAGTGCTCTGTGCTGACACCTCTGTCCATGTCAAGAACTGTCCATAGTAGGAGCAAATCCCCATTGTAAACCTATCCTGCTCTGGACAGTTCCTAACATGGACAGACAGAGCATTGCAGACAGACTGGAAAGAACTACACAACTTCCTGTGGAAAATACAACAGCTGATAAGTACTGTAAGGATTAAGATTTTAAATAGAAGTAATTTAAAAATCTGTTTAACTTTCTGGCACCAGTTGATATAAAAGTAAATGTTTTCCAGTGGAGTACCCCTTTAAGTAATTCTGGGAGCTGTATATTTAAATGGTGAAAATTTCTTTAACACTTTCCTATTCTGTGGCAACTGGAATATCTATTATACTGGAATTTCTCAATGCGCTACACCAGTGGTGTCTGTCACAACAGGCTAAAAACTTACTGGGGGGGAAGGTATGTGGTGACACCATTTTCTACCGCACCGGGTGACACCAACCCTAGCAACGCCACTGCTAGAGGGCTCAGAAGGGAAGGAGTGTCAATGGGTTTTTGGAGAGTGAATTTTGCTGAAATTGTTTTTTTGGGGCAAGTCGCATTTTAGGAAGCCACTATGGTGCCAGAACTGCAAAAAAAAAAAAAAACCCACATGGCATACTACTTTGGAAACTACACCCCTCAAGGAATGTAACAAGGGGTACAGTGAGCCCTAACACCCCACAGGTGTTTGAAGACTCTTCGTTAAAGAAAGATGTGTAAATGAAATGAAAACATTTTTTTCACTAAAATGCTTGTTTTTCCCCAAATTTTACATTTTTACAAGGGGTAATAGGAAAAAATTCCCCCCCAAATATTTGTAACCCCATCTCTTCTAAGTATGGAAATACCCCATGTGTGGATGTCAAGTGCTCTGCTGGTGCACTATAATGCTCAGAAGAGAAGGAGTCACATTTGGCTTTAGGAAGCAAATTTTGCTGAAATGGTTTTTGGTGGGGCATGCCGCATTTAAGAAGCCCCTATAGTGCCAGAAAAAAGCCCCAAATAAATAAAATAAATAAATACACCTTTCATACTATTTTGAAAACTACACACCTCAAGGAACATAACAAGGGGTAAAGTGAGCCTTAACACCCCACAGGTATTTGACGACTTCGTTAAAGTCTGATGTGTAGATGGAATTTTTTTTCTCACTAAAATGCAATCCAATTTTGGATAGAGAATTTGTTTGGAATGGAAGTTGGGGGCCATGTGCATGTACAAAGCCCCCCATGGTGCCAGAACAGTGGAACCCCCCAACATGTGACCCCATTTTGGAAACTACACCCCTAACAGAATTTAATAAGGGGTGCAGTGACCATTTACACCCCACTGACGTTTGACAGATCTTTGGAACAGTAGGCTGTGCAAATGAAAAATTTAATTTTTCATTTTCATGGACCACTGTTCCGAAAATCTGTCAGACACCAGGATGACAGATCTGTGTAAAGGAAAGAATGAATGGGGCCATGTATCGTGAGATTTTGAGTGAAAACCCCCTTCCATCAGCAAGGGCATTGAAGATGAAACGTGACTGAGTTCTTTCAGCATGACAATGATCACAAAAACACTGCCCGAACAACAAAGGAGTGGCTTTGTAAGAAGCATTTCAAGGTCCTGGATTGGCCTAGCCAGTCTCGAGATCTCAACCCTAAAGAAAACCTTAGGGGGGGGGGGGGGGGGTGTTGAAAGACCGTGTTGCTCAGTGACAGCCCCAAAGCATCATTGATCTAGAGATCTGCATGGGGGAATGGGCCAACCTTGTGAAGACTTACAGAAAACATTTGACCTCTGTCATTGCCAGTAAAGGGTATATAACAAAGTATTGAGATGAACTTTTGTTATTGACCAAATACATATTTTCCACCATAATTTGCAAATAATTAAAAAGGAAAATTATAGGCCTCTCATCTTTTTAAGTGGGAGAAATGTAAATGTAGTATATTTAAAGTACACTACATTACTGCTTGTAATATATGCAAGATAACGCAAGGTTGTCCTGGGTCTTAAAGAGCGACTCTTTTGGCTTAGGCTGCATTCACAGCAGGTTTTTGCAATACAGTTCACGTATACGTTTTCAATTTGAAAACCGTACGGAACCGTATGCATTGACTCTCCATTGAAAACCGTATGCCAAGCGATGCATCCGTTTGTGTAGTTTTTGCTTGTACGGTTTTGTCTTTTTTCCCCGTACACAAAACGGTCGCCTACCACGTTTTTTTGGTCAAGGTGAAAAAACGTATTGAAACCATATATGGTTCCTTTAACATGAGAGTCAATGAGAACCGTATATGCGTATGGTGAAATCCGGTTTGCACAATACGGTTTTTCGAGTTTGTATATACGTAGTGTACACCGAATGGAATGAAAAGTAAAAAATAAAAAAAAGTGTATATATATTTATATATATATATATATATATATATATATATATATATACATACATACATATATATACATACATATACATACATATATACATACATATACACATATACATATACACATATACATATACACATATACATATACATATACACATATACATATACACATACACATATACACATACACATATACACATATACATATACACATATACATATACACATATACATATACATATACACATATATATATATTTTAAACGGATGCAACTAGACATTTTTCAAACCGTATACGGTTTTCAACCATATGCAGGTTTAAGTTTTTACGCACATTTAGTCCGGTTTTGAGGTATCCATTTTTCATCAAAAACCTGAAACGGGAGCTGTATTGCAAAAACGTGCCTTAGAGGGAGCTCGAAAAAGTTCTATTTACCATGTTAAACAGGTTGAAGTTTGTTAAGGAGAATGGGTATTTGTGTCACTGGAAAATGTACTGTGGGCTGTATGCCCCAACAGGTGCATGGATATTGTGGTATAAAAATCAGGAGTGCCTATACCTTCTGTGTTTAGGAACTACTCCTATTTGACTTGTGTGCTTGAGGCCATTGCAGTCTTTTTTTTTTTCTTTTTTTGCAGCCATTTAAAATTTTGGTTAGGAAAATTCAAGTAGGAATTAAAGTTTGCTTTTTTATACGCACAGGTAAAAAAAAAGAAATGTTAGAAACTATTTGTAAAAAAAAAATTAAAAAAATATATATATACCTCCGCTTCTTTGCATTCATTCATAACAGCTGTTGCCTTTTCCTCCAGATTTTTCAGTTCTTCAGATAAATCTTGTATTGATTTATCATTGTCAACAATTTCCTTTTCAGTGCGGACAACAGTTTCCTCAGCTTTTTTAAGGTTTCTTTGTAGAAGAGGGGTGGGGATGAAATTAACACAAGGTTAGTACATGTAACGCCAGGGTATTTGTCTACCTTATATTTATTTAATATAGTCGCTTGCTTCAATCTGAAAAAGGTAAAACACTGTATAGAATAATCTATGCAGCAAGGGGGTGTAGCTCTAAGAGTGCTGAAAGCTAAAAGGAGATTTTTTTTTAGACTTTCCGTAAAATCTCTTTCTCGAAGGTTCCATTAGGGTAATTCTGGGTATATGCTGGCTTGACACTTTGTTAACCAAAAAAGTCGGCTCCTCCCAGCTGGATATACCCACCTCCAGGCCACTGAGCAATTCAGTTTAGTCTCCGAGCAATAGGAGGAGACCGACAGGTCAAGGAAAAAAAAAAAAACATGAACTGTCCGAGAACCAGAAGAAAAAAAATAACTGAACACTCCCTCGGACAGATAACAGAAAAGGAACCCCAGAAAAGGGCAGGAGCTGTGTCACCCAATGGATCCTTAGAGAAAAGTAGATTTTTTAGACTTACCGTAAAATCTCTTTCTCAATCGGCTCCACTGGGGGACACAGACTCTGGGACGTACCAAAGCTGTCTCTTCCGTGGGCAGAGAAAACCGGTCAGGCAGTCTGCTGAACCACCGCCACCTGCAACACTTTACGGCCCAGACTAGCATCAGCCGATGCGAAGGTGTGAACCTGGTAGAATCTCGAAAAAGTGTGCAAAGACGACCAGGTGGCCGCTTTACAGATCTGCAAGGCCGAGGCCTTGTTTCGGAGAGCCCAGGATGCTCCCACAGAGCGGGTGGAATGAGCCAAAATCCTGAAGGGTGGGATCTTCCCCTTGCAGCGGTAAGCTTCTGAAATAGCACATTGGATCCACCTAGAAATTGTGGCCTTGGAAGCAGGCTGTCCCTTCCGACGACCTTCCGTAAGGACGAAAAAAAGAATCGCACTGACGAAAGGAAGAGGTGACAGAAAGACAAGTCCGAACAGCCCGTACCACATCCAATTTGTGGAGCAGGCTCTCCCTGGGATGAGAAAGAACGGGACAAAAAGGACGGAAGGACGATGTCCTTGTTGAGATGAAAGGCTGAAACGACCTTAGGTAGGAAGGACGAATCTGGCCTGAAAACAACCTTGTCCTGATGAATTATTAGGAAAGGAGGATGGCAGGAAAGAGCTGCCAGTTCAGATACTCTCCTAATGGAAGTAATCGCTATAAGAAAAAACACTGAGAGCCAGCCCTTGTTCCAACCCCGAGACTGCAAAAAGGAGAGGAGACGGGGAACGGAAAAGGTAACTGGAGAAAAAGTCTGAGCTTCGCACCAATGAAAGTAAGCCCGCCAGGTACGGTGATAAATTTTTGCAGAGGAGGGCTTGCGAGCCCTTAGCATGGTGCGAATTACCAGGGAAGAGAATCTGCGGGCCCTTAGAACCGCGGTCTCAACCGTCACGCCGTCAAATGCAGCGACTGTAAATTGGGGTGGCAAAGGGGACCCTGTGACAGTAGGTCTGGACGAAGTGGAAGACGGAACGGAACGTCATCCAGAAGCCAGACCACGTCGGCGTACCATGCCCTTCGAGGCCAGTCTGGAGCCACCAGAATGGTGGGGACTCCTTCCACCTGGAGCTTCCTCAGAACCCTGGGAAGGAGGGGGAGAGGAGGGAACAGGTAGGGCAGTACTAAGCCCAACCACGGAATTACTAGGGCATCCACGGCTAGAGCCAGGGGGTCCCTGGACTTTGACACAAACGTCTGAATCTTTCGGTTGTGTCAAGACGCGAAGAGGTCCACGTCTGGGGACCCCCAGGAGGTCACAGATCTGCGCGTACACCTCCGGAAGAGGAGACCACTCTCCGGGGTCAGCTGAGGACCGACTGAGGAAATCCGCTTCCCAGTTGAGCACTCCCGGAAAGTGAATCACCGAAATGGCTGGAACTACTCGTTCCGCCCAGAGGAGGATCTCTGACACCTCGGACATGGCCACTGAGCTGCGAGTGCCACCCTGCCGATTGATGTACGCCACAGCCGTGGCGTTGTCCAACTGGACACGGTCAGGGTGGCCCTGAAGCAGGGACTCCCAATGCTTCAGACAAAGATATAATCGCCCTCAGTTCCAGGATGTTTATGGAAGGAAGGGCTTCTTGGGGAGGCCAGAGGCCTTGAACTGTCTGATCCCTGAAAACACCCCCCCCCCAGCCCGACAGGCTGGCATCCGTCGTGACCACCTGCCAGTGGAGGAATGAATGTCCCTGAAGAAGGGGGGAGCGGAGCCACCAGCGCAGAGACCGACTGGTCCGGAGAGGGAGAACAATCTTGCGATCTCGAGAGAGAGCGGACCTGTCCCATTGTGCAAGAATCGCCAGCTGAAGAGGACGGTAATAAAACTGGGAAAAGGGTACGGCCTCCATGGCTGCCACCATCCGACCCAGGACTTACATGCAAGAACGGATGGCGACCGGGGATGGTATCCGGAGGGAGCAGACTCTCGACAAAAGGGCCAGATGTTTGTCCGACGGAAGGCGAATCCGAGCCGAGGCGAACTGAAGCCCCAAGAAGACCAGAGACTGGGTGGGGGAGAGAACTGACTTGTCTCTGTTGACCATCCACCCGAAGCGACATAAGGTCTGAAGAGTGAGGCTCACATTCTCCAGGGCCTGGGCTCTGGTGGGGGCTTTGATGAGGAGGTCGTCCAAGTAGGGTATCACTGAGACCCCTCTTGACCGCAACAGAGCTACCACAGGCGCCAGAATCTTGGTAAAGACTTGTGGCGCTGTGGCCAGACCAAAGGGGAGAGCTACAAACTGATGACCTTCCTGAACCGCAAAGCGGAGGTACCGCTGGTGTCCGGGAAAAATTGGAACGTGGATGTAGGCATCCTTGATGTCCACCGAGGAAAGAAACTCCCCTTGATCCATAGATGCCACCACCGAACGGAGAGATTCCATTCGGAAATGGCGGATAAGAAGATGTTAGTTGAGATGTTTGAGATCCAGGATTGGTTGCACAAAACTGTTTTTCTTGGGAACCACAAAAAGATTGGAACAAACACCCCGAAAGCGTTCCCTTGAAGGAACTGGGACAATGACACCCTGGATGAGAAGGGACTGAAGAGCCTCCCGATCTCCCCTCGGGAGATCGGGGAGCATGGGACAGGAAAAAACGATTCCTCGGAAGGGAGGCAAATTCTATCCGGTATCCGTTGGATACCACGTCCCTGACCCAGGAGTCCTGAATGTGCGTGGTACAAACGTCTCGAAAAAGCAAGAGGAGACCTCCCACCCGAGAAAAAGCTGCGGGTGGGGGCGTCCCTTCATGCAGAAGTGGGTTTGCGGTTGCCCGATTTGGCCGCAAAACGGTCGGGACGGCTGGTGTCCGACTTCCACGAGGGACGCGCCTTGATAAAAGGGGACCTTCTTGTCCCATGGAGGCGCCTGGCTGGACCCTTTAGAAGGGCAAGACGTCCGAAAGGAAGAAAACTTCCTGCGGAAGGAAGTGCTAGACTTATTTTGAGTTAATAAAGAGCTCTTGCCCCCTGTCGCCTCAGAGATAATCTCATCCGGGCGCTTGCCAAAAAGTCGGGAACCAGTAAAAGGAAGCTCGGTGAGAGACTTAGATGCAGCGTCTGCGTTCCAAGTTTTAAACTAAATGGAACGATGGAGGGCCACTAGATTACTGGTGGCAAAGGCAAGTGAAGTGGTGCAGAGTGCAAGGAAGCAGAACACAGGAAATCTCCAGCTTTGGAACATTGGAGGGCCAGAGCAGACAGTTCTTCCGGGAGAGAACCTGAAAGAATGCCATGACGGAGTTGGGAATGCCAAACCGAGAGGGCCTTAGACACCCAGGTGGAGGCGAAGGCAGGAAGAACTCGCTGCTTCAAAGGCATACTTCGCTAACAACCCAACCTTTTGCAGCAAAGTAGTAGCTTTAGAGAGGCGGGAAAGCGGAGGATCCACCGACGGAAAGGAAGTCACTTTGGAGACAAGGTCCTTGGCGAAAGGATATTGCGCTTGGACTTTCTTCAGTCCCTGAAACTTCTTCTCAGGGTGCTTCCAGGCAGATTCTAGAATGGCCTCAAATTCAGCGTGAGAGCTGAACACTTTGGGTGCCGGTCGGGCACGATGAAAGGATAATTCTGGAGCTGCGTCCGAAGTCTCTAGGTTAAAGGTGTCTCTTATGGCCATAACCAATGGCCACTGAGTCCGAACAGTCCTCGGAATTGGAACCCTCAGCCGCTAGCTCTCCAGGAGAGTGCGAACGAGTGGAGGCGGCCCTGGAAGAGGGAGACTCCGACCTGGTACGTGGCTCAGGATAGCCAGAGCGGCAACCACGTGAACGTCCTCTGGAAGAGTGACACGTGTGGCCTGAAGAAGTGGTCGGGCGAGACCTGCGAGAGGAACGCCCGTGTCTACCAGAAGACTCTGGGGACGAGTCAGAGGGGACACCCCAATTACGCTTATGCGAAGCGTAGGGAGAAGGGGACCGGGACCTTCTAGAGGGCCAGTGAAGGGTAGACCGCTCCAAGGTAGTCACCACAGAACGGGAGACCTGTGCCAAGTCGGACATAGACTGGGAGAGGGAGGAAACCCAGGCTGGAGGGGTGGCCAAACCCATCGGGTCTGAAGGGGCACCTGGGTTAGAAATAGCAGGAGGGTCTGGGGGAGCAGGCAGAACAAGTGGGTTAAGCAGAACCTGACATTTTTGCTGAGCAGTTTTTACAAGCGTAATGGGTAACTAAAATTCCCGATATCTGCTTAGAGGGAGGAACAGTTCTGGGCACGGTCATGACAAAAAAAATGAACAGTCTCACCCAAGGCAGCTTCTGTGAGGAGAACTCCGCACCGTGCTGAGGGAAGAGAAGAGACGCCGGCCAATAGAAGGAAGCGGCCGGGTCAGGGCAAGGAGCTCCGTGATTAGCCCCTGCACGGCCCCAGCGCGCACACCGCGCTGATTGGTGGCCATTTCGCGCTACCTAGGCGCTTATGCTGCCAGGTGGGCGGAGCCAACGTCCACCGGGCCGCACTCAGTAATGGCGCCCGCTCCGAACCCCGAGCGCACACGCCGCCTGCAGTGAGTTCTGTGCGCCCGGGGACGGAGTGGGCGAAGTGCCGTCGGCAGCTGCCGAAAGTTAAAGTAAAAAGCACACCCGCCCGCATGGAGAAGCCTGCGGCGCGTGTACTATAAAAACACACACACATCTTAATAAAGTGCCCCCTTACTGTGCCCCATTACTGTATACTGTAGCCACTGCTCCCCCAATAATAAAAAAACAATTCCCCTGCAGGGAACAATAAGATAACTCAGGCCGGCCCCAGCTTCTGCAGGATAGGGCCAAAAACAGAGGGTCTCCAGCTGTTGCAAGACCTAGGGAGAGAAAGCTACTCACCTCATGCTGAAGAACTTACGTAAAGAAGTCTTCAGACTGTAGTTTTCAGTCAGCCTTATCACCTGCGGCAAGCCAAGCTCATAGCAAGGCGAACAGGGAGGTAGGGGGACCCGGACCCATGAGGTACAACCCCAAGCGCTGACCGTTGGAGAGAGGAGGTTAACAGTACATCCAAGATGCCTGCCACCTCTCGCAATGGGGAAACCGTGAACATTGCTGGGAGGAGCCAACTTTTTTGGTTACCATAGTGTCAAGCCTCCTAGAGACAGCAGCATATACCCAGAGTCTGTGTCCCCCAATGGAGCCGATCGAGAAAAATATATTTAGAAATTAGCAAAGAATATTTAAACATGTAAAATTAAGATGTAAATTCAGTTTGATCGGAAAATACGAGTCCTTTTAAGTACATTCAAAATGTAAAAAAAAATAAAAAATTCAAATTTCTTACTTGTGGCAAACGTTCACATGGCATGATAACGTATTCCCTATACAAAAGGTTAGTGGATAAGTCTTCGATTATGCGAATAGCGGTCAGACCCCCCCCAAGATCTACCACCACACTAAATTTGAAATTAAACTGAAAGTGAAAATTTCATAATGTCATATATCCACACTGGTGTAAAAATTCAATTAATAACCCTGCATCAAGTTTTGTTTATAACTTATTTTTTTTTATTTTTTTATTGTTCACACATACTTGTGTACACTAGAGAGCTCTTCATATACCAAAACACATTTTATTTACTTCCAGAGTATAGAATAGACAGGGCACTCACCACTTCTGTATCGCTTCAGCAAAGTTTTCATTTTAGTATTCTCAGTACATCAGGTGATATACTGAGAACACTACAATAAAAACTTCACTGAAGCGATACAGAAGTGGTGAGTGCCCTGTTTATTCTATTCTCTGGAAGTATACATCACATGAACTGCTGATTGAGAACAGTGAGAACAACCTGTAGCACAGTGTAGTGATCGAGTCCGGACTAGCAGAGCCTACCAATTGCTAAAGTGAAGTGTGGCTGCCTAAGTCAATTACAACTACAAGTCCCAGCAAGCCGATAAGCTTCCCTAAGTTCACCCTGCATCTCCTTAGTGCCTATCTGAGCTGTTTGGACTTTAACACCTTGTCTACCTCAGTAAAGCATACCAGTTAACTTTAACCTTGCGTCGAAGTGATTATTTGCCCCGTGCCGGCACAGGTCAAGCTGGTCTACCTAAGGTGGTGTACAGGTCAACCACACCCTGGCATCATGATCACAAAGTGTTTAGAACAACTGCCCTTCCATACCAGTCACCACAATTACAACAGGTGTGTCAGTCAGAGCAGAGTTTCTGTATTGAAAGACATTTTGTTGTTTATTTGGATCAGCAATCATGCTCTTTTACCTGTCTGCAGTCTTGATTGACACTTGGGCCTTAGTTATAGAAGAAACACATTCATCCATCTCCTTGTTGATCTTATCCAGTTTATCTTGCTGTGCCTTCAACTTGTGATTATTAATATCAATTATAAGTGTGTGTAGCCTTCTTACTTCTGTTTCCACTTTTCCAGCTTTTTCTGCTGCCTTCTCAAATTCTTAAAAAATAAATGTTATGTAAGAAACTGATAAAATTGTACATCCAAAATTTTTAAACATTAAAATGTCTCTGCTGCATGGTGCTTTTCACCCATAGCCCTAAATACGATTTTGAATCATGCTCTGTCTTTGCGTATATGATGTTGTAATATTTTTTTGTTAGAGTACAGAATAACTTTCTATTTGACTCAAGGTTTTTTTAAACTGAGCACTAAATAACTGTAAATGACAAAAGGGTTGAAAACATGCTCTTAATATTTCTAACATCATAGGTGTTTTTTTTGTGCAGTTAATTATATAACTACGTTTCTAGTGTAAGGGTGCCCGATGCGATTAGAAGCGAAAACCAGCCGCTCCCGTATCCCAGCAGGATTTGGCCCCAACCCCATTCATTTCAATGAGCCGGTTTTCCCACCGGACCTAAAACCGTGGTATACCACGGTTATAGGTCCGGTTAGAGAACCGTATACGGGGCAAAAATTAGCCAACCGGAGTCAGCATTCGACTCCGGTCAGCTCATTGAAATGAATGGAGTTCGGGCCGGATCTGGCTGGGATAACGGAGCAGCCGGTTTTTGATCCTCCCAACCTGATCCGGCACCCGTACACTACAAACTTAGTGTGAACCCAGCCTTATTGCGGTTTAATTAAAATACTTTTTATCAGAAAAAGTTGGAATTATGTACCGATAAGTAGATTTTTTTATGCTTACCGAAAAATCTCTTGGAGGATTCATTGGGGGACACACAGACCGTGGGTATATGCTGCTGACACTAGGCAACAAAAAAGAAAGTCAGCCCCTCCTGGCAGGATATAACTCGCCTACAGACTCTGAGTTTATCAGTTTGGTCCCAAAGCAGTAGGAGAGGACCGACAGGGAAAGAAAACCAGCAACTGTGAAGGAACCACAGACAAAAAATAACCGGAACTACCCCACGACAGACAAGTGAACCAAAGAAACCAGAACAATGGATGGATGCTGTGTCCCCAAATGGATCCTCCGAGAAAGATTTTACGGTAAGCATAAAAAAAAATATATGAATAATCTTTTCTCGGTCATCTCCATTGGGGGACACAGTACCAAAGCAGTCCCCAGGGTGGGAAAGAAACCAAGCAACTCAGGAGTAAGGCTGGACGTAAAAGTGTGTACCTGGTAAAATTTAGTAAAAGTGTGCAAGGATGACCAGGTGGCCGCCTTACAGACTTGTACGGCCGAGGCCCTATTGCGAAAAGCCCAGGAGGCCTTGACTGATAGAGTGGAATGAGCTGAGACCCGGAAACGCAGAGTCTTCCCTTTGCAGCGGTAGGCTTCAGATGTGGCAGAATGGATCCACCGGAAAAAGGTCGCCTTAGATGCAGGAAGTCCCTTACGACGACCCTCCGAAAGCACAAAGAAAGTCACACTGAAGAAAGGATGAAGTGACTGAAAAGGTAGGTCCGAACAGCCGAACCATTTCAAGACCGTGAAGTAAATGCTCCCTGGAATGGGAAGGAGCAGGGCAGAAGGACAATATCCTCATTCAGGTGAAAAGAGATCACCTTAGACAAAAAGAGATCGGTCGGAAATCGACATTGTCCTGGTGCAGGACCAAATAGGGTGAACGGAAGGAGAGAGCCACTATAGGGCTGAATGGCAGGAGAGAGCCAGATGGAAGTGACCGCAATGAAAAAGGTCACCTTCCAGGAAAGGACGTGAATAGGAACACCCCGGAAAGGTTCAAAGGGAGCACCTTGTTAAGCACCGAGAGCCAGATTCAGATCCCACAGGGAGTAGTGGATCTGTACAGTGGAGCCGCATCAGCTACGCCTTGCAGAAAAATGTGAGGATCGGACGCCAGGGGGTGCTGAAAGAGAAAGGAGAGAGCCGACACCTTACCCGAAACTGGGAGCTAAGCATTGCTCCAGTCCAGATTGTAAAAAGGAAAGAAAGCGTGGGAGGGAGAAGACAGCTGGAGAGAATGATTGAGATTCACACCAACGAAAGACCGCCAAGTACGGTGATAAATCTTCACAGAGGGGGGGCTTAGAGCCCTCATCATTGTGCGGATCACTTGGGGAGAAAACCCTCTGGCCCTCAGAACCGCAGTTTCAACCGCCACGCCGTCAGATGCAGAGACGGTAAATTGGGGTGGCAAAGGGGACCCTGGAAGAGCAGGTCGGGACGCACTGGGAGATACAGTGGCACGTCGGCCACTAGGCAAACGACGTCTGTGTACCATCTAGGCTAGTCCGGAGCCACGAGAATGATTGAGATGCCCTCCGTTTTGAGCTTCCTCAGAAGAGGTGCGACCAGGGAATCACTAAGGCGCCCAGAGCCAGAGACTTTGCGACAAAGTGAGGAACTTTCTGGTTGTGGCGAGATGCAAAGAAGTCCGCGTCAGAGGTTGAAGATCTCCGCAAACACCTCTGGATGAAGAGACCACTCACCGGGGTTGGCCGACGAGAGGCTCAGGAAGTACGCCTCCCAATTTTCCACTCCCGGAATATGAATCGCCGAGATGGAGGGAACCCCGAGTTCCGCCCAGAGAAGAATCCTGCATACCTCAGCCATCGATGCAGGACAGTGAGTGCGCCCTGGCTATTGACATATTCCACAGCCGTAGAGTTGTCCGACTGGACACAAACAGGAGGCTCCTAGAGAAGGCGCTCCTAATGAAGGAGGCAAAGATAAAATTGCCTGAAGTTCCAGGCTGTTGATGGGTAGGAGAGCTTCCTGGGAGGACCAACGGCCCTGGACTGCCCGGTCCCTGAAGACCCCCCACACCACTGAGACTGGCATCTGTCGTGATGACCTGCCAGTGGAGGGGCAGAAAGGATAGTCCCTGTCGAATAAGAGGGGACAAAAGCAACCAAAGGAGGGACTGGCGAATCCTGGGAGGAAGAATGATCCTGCGATCGAGGGATAGCGCAGACTTGTCCCATCGGGCAGAAAATAAATTTGAAGAGGTTTACAATGAAACTGGGCGAAGGGAACACCTTCCATGGCAGCCACCATCTGACCCAGGACTGCCACTACTGAATGGAAACTAATACAGGATGCCGGAGAAGACAACCTCCTGATGACAGAGCACTGCACTTGTCCTGCGGAAGCCGAATTCGAGTGGTCGCTGTGTTGAACTGGAGTCCCAAGAAGAGCAGAGACTGGGTGGGAGTCAGGTTGGACTTGTCCTGATTGACCACCCAGCCGAAATGGGAAAAGGTCTGAAGATTGAGAAAGACTTTTGATTCTGGGCCTTGGTTGGAACCTTGACCAGTAGGTCGTAAAGGTAGGGGATCACGTACAGACCCTGGGCTCACAGGATGGCGATCAGTGCCGCCAGGACCTTGGTGAAGACCCTTGGGGCCTTGGCTAGGGCAAAAGAAAGGGCCACAAACTAAAAATGGCCCAGAGTTTGAGAATCCTGATAAAAGATAGATTCCTGGAAAAAAAGGAATACTCACCTTGTCCTGGGGAAACTTGCCTATTGAAGTCTTCAGCCAGCTATATATACACCTGCATCATGCCGGGCTGATACAGCGAGACGAGCAGGGAAGGTAGGAAGACCTGGACCCAAAAAGGTACAACCCCAGGTCCTGAGCAGTGGCGAAAAGGGGGCGACAGTGCATAACTTGATGCCTGTGCCCCTTCTTCGCAAATGGCGAAACAGTGAGCGCTATGCTCCTGAGACCCCACCTAAAAAGAGAAATAAAAGGGAGAGAAAATCTAAATACAAGTCCCTAAACTAAAAAATAAGAAAATAAAAACGACCAGGTCTGGAGAACTCCAGACCTGTGTCTGTCTCCTATGGACATTAAGCTAAAACTGATAGCTCTTTCTTTTGTTGCCTATTGTCAAGCCTCCTAGTAGCAGCAGCATATACCCATGGTCTATGTGTCCCCCAATGGAGCCGAATAAGAAAAAATACACCAGCACAGGAACAAACACACATACCTTTTTTAAAAGATTCCAATGTTTTTTCCATTTCATTTTGTTGTTTTTTGTCTGGTGCAGCAGCAGCTACATTGACTTCTAACTCTTTCACTTGTGCTTTCAGGTGTACTTCTTGTTCAGAAAGACTCTGCAAAGTAACACTTTGTGAATTTTATTTTCCATTGCTAATATCACAATATATTCTACAAATATGTACAACTTCTGACAGGCATAGCACTTGGGAAAATTTCAGGAAGACTAAACACCAGGAACCCAGACATTTATAAGGTGAAACTATATATACAATATATATACAAAACTATATAGCCTGGTTAGATTTACACCTGAGATTACAGCTCTGCAAACAGTGAACAAAGCGCAATATTTTATACCTGCAGATTAGCAGTGTACTTCTCAAACATGTTTTTCATATCCCTTGTTGACTGCCGCAGTTTAGTCAGTTCTTCTTCAAGATGTACCTTGCGATCTTGAATCACTGAAGCTTTTTCAGAATCAGTCTTAAGCTTGGACTCCATCTTTTGTAACTACATACGCGCACACACAAAAAAAAAAGTACAATTTATAATTACAAAACTACAGGTCCACTTATGTAAAAATTTAGAAGCCAGATTAACTCTTACCTGTTCCTCTGAAAATTCAGCAACAACAGCATTTCCCATTCTGCCTTTCATCACCTTGCCACCACCACCAGTCATTGTACCTGGAAAAAATAAAAAATAAAGTTAAATGGGCACTCATGGTAAACAAAAAATATTTCTAATATACTTTGTTTAAAAAAATTATAAAATTAAGTTTTCAATGTGTTATTTGTGCTTAAAAAAAGCTCAAGAGCACATTTTCCCTCCATCTCATACACAGACTTTGGACCAAAACCCCAAACACAGGAAGTGCAGCCTGGAGTGCTGAGGGGGGTGGTCCCATCCAACAGCATATGGAAGATAAGTGTGAGAGGAGCTATGATTGGATGAGGCTGGACACCCCCCCTCAGCACTCCAGGCTGCACTTCCTGTGTTTAGGTTTCGGTTCAAAGACTGTATGAGATGGAAATGGGGGGAAATGTGCAAGGTGAACACAGACGCAAAAGTGGATTGAGATCAGTTCACGTCAAAGGCAGTTTCAATTCATTTTCCTACTGAGAGAACTTTTAAAATAAATCTTTTATAAAACAGCTCATAGCAATATTTAAAGCCTTTAGAATGTTTGCATATTTTGCAGTTTCTGCTGCAATTTATTGGGGGACAGAAGAGACCATTGGATGTCCTAAAGCAGTCCCTGGGATGGGAAAAACAACCGCCAGGAAAAACAAGGTCAGTCCAGAGAGTGAATTCTAAACCTTGCATAGACTGTGGTCCGACCAAACTCTACAAGAAAAAATTATCACCCTCGAGGCCTGCCGGGCCGTATACAGTCATGGCAAGAGAGCAGAAACGACCTCCGAAGAATTTACAGTCCATATAGTAGATACAGCGAGTACGGCACTGCTGCATACCTTTTGTAGCGGGGAGTTGTAGTGTATATCAGGTCAACACCTGGACACTAGTGGCTGAAACTTGTATCCGTGCTCAATCCTCCTGAAACCAAGAGAAGCAATCCAAAAACGGAAGAAGACTTGAGGAGGCACTGGTAATGCCGTTTCACAAAGTTTTATTCCTTCAGGTCAACGATACAACTGTGGCCGACTGGCTGTTTCTCGCTCATATGCGCTTAACCATGGCCAATAGCTAACATCTCCCATCCATCTTTATATACAGAGTCATTACAAAACTATCAATCCGTTAACAAATTCACAAAAAAAAGTGTAAAAAATAGTACAAAAGTAACAATACAAAAATTGGACTAAAAATAGAAGGTTGATGTTCGCTATGAAACAAATTGCACTCTTAGCATACCTATTTTGTTACAATGTTTCAATATTTTATTTTCAATAATTTTTTTTCTTTTATTTCTCTTTCATTTAATTTTTTTATTTTTTGCTCTTCTTTAGCGAGTATTTTTATGAGAAAAATATTGCTCAAGACGCAGGACTACCGAGGCCTAGGCAAAATGTGGAAGAGTGCGACAAGAGAATCCCAATTCAGAGATATGTCTAAGCAAAACGAACATGGCGAGAAAGCGGCAACTGCCCGAAGAGAAAACGTGCCAAAGAGGCTCAAAGGGAGATCCCCCGCCTGGAGGCCAGCCGCATTGTAGGACTAAGGCTGAGGTGGGAGAATTACAAGAAAAAAAAAGAAACAGCTGGGCACGCCCGGCAAGAAGGCAAGAGTTTAGAAGGTGGAAGCCAGAAGATAATGAAAATACCGTATATACTCGAGTATAAGCCGAGTTTTTCAGCACGATTTTTCGTGCTGAAAACACCCCCCTCGGCTTATACTCGAGTGAAATCTCCACCCGCAGTGGTCTTCAACCTGCGGACCTCCAGAGGTTTCAAAATTACAACTCCCAGCAAGCCCGGGCAGCCATCGGCTGCCCGGGCTTGCTGGGATTTGTAGTTTTGAAACCTCCGGAGGTCCGCAGGTTGAAGACCACTGCGGCCTTCGACATCATCCAGCCCCCTCTCACCCCCTTTAGTTCTGTACAGTACTCGCCTCCGCTCGGCGCTGGTCCGGTGCTGCAGGGCTGTCCGGTGAGTAGGTCGTCCGGTGGGATAGTGGTTCCGGGCTGCTATCTTCACCGGGGAGGCCTCTTCTAAGCGCTTCGGGCCCGGCCCCAGAATAGTCACGTTGCCTTGACGACGACGCAGAGGTATGTTCATTACCAACGTACTTCTGCGTCATCATCAAGGCAACGCCTCTATTCTGGGCCCGAAGAGCGGAGAAGAGGCGCCCCCAGTGAAGATAGCAGCCCGGAACCACTATCCCACCGGACGACCTACTCACCGGACAGTCCTGCAGCACCGGACCAGCGCCGAGCGGAGGCGAGTACTGTACAGAACTAAAGGGGTGAGAGGGGGCTGGATGATGTCGAAGGCCGCAATGGCTGCCCGGGCTTGCTGGGAGTTGTAGTTTTGAAACCTCTGGAGGTCCGCAGGTTGAAGACCACTGAGGGCGGAGGATGACAAGAGGATGATGAAGGGGGGGGGGGGGTGTGGGATGATGACAAGAGGATGATGAAGGGGGTGTGTGGGATGATGACAAGAGGATGATGAAGGGGGTGTGTGGGATGATGACAAGGGGATGATGAAGGGGGGGTGTGGGATGATGAAGGGAGGGTGTGGGATGATTACAAGGGGATGATGAAGGGGGGGGTGGGATGATTACAAGGGGATGATGAAGGGGGGTGTGTGGGATGATTACAAGGGGATGATGAAGGGGGGGTGTGGGATGATTACAAGGGGATGATTAAGGGGGGTGGGGATGATGACAAGGGGATGATGAAGGGGGGGGGTGTGGGATGATGACAAGGGGATGATGACAGGTGATGATGATGAGGGTCTGGATGATGACAGGCGGTGATGATGATGAGGATGTTAATGATGGGGGTCTGGATGATGACAGGGGGGGGATGATGTATTTCCCACCCTAGGCTTATACTCGAGTCAATAACTTTTCCTGGGATTTTGGGTTGAAATTAGGGGCCTCGGCTTATACTCGGGTCGGCTTATACTCGAGTATATACGGTAAATCAATAGATACAAAGCAAGACCCACGTCCAGGCCCGAGCACAAGGACTATCCGGCCTAGGCTAGGGCATGGAGCACACTGCTGACCACCCGTACCGAGAGGCCCAGGTTTAAAAGCCACAGTCCCAAGGCAACTCTGAGAAACTGGGTGGAAGGGTACACTGTATAGCCTGAAAAGGCAGGGAAAAGTGTGTGACAAGGTGGACTACGCCCCCGTTCCCAGATCCAGGAATAAGTTGAGGGACCTTGGCGTAGATTCTGAGCAAACCCAAGTTTAAGCAAAACGCTTCGGGTGCTCCTAGGCCCAGACAGGACGTAGAGCGGCAGAGGGAGACAGACTCCTGAAGGGAACAGTGGAGAGGATCAGGAACGGAACCCTGCTAAGTGGGTGTATATGTAGTGTTTTACCCTTTATTACGTGTTCATGTAGTGTAGTGTTTTTAGGCTACATTCACACGTGCAGGTTTACGGTGAGTTTCCCGCTAGGAGTTTGAGCTGCGGCGGAAAATATGCCACAGCTCAAACTTTAAGCAGGAGACTGACAGACCGTACATGCTGGGACTTTTCAACAGCTGGAGGCACACAGGTTGGAAAACCTTGAGTTAGGTTCCGTTACCTAACTCAGTATTTTCCAACCAGTGTGCCTCCAGCTGTTGTAAAACTACAACTCCCAGCATGTATTGATCACCGAAGGGCATGCTTTGAGTTGTAGTTATGCAACAGCTGGAGGCACGCAACTACAACTCCCAGCATGCAGAGACAGCATTTTGCTTTTCGTGTATGCGGGGAGTTGTAGTTTTGCAAGATTTTGAGGGCCACGGTTTAGAGACCACCGCATAGTGATCTCCAAACAGTACCCCTCTAAATCTTGCAAAACTACAAATTCCAGCATGCCCAAACAGCTGTCTGGGCATGCTGGGAGTTGTTGTTTTGCAAGATGTGGATGGCCACAGTTTAGGGAGCTATGCACAGTGATCTGCAAACTGTTGCTCTCCAGAAGTTGCAAAACTACAACTACCAGCATGTCCAGACAGCTGTGTCCAGGCACAGCAAGGCTGCAAAATAGTGGGCAGAGTAGACTGCACACCCCCCCCCCCCCCAACAGTATGGGGAGGGTGTGCGCATCGCAGCCAATCACAGTGGCTTTGCTGACTCAGCATTTCATATCAGCTGCTTGGGAACATTTCTCTTCAGGGAACAGTTTTCTTCAGTCCACCGGAATGAAGTAAACCCTGACACGAATCCACCTTAGCAATAGCAGATACCCTGTGAAAAACTCCCCTTGTGTAAAGGGGTAATTAAATGTCTGTAGTGGACAGTGCAGGCACTCCGCAAACCTACCCCTCCTAAAATTAGCTCTTTGCCAGTGGGTGGGTATATCCTGATGGGAGGAGCAGACATTTTTTGCCTAGTGTCTGCAGCATGGTCTCCTTTGCATCCCCCAACAAAGCGACCGAGAAAATAACTTTTTTCAGAATTTTTGGGACAATCATAGGTAAAGACACAACAGGAAACCACTTGTGTGAACAAGCCTCAGAACAGGTGTATATCTTCCAGGTTTGCATGATTTTCGGAAAATGTATGATTGCGATTATAGATAAAACACTGTAATTTTGATGTTCGATTGCGGTATTAACCTGTTGGGGATGAAGGGTGTACCTGCACGCCCTTCGCCCATTCCTTTCTATAACGTGGGGCCTCTAACAAAGGCCGGGACCCCTGGCTAATAGCGCACAGCACTGATCGCGGTGCCGCGCGTTATTAACCCTTTAGACGTGGTGTTCAAAGTTGAACGCTGCCCCTTAGGTGAAAGTAAATGAAAGCCAGTTAGGGGTCTGTTCGGGATCGCCATGGCGAAATCGCAGCATCCCGAACAGCAGGAGGGTCCCCTTACCTGCCTCCTGTTGTCCGATCGCCGAATGATTGCTCAGTGCGTGAGATCCAGGCATGAGCAGTCAAGCGGCAGAATCACTGATCAATGGATTCCAATGAGAAACCATTGATCAATGTAAAAGATCAGTGTGTGCAGTGTTATAGCCCCCTATGGGAGCTATAACACTGGAAGAAAAAGAAATATATAAAAAAAAAATTAAGATCATGTCACCCCCTTCCCTAATAAAAGTTTTAATCACCCACTTCACCCATTAAAAAAAACAAAAACCTGTAAATAAAAACAACCATGTGATATCGCCGAGTGTGGAAATGTCAGAATTATAAAAAATATATCGTTAATTAAACCGCACGGTCAATGGCATACGCGCAAAAGAATTCCAAAGTCCAAAATAGCGTATTTTTTTGGTCACTTTTTATATCACGAAAAAAAGCAATCAAAAAGTCCAGTCAATATAAAAAAAAAAATCAAAAAAAAAAAAAAAGGTACCACTAAAAACTACAGATCTCGGCGCAAAAAATGAGCCCTCATACCGCCCCGTACGCGTAAAAATAAAAAAAAGTTATAGGGGGTCACAAGATGACCATTTTAAATGTATAAATTTTCCTGCATGTAGTTATAAATTATTCCAGAACTATGACAAAATCAAACCTATATAACTAGGGTATCATTTTAATCGTATGGACCTACAGAATAAAGCAAAGGTGTCATTTTTACCGAAAAACGTAGTCAGTAGAAACTGAAGCCCCCCCAAAAGTTACAAAATTGCATTTTTTCTTCAATTTTGTCGCACATTATTTTTTCTGTTTCGCGTAGATTTTTTTTAGGTAAAATGACTGATATCATCACAAAGTAGAATTGATGACGCAATAAATAAGCCATCATATGGATTTTCAGCTGCAAAATTGAAAGGTTTATGATTTTTAAAAATGTAAAGAGGAAAAACGAAAGTGCAAAAACGGAAAAACCCTCCGTCCCCAAGGGGTTAACGTCCAGTCCCCCCCGCTCCACATACATTCTACCAAATTTCACGTCTATCTGCCCATTTTATGTCTACCCCCCCCGCCCCATTTCATGTCCACACCCACAATTTCACATCTCCCTACATTTTATGTCCACACCCCCATGTTACATCCCCCCCCCCATTAATGTTTTGCAGAGGCACGGGGAAACAAAAAAAAAAATTTACATTTTTTTTCAAAAACCCTGACGCTTGCCAAGCCCCAGCCCCCCAGAGGTCTGCCGCAGATCTTGTTCTCCTCCATGCAGGCTGGTGTCTTATGGGACTTACAGGACCTTCCTGCTTAGCGATCACTGACCTGACACCGCTGCAGCCACCTATTGGCTGAACAGGAAATTTTCTAGAAGCAGCTGGTTGTCAGGAGTACAGAGCGAGGGCTGCATGAGACCTAGGGTGTTAGGTTAGCATTAAGTTCTTTATGTTTCCACCTCTGCCCTATTACTTAGGACAGTGTTTTCAAACCAGAATGCCTGCAGCTGTTGCAAATCTACAACTCCGCATGCCCGGACAGTAGAGTTACAACTAACTTTTTTATAGATGAGTTGTCCATTAATTGAATAGTTGTTTCAGTCATACATAACGGTCTCAGATACGTGGACCATTTCACTGGCTATCTTCCTCCGTTTGGACAGAGCTTCATAATGTCACTGCTGTTTCCCCATGCCTGCTCATAGTGAGGCCCAGCACAGAAGCAGCAACGTTGACGTCATGAAGCTACGCCCAGCGCCCAAATGGGGGAAGATAACAGGTGAACCGGACCACGGCTCGGAGATAGGTATGTAGGGCTCAAACTAATACATTATTTTTTTATCATTGTTAGTTGTAGCCTTACGAAACAGCCTTTGGCTATCTACTATATATCCTCATGCCATAAAACAGCAGCAGTAAACAGATCTGAATAAAGAGGGGTTAGGGATCTAGCAGAAACGAATAGTTGATTATGTCATTCTGTAGTTCATAGAAGTCAGAGGAGTCATGTAAATTTCTGTAAGTCAAGCTGACCACACATGACATGGCCAAGTTAGAGTAATGAAACGCATAGCGGTTGAAATGAAAGAAATGACGCTGTAGGTATTTGGTGGGGAGATTGCTTCATTAACCTTTAAAATACTGGAATTCTACACAATCTTATAGCATAAGCAAAGTTTTCACTAATTGTTTAGGTTAGGAAAAAGTATAGAATAGTAAAAGAAAATTACCTGACTGCTCTATTATTTGTCCTTGTAAAGTCACCACTCTCCACCTCTTATTTTTCTGAAAGGCTACTCTGGTTGCCTGATCTAAGTTATCCGCAACAAGCGTATCCCTTAGTGCAAAGTAAAATGCTGGTCTTATGTGATCATCTTTGACTTTCACCATATCAAACAAGCGAGGAATGTTTTCAGGAGTCTGAATAGGGTTTAATCCCTTCTCCCACACCTTCATCTACGTTGTAACAGGGAAAAAAAAAATATTTTTAGTACAGCCCTTAAAACGAATAGATGCTAACCATTTTCCTCCTTCAAATTGCAATGTAAACTCAATGTTACCTTATCTAAGCCAATGAATGTCGCTACGCCAACATTCTGTCTCTTTAAGAAATTCACACACTCTTGTGCTGTATCAATCGTATCCACGACAATATGATCAAGGGCTCCACCGGAGGATGAAATGGCAATATCATATTTTTCATCAATTGCTCCAAGATCACCCTAAATGAAAGGAAAAACAAAGTTAGGGTAACATGGACTGCACATAAAGGCCAATCATATAATATTGCTGAAACTCTACAAATTAAATAAGATTTTTTTATGCTTACTGGAAAATCTCTCTCTGAGGATCCATTTGGGGGGGTAGACGGACGACACACAGACCCTGGGTATATCTTGCTGACACTAGGCAACAAAAAAAAAAAAGTCGGCCCCTCCTGTCAGGATATACCCCGCCTACAGACTCACCTAATCAATTTGGTCCCAAAGCAGCAGGAGAGGACCGACAGGTAAAACAAAAAATAAGTAAACAACCAACAACTGTCCGAGGGAACCACAGACAAAAAAATAACCAAACCAACCCCCGGACAGACAACCGAACCCAAGACACCAGAATAAATGGGTGGATGCTGTTCCCCGAATGGATCCTACGAGAAATAGATTTTACTGTAAGCATAAAAAAAAAAGGAGATTTTTGTTCACTTACCGTAAAATCTCTTTCTCGAAGGATCCATTGGGGGACACAGACCGTGGGATGTATGCTGCTGTCTCTAGGAGGTGTGACACTATGGTAATAAAAATAGGATCAACTCTTCCCAGCAGGATATACCTGCCTTCAGGCTCTGAGCTAGTCAGTTTAAGTTCCAGAGCAATAGGAGGAGACCAACAGGTCAAAGAAAAACCCAAAACTGTCTGAGAACCAGAAGAAAAAACACAACTGAACACACCCTCGGACAGAGAACCAAAAGGAAAATCCCAAAAAGGGCGGGAGCTGTGTCCCCCAATGGATCCTTCGAGAAAAAGATTTTACGGTAGATAAACAAAAATCTAATTTTCTCTATCGGCTCCATTGGGGGACACAGACCGTGGGACGTGCCAAAGCAGTCCCTTGGGTGGGCAGATAAGTAATCAGGCGGACGGCCGATCCACTGCCGCCTGCAACACTTTATGACCCAGACTAGCATAAGCCGATGCGAAAGTATGAACTCTGTAAAACCTCGAGAAAGTGTGCAAAGACGACCAGGTAGCCGCCTTGCAAATCTGCGAGGCCGAGGCTCTATTCTGGAGAGCCCAGGATGCCCCAACAGAAAGGGTAGAATGAGCCACAACTCTGAAAGGAGGAATCTTCCTCTTACAGTGATAGGCTTCCGAAATGGCGGACCGAATCCACCGAGAAATGGTGGCCTTGGAAGCAGGTTGTCCCTTGCGACGACCTTCCGTAAGGACGAAAAAGGAATCACACTGATGAAACACTAATCAAACGAAGAAGTGATGGAGAGATCAGAGCGAACAGCCCGAACTACATCCAGCTTGTATAGTAAGCGCTCCTTAGGATGAGAAGGAGCAGGACAAAAGGATGGTAGGACAATGTCCTCATTGAGATGAAAGGCCGAGACCACCTTAGGCAAAAAGGAAGGATCTGGACGGAAAACGACCTTGTCCTGGTGGATCACCAGAAAAGGAGAACGGCAGGAAAGAGCTGCCAGTTCAGACACCCTCCGGATGGAGGTGATAGCAACAAGAAACGCCACTTTCCAAGAAAGGAGGCGGAGAGACACCTCTCTAAGGGGCTCAAAGGGCACTCCGAACCAAATTCAAGTCCCAAGGGGGAGAGGGTGACCGATAAGGAGGAACAGCGTGCACCACTCCTTGCAGGAAGGTCCAGACATGAGAATTAGAAGCCAGGGGCCGCTGGAAAAGAACAGCAAGGGCCGAAACCTGACCTTTAAGGGAACTGAGAGACAACCCCAGTTCCAACCCCGACTGCAAAAAGGAGAGAAGATGGGGAACAGAGAAGGTTACCGGGAAGAAGTCCTGAGCTTCACACCAAACGAAAATAAGACCGCCAAGTACGGTGGTAAATTCTTGCGGAGGAGGGCTTACGAGCCTTGAGCATGGTGTGAATGACTTGAGAAGAGAACCCGCGAGCCCTCAAAACCGCGGTCTCAACCGCCACGCCGTCAAATGCAGCGACTGTAAATTGGGGTGGCAAAGAGGACCCTGAGAGAGTAGGTCCGTGCGGAGCGGAAGGCACAGAGGAGCGTCGTCCAGGAGCCTGACTACGTCGGCGTACCACGACCTTCGGGGCCAATCTGGAACTACCAGAATGTCGGGGATGTCCTCTGCCTTGAGCTTCCTCAGCACCCTGGGATGGAGCGGAAGAGGAGGGAAAAGATAGGGTAGGGCAAATCCCGCCCAAGGAATCACTAGGGCGTCCACGGCCAGAGCCTGAGGGTCCCGGGACTTGGAAACAAACGGAAGGAGCTTCCGATTGTGCCGGGACGCGAAAAGGTCCATGTCCGTAATGCCCCAGAGGTTGCAGAGCTGCGCGAAGACCTCCGGATGAAGAGACAACTCGCCGAGGTCGGGTGAGGACCGACTGAGGAAGTCCGCTTCCCAGTTGAGCACTGCCGGAATATGAATCGTCGAAATGGCCGGAACCTTGCTCTCTGCCCAGGTGAGAATCTTGGTCACCTCGACCATGGCTGCCAAGCTGCGAGTGCCGCCCTGTCGATTTATGTATGCCACGGCCGTGGCGTTGTCCGACTGAACGCGGACAGGACAGGACTGAAGACGGGACTCCCAATGAAGAAGACAAAGAAGAATCGCCCGTAATTCCAATATGTTTATCGGAAGAAGGGTCTCCAGAGGAGACCAGAGACCCTGAACCGTCCAATCCCTGAACACGCCACCCCAGCCCGACAAGCTGGCATCCGTTGCAACAACCTGCCAGTGAAGGGGAAGAAACGACCGCCCTTGGAGAAGAAGGGGGGAGCGGAGCCACCAGAGCAGAGACTGACGGACCCTGCGAGGGAGAACAATCTGACGATCGAGTGACAGAGGAGACCTGTTCCATCGAGAGAGAATCGCCAGTTGAAGGGGGCGGTAATGAAACTGGGCAAAGGGTACGGCCTCCATAGTTTTCACCATCCGACCCAGGACTTCCATACAAGTACGGATGGAGACTGATACCTGGGTCCAAAGGGAGCGGACCGCCAGACGTTTGTCCGGCGGAAGACAAATTCGGGCAGAGGCCGCGTCGAATCGAAGTCCCAGAAAGGTTAGAGACTGGGTAGGACGGAGAACTGACTTGTCCCGGTTGACCATCCACTCGAAGCGAGTCAGAGTGTGGAGAGTGACGTCCAGATTCTCCAGAGTCTGGGCTCTGGTTGGAGCCTTGATGAGAAGGTCGTCCAGATAGGGTATCACAGAGATTCCCCTCGACCGTAACAGGCCCATCACTGGCGCAAGGATCTTTGTAAAGACCCGAGGAGCCGTGGCTAGACCAAAGGGGAGGGCTACGAATTGAAAGTGCCCCTCCGGAACCGCAAGGCGGAGGTACCGATGATGGCCCGAAATATTGGCACATGGAGGTAGGCATCCTTGATGTCCACCGATGAAAGGAACTCTCCTTGTTCCAGGGATGCCACCACCGAACATAGAGATTCCATTCTGAAGTGGCGGATGAGAACGTGATGGTTGAGACGCTTGAGGTCTAGGATTGGTCGCACAGAACAGTCGTCCTTGGGGACCACAAAAAGATTTGAATAGAAACCCCGAAAACGTTCCCCTGGAGGAACGGGGAAGATAACCCCTTGGAGAAGCAGAGACTGGATAGACGCTCGAAATTGCTTCGCCAGAGGAGACCGGGGGGGGGAACCCCGGGATAGAAAAAAGCGATCCCTCAGAAGGGAGGCAAATTCGAAGCGGTAACCGTTGGACACCACGTCCCTGACCCAAGAGTCCTGAATGTGTGAGGTCCAGATGTCTTGGAAAAACAAGAGACGGTTGACGGTTGGGCGCAAAACGGCCGGCCCGGTTGGAGTCCGACTTCCCGGACGGGTGTGCCCGGAACAAGGGAGTCTTCTTGTCCCGCAAGGCCGCCTGCCCGGACCCTTTACTGGGGCCAGAGGTCCGAAAGGACCGAAAGGAAAAGGACTTCCTTTGGGAAGTAGGGCTAGCCTTATTTTGAGGTAACAAGGAACTCTTACCTCCCGTTGCTTCAGAGATAATATCATCAAGGCGTTTGCCAAAAAGAAGGCCACCCGTAAAGGGAAGCTCAGTGAGAGACCTTTTGGAAGCGGCATCCGCATTCCAAGCTTTAAGCCACATAGAGCGGTGTAGAGCCGCTAGGTGACCCACAGCAAAGGCAGAACAACGGGCTGACTGCATGGAAGCTGCGTACAGAAAGTCCCCAGCTTTAGCGCATTGGAGAGCCAAAGCAGATAGATCCTCTGGGGGGGATCCCGCTAAGATATCCTGATGGAGCTTTTGGCACCACTCAGACAGGGCCTTGGACACCCATGTAGAGGTGAAGATGAGAAGAAGAGAAGAGCCAGCTGCTTTAGAAGCGAACTTCGCTAAAGATTCTACCTTCTTGTCCATGGGATCCTTGAAGGCAGCGGCATCTGCCAGAGGCAGTGTAGTCGCCTTAGAGATCCGGGAGATTGGTGGATCCACTGAGGGAGGGGAAACCACCTTAGCGACAAAGTCCTTGTCAACTGGATAACATTCTTGAATTGTCTTAATTCCCGGGAACCTCTTGTCTGGATGTTTCCATGCGGATTCCAGAATGTCATCAAAGTCAGCGTGAGAGCTGAACCTTTGAGGTGCCGGCTTAGCACGATGAAAGGATACTCCTGGATTGACATCCGAAGATCCTGGGTCTTCCAAGTGAAAGGTGACCGCTCAGACTCAAATGAGTTCACCGCTGCAATTGAGGCTGAGCGGTCCTCTGTGTCAGATGCCGGCTCGGAAGGCTCGTTCACCAGGAGAATGTGAATGAGTAGAGGCAGTCCTGGAGGGGGGCGACCCTGATCGAGTACGCGGCTCTGGCATGGCAGAGCGGCGACTCCGAGAAAGTCCTCTGGAGGAGCGACGTTTGTGCCCAGATGATAGAGGGGGGCGGTACCCGCAAGGGGAACGCTCGGGTCTATCTGAAGACTCAATGGAAGAGTCAGACGAGGCACCCCTTGCACGCTTTTGAGAGCGTGAAGTATGAGGAGATGAGGTCCTGCACAGGGAAGACCCCTTCAAGGCGGACACCACTTCCCGGGAGGCTTCAGCCACCGAACGGGAGACTTGGGTCAAGTCAGCTAAATACTGGGTCAGGGAAGAAACCCAGGCTGGAGGAGCAGCTGAACCCACCGGGACAGAAGGGGCATCAGGGGGTCTGGGGGAGCAGTGGAGCAGGCAGGGCAAGTGGGCTCAGCAGAGTCAGACATCTTGGTATTACAGTGCTTACAGATATAATAAGTCACTGAAAATCCAGGTTTCTGTTTAGAGGGAGGAACAGCCCCGAGTACGGACATAATGTGGGAAAAAGGAGACAGGAACTTTCTCACCCTAGTCTGTGTCCCCTGTCAGCTGCAGTGAGGAGAACTCGCTCCGTGCAGCCAGAGAGACTGAACAGGCCAGCCAATAGGAAGGGAGGGGCGTGCCTGAAGCAAGGCGCACAGTAACAGACCCCTTCACACTGAAAATCGCACCCACGGCGCTGATTGGAGGCTGCTTCGCGTCTCCGAGAGCTCCCAGCCCTGTTGGCGGAGCCACAGACCGTCCGAGAAGAACTGTCATGGCACCCGCTCCTTGTCCCGAGCGCCATGTCTAGCCGCATATGAGCTGAGACACAGAAAGGCGGAGTCTACCCTTTGCAGTGGTAGGCTTGCGAGATGGCGGTACGGATCCACCACAAAATGGTCGCCTTCGAAGCAGGAAGTCCCTTACAACGACCCTCCGGAAGCACAAAGAAAGAGTCATACTGATGGAAAGATGAAGTGACCGAATGGTAGATCCAAACAGCCCGAACCACGTCAAGATAATGAAGCAAGCGTTCCGTGGGATGGGACGGAGCTGGGCAGAAAGACTGGAGGACAATATCCTCATTCGGATTAAAAGAGGAGACCACCTTAGGTAAAAAGGTGGGGATCAGTCGGAAAAAGACTTCGTCCTGGTGCAGAACCAGGTAGGGGCAATGGCAGGAGAGAGCCACCAACTCTGAAACCCTCCAGATGGAAGTGACCGCAATGAGGAAGGCCACCTTCCAGGAAAAGGTGCAAAGAGAAACGTCCCGAAGAGGTTCAAAGGGAGCACCTTGTAATGTACTGAGAACCAGATTCAGATCAACGGAGGAGTAGGGGGTTCTGTACGGCAGAGCTACATGAGCTACGCCCTGCAGAAAAAAGTGGAGGCGAGGATCTGATGCCAGGGGGCACTAAAAGAGAAGGGCGAGAGCCGACAACTGACCCTTAACAGAACTGAGGGCCAAGCGTTGCTCCAGTCCCGACTGTAAAAAGGAAAGAAGGCGCAGAATGGACGACTGGTGAGAAAGATTGAGACTCACACCATCGAAAGTAAGACCGCAAAGTACGATGATAAATCTTCAGAGGAAGGCTTACGAACCCTGATCATTGTGCGGATAACCTGGGGAGAGAACCCACTGGTCCTCAGAACCGCAGTTTCAACCTCCACGCCATCAAATGCGGTGACCGTAAATTGGGGTGGGCAAAGGGGACGACCCTGAGAGAGCAGGTCGGGACTAACTGGGAGATGTAGTGGTTCGTCGGCCCCTAGGTGAACAATATCGGCGTAGCATGCGCGTCGGGGCCTGTCCAGAGCCACCCTCCTCTTTGAGCTTCCTCAGGACCCTGGGAGGGAGATGAAGAGGAAGGAAGAGAAAGGGGAGGACGAATTGCAACTAGGGGATCAATAAGGCGCCCACGGCCAGAGCATCGCGGGACATAGTGGCAAAGCAAGGAACTTTCTGGTTGTGGATAGAGGGAAGAGGTCCAAGTCCGGAGACACCCTGAGGTTGACACCTTCAGATGAAGAGACCACATGCCGGGGTCTGCAGAGGAGCGGCTGAGGAAGTCCGCCTCCCAATTGTCCACCCCGGGATGTGAATCGCCGAGATGGAGGGAACTGAGTTCCGGCAAGAGCAGGATCCTGAAGACCTCAGTCATCGCGGCGGGGCTGCGAGTGCCGTCCTGGCGATTGACATACGCCACAGCTGTGGAGTTGTCAGACTGGACACAAACAGGACGGTCCTGGAAAAACCGCTCCCAATGGAGGAGGCAAAGGTACACTGCGTGAAGTTCCAGGACATTGACGGGGAGAAGAGCTTCCTGAGAGGAACAACAGCCCTGGACTGTCTGATTCCGGAGACTACCGCCCCCAACAGCTGAGACTGGCTTCTGTAGTGATGACCTGCCAGTGAAGAGGCAGGAAGGACAGTCTTTGCCGAAGAAGGGGAGACTGAAGCCACCACAGTAGGGACTGGCGAATCCTGGGGGGGGGGCTAAGAAGAATCCTGAGATTGTGGGAAAGCGGAGACTTGTCCCACCGGGAAAGAAGGGCCAGTTGAATAGGGCGACAATGAAACTGGACGAAGGGGGCTGCTTCCATGGCCGCCACCATCCGATCCAGAAGAGAGAGACACACAGACAGATGGTGGGGAGACCTGGATCCAAGGTACAACTCAAGGTGCTGGCCGGTGCTAAGAAGGATTTGACAGTGCATACTCTATGCCTGTGCCCCTTCTTCGCATATGGGGGAACAGGTAGTGCCATGCCCCTGAACCCCCACCTAAAAAGAAGGAAATAAAAGAGAAAAAAACCTAAATACAAGTCTCTGAACTAAAAAATAAAAATAGTAAAATGACCAGGTCTGGAGAACTCCAAACCTGTGTCTGCCTCCTACGGACACCAAGATAAAAACCGATTAGCTCAGAGTCTGTAGGAGGGGTATATCATGCCAGGAGGGGCAGACTTTCTTTTTGTTGCCTAGTGGCAGCAAGACATACTCCCGGTCTCTGTGTGCAGCCGACCGAGAAATATGACAAACATTTTATGGAGAGCTCTCTCGTCTCTACTATCCTCCTCCCCTCCTTTGTTGAATGTGGTCCTATGGGCCTGGATGGCTATTGCAGCAGACAAGCAGATTCTGCTTTCCTGCATTCTCACAGCCAGCATTATGTTTTATTTCTGTTTGAGTATTTACCAATAAAGGGGCTCTTGCCTTGGGTTGCTGGCCTCATTGGCCCTTCTGAGCCTGCCCATATGTTCCATATTTCGTAAATATGTGTTTGCTATAGGGCCCTGGCACTTTTGATGTTGGTCGCTTGTTCCTTTATATTGTATTGTTTGGACTATTTCTATGTACAAAACATTAATAATAATTATAATACATCTGAGACTGCACATGCAAACATACCAGTCTTCCATAGATTCCTGGGATTTTTCCCTGTTTCTTTTGCTGAATCAAAGCATCAAGGACTTTTCCTCTACTACGATTTGCAGATAATGAACTTCTTGCTTCTTCCACTTTTTGACGTATGACTCTTACTTCATCCTTTACAGCTACTTCTTCTTGTGTAAGTGACTCAAGCTCATCCTCTTTCTGTAAATATTGTTTAAAACGTATATTAAATCAAATATTCAAGGTTCACTCTAGGATGAAATAGGAAACATTTGTTTCTCTTTTTAGAAGAAAGTGTGGAGGTTAACCTCTTAAGGACGTAGGGCGTACCTGTACGCCCTGTCCCAGTGTTTAAAACGGGGTCATGCCGTGACCCTGCATCACATCGGGTCGATCCCGGCTGCTAATCATAGCAGGGACCCTGCGCTAACAGCACGCGGCATCGATCGTTGTGCCACGCGCTGTTAACCCTTCAGACGCGGCGATCAAAGTTGATCATCGCATCTGAAAGCAAAAGTAAACGCTTCCCGGCAGCTCAGTCGGGCTGATCGCGATAAAATCGCAATGTCCCGATCAGCTAGGATACAAGCGGAGGTCTCCTTACCTGTCTCCGCGGCATCCGATCGGCGATTGATTGCTCTAAGCCTGAGCTACAGGCTTGAGCAATCGAGCCCCTATCTCACTGATCCGTGCAAAGCTATGGCTTTGCAGGGATCAGCATAGGCGATCAGTGTGTGGAGTGCTATAGGTCCCTATGGGAGCTATAACACTGCAAAAAAAAAAGTGAAAAAAAAAAAAAAGTTAACAAAAAGGTCATTTAACCCCTTCCCGAATAAAAGTTTGAATCACCCCCTTTTCCCATAAAAAAAACTGAATTAAAAAACAAACCTGTGGTATTGGCAATGTGGCAATGCCCTAACTATAGAAATAGATTGTTAATTAAATCGCACGGTCAATGGCTTCCGCGCAAAAAAAGTCCAAAATAGTGTATTTTTGGTCACTTTTATTTCATGAAAAAAAAATGAATAAAAAATGATCAAAAAGTCCGATCAATACAAAAATTGTACAGATAAAAATTTCAGAACACGGCGCAAAATATGAGTCCTCATACCGGCCCGTACGCGGAAAAATAAAAAAGTTATAGGGGTTAGAAGATGAGAATTTTTAACAAATTTTCCTGCATGTAGTTATGATATTTTTTTCTTAAGTACAACAATATCCAACCTATATAAGTAGGTTATCATTTTAACCGTATGGACCTACAGAAGATAAGGTGTTATTTTTACCGAAAAGAAGCCCCCAAAAGTTACAAAATGACATTTTTTCCGTTAAGCAGTGGTTTTTTGGGTAAAATGACTAATGTCACTGCAATGTAGAATTGGTGGCGCAAAAAATAAGCCATCATATGGAATTTTATGTGCAAAATTGTAGGCGTTAAGATTTTTAGAAGGTGATGAGGAAAAAATGAAAATGCAAAAACGGAAAAACCCTGCATCCTTAAGGGGTTAAATAACTTTCCGAAAAAGGTGATAACCATAAGAAAATATAGCAACTCTATAGCCCAGGCAGAGAATGGCTAAAGGCAATTGAAGGAGGAAGGCATAGACCTGACTACAAGTCTTTCAATCTTGTAAGCACAATATTCAGCACTATGCACTGAAGGCATCATGACTAAGCTCAGAGGGAAAAGGAGTTGAAATATTCAATTCTCTACACGGTGCTGAGCTGAGTTTCCACGTGCATTTCCTGACTTCTCTGTCAAGCTGCTGCAGGAGACCAACTACACGCAGGACTGCAAGGTAGGACCAGAAGGAGGACCCCAGGTGGCCAAACTTTAAGGGGTTAATTTAACACAAAGTTACAAATGTTGTGAACATGTATGAGAAAGGCAATTCAAACAGGCCAATCTATAACAAATTTTTATTACAAATGACAGGTACCATTTAAATGCAACAAACTTTAACCAATAGGTAATTTTTATATGATTTATTCCATTTAAGTATTAGAATGCCCTAAATTATGTCCCTTACTCTTTCTTTTTGCTTTAAAATATTTATAGATTTAATGGCATCAAAATGCAAATTTAAATCTTAATCCTGAGCTACAAAACAAATTGTTAAAATACAGTTCTGTAAAGAAAAAAAAACACACATGATCACAAACTGAAACCCTCACGTTCTTAAAATATTTAAGTAGATTGTTAGAAGAAAAAAAAAAAAAATACATAAAATTACCTTTTTAAGGTCTTCCTCTGATTTGGGTAGCTTTATTTCCAATTCTTTGATTGCAGTTTTTCGCTCTTTTAGTGTTGATGAAGCAATGTTCAATGCTTCCTTAGCCTTGTTAAGCTGGGACAATGCTGTCTTATGACGGCTCAAATAAATGTCTAACTCAGACTGTGCGACATCCATCTTTGAACGGGTTTCATTTACACTCTTGTTCAGCTCCATCAATTCTTTCTCCTTTACCTACATGTTAACATTGAGGATTGAAACCTTAGACAAAGTGGTCATGCCCAGCATGCACAGTAGAAGTGACCCCCCCCCCCTTTTTCTTTGCACACAGACATAAGAGGAAGGGAGGGGAGATCACCAGCAGGGAGATTAGCGGGACCAAATTTGCAGCAATCAAATTGCTTTCCTTCTCCAGATTCCTTGTTCGCTTCCTCTGCTGGTTAACAGTAGGAAATGAAAGTTAATAATTTTTATTTCAAAACAAAACATCCTTGGGGGTTTTTCTATTTTTTTATACGCAGTGCTTTGACTCATTTGTTTTGAGTCATGATCTGTAGTGCCACTCCTGTGTATGTGGCTTTTCTATAACTTTTTATTCAGTTTTTTTTCTGGGAAGTGATATGACCAAAAATCTGTAATTTTCGACTTTGGTATGTAATTTAATTTGAGAATTTAGATTTTACGTTTAGGCCGTTCACCATATGTGAACATTAACATTATATTTTAATAGCTTGGACATTCCCACATTCAGAGATCCAAAATATGTATGTTTATTTTACATATACTTTTTATTTGAAAAATGGAAAAAGGGGGTTACATAGAAAGACCAAGTTCAACCTTTATCTCTATTGTGTCCCTACTGTATTGATCAAGAAAAATCAAAAAAACTTTTATGAGGTTGATGCCAATTGCTTTTTACGAGGGGAAGATTCCTTCCCAACTCTAAACATATCAAAATAAATCCCTGGATCAACGTTCTATCCCTATAAATCTAGTACTTATACTCTGTAAAGTGAGTTCCATAGTATCACTACTCTTACAGTAAAGCCCCCCCCCCCCAATATGTGCTGGTGTAGAAACCTTCTTTCCTCTAGATGTAGAGGATGCCCCCTTGTTAAAGATACAGTCCTGGGAGAGATCTCTGATATGCACCACCTGATATATTTAAACAGTTACATGATCACCCCTAAGCAGTCTTAGCTTTAATTACTAGCTGAGTACCCGCTTTTTCCTTCCTAATCCTTGTTGGGGAGGAAAATCAACAAAGGAGGAAGCTTTTGACTTCATATCCCATCCTCAAATATATTGTTGTCATATCCCAACCCCATATCCCGTCCTCAGGTGGGACTGCTTTGTGATGAAGCTATAAGGAGTGGGCGTGATTTGCAAGCCAGTCCGATGCACAAAAAGGATAGATAATAGGGGTGGGGCTTAATATGTGGGCGTCTTTTAGATGGGGTGTGGCTTGCAAGCCGGATTGACACATTAACCAGGAGATGAGGAGCTTGTAGAGTAGGGTACTGGAAGTCCCATTTACTTTATCATATTTTTATTTGACATATACGTAATGTGTACCAGATATTAATGAAATATCTCCAGCCACACGTAAGTTATATGGGAACATACATTTCCTATTGATTTGCATGGGGTTTTAAATGAAAACCCCGACCCTCACAAATGGGGGTAGTTAAGGGTTAAATTAACTATCCTATATTTTAAGTGGACATATAAGTAACATGTGACCGAGTTATCAAAATATCTCCAACTGTTTAGAAGTTATGCAGTAACATATTTCCCATAGACTTGTATGGGACTTAAAATCCCAGACCCTGGCAAATGGGTTTGAGTAAGGGATGAATCACCTATCCTATGTTTGTTGCTGACATATAAGTAACATGTGTGCCAAGTTTCATGTTAATATATTTAGCTGTTTGGACGTGATGCTGGAACATACACACACACTGGGGGAGATTTATCATTAGGTGTCTATTGTAGACAGAGATGTACAACTTTACACTGCTTGTCTAATTTACACTTTGCTTAAGATTTACTAAAGTTGTGCACTCCTTTGATAAATTTTGTGCAAATATAGAAACGCCTCCCCCCCCCCCTCGCTCTACCTTGCACTCCTTCTCTACCTCACACTTCACAGAGCTGGGGCATTTTCCAGCAGTACACGGTTTACATAGCTAGAAGTGCCGAAGCAGCAGTGACCGGCGAACAAAACTCTGCACAATAGTAAAATCATAAATCTTTATAAAGTACACAGAGGGGGAGATTCTCAAAATGTTGCAAAAAAAAAAAAAAAAAAAAAAAATAATTATATATATATATATATATATATATATATATATATATATATATATTTATTTATTTATTTATATATTTTTTTTATTTTGGCACAAAAATAATCAACCACATTTTCAAAGAGCTTTGTGCCACGGTTTACACTGTTCACATCAGCTTTGTAAAAGTGGGCATGTCCATGTATATTGTCTGCTGTAAATGATATTTTGGAAGGGGTGAGAGTCCAGTTTACATCAAAAATTTCACATCAGCTTTTTGTGTAGAAATCACAGATATGGTTGTAGTTTTATTGTTTTCTTCTCATTTTAGATATGTGAATGCGGAGGACTACGTCAGATTCGGCGGATTGCGATGATGAACAGCGTTATTTTAAAATGTCAATAATAGGGTTAATGAGGGCTGTGGGGGAGTTTTTTTATTTTTTCAATACATTTTTTTCAATGTGTTTTTTATAACTGAATTTTTAGGCTTAGTAGTGGAATCAGTCTTGTAGACAGAATCCATTACTAAGCCAAGGCTTAGCGTTAGCCCAAAAAACTGGTAGCGCTAACCCCCAATTATTGCTCCCCAGTACCCACCACCACATGACTTTGGGGCTAACGCTAAGCTCTGGCATAGTAATGGATTTCGTCTATAAGATGGCTTCCATTACTAAGCCTGTAAATTCAATTATAAAATAAACAACACATTGAAAAAAAAAATTAAAAAAAAACCTCCCCCACAGCCCTCAACCATTTTATTGAAATAAAAAACCCGCTGGTCATAGTCGCAGTCCACTGAATCTGGTGTACAGGGTGGGCCATTTATATGGCTACACCTTAATAAAATGGGAATGGTTGGTGATATTAACTTCCTGTTTGTGGCACATTAGTACATGTGAGGGGGGAAACTTTTCAAGATGGGTGGTGACCATGGCGGCCATTTTGAATCCAACTTTTGTTTTTTCAATAGGAAGAGGGTCATGTGACACATCAAACTTATTGGGAATTTCACAAGAAAAACAATGATGTGCTTGGTTTTAACTTTATTCTTTCATGAGTTATTTACAAGTTTCTGACCACTTATAAAATGTGTTCACTGTGCTGCCCATTGTGTTAGATTGTCAATGCAACCCTCTTCTCCCACTTTTCACACACTGATAGCAACACTGCAGGAGAAATGCTAGTACATGCTTCCAGTATCCGTAGTTTCAGGTGCTGAACATCTTGTATCTTCACAGCATAGACAATTGCCTTCAGATGACCCAAAAGATAAAAGTCTAAGGGGGGTCAGATCAGGAGACCTTGGGGGCCATTCAACTGGCCCATGACGACCAATCAACTTTCCAGGAAACTGTTCATCTGGGAATGCTCAGACCTGACACCCATAATATGGTGGTGCACCATCTTGCTGGAAAAACTCAGGGAACGTGCCAGCTTCAGTGTATAAAGAGGGAAACACATCATCATGTAGCAATTTCGCATATCCAGTGGCCTTGAGCTTTCAATTGATGAAGAATGGCCCCACTATCTTTGTACCCCATATACAACACCATACCATAAATTTTTGTGTTCCAGCAGTCTTGGAGGGATCTACCCAATGTGGGATAGTGTTAGACCGAATAGTGGTGGTTTCGTTTGTTAACTTCACCATTCACATAAAAGTTTGCCTCATCACTGAATGAAATCTTCTGAAGGCAATAGTCTATGCTGTGAAGATACAAGATGTGCAGCACCTGAAACTACGGATACTGGAAGCCTGTGCTAGCATTTCTCCTGCGGTGTTGCTCAGTGTGTGAAGAGTGAGAGATGAGGACTGCATTGACAATCCAACACAATGGGCAGCACATTGACCACATTTTATAAGTGGTCAATAACTCATGAAAGAATAAAGATACGTTAAAACCAAGGAAACAAAATCATTGTTTTTCTTGTGAAATTCCCAATAAGTTTGATGTGTCACATGACCCTCTTCCTATTGAAAAAACAAAAGTTGGATTTAAAATGGCCGCCATGGTCACCACCCATCTTGAAAAGTTTTCCCCCCCTCACATATACTAATGTGCCACAAACAGTAAGTAAATATCACCAACCATTCCCATTTTATTAAGATGTATCCATATAAATGGCCCACCCTGTAGTTCTCTGCTTTCAGGTATCTGAAATGAGAAGAAGAGAACAACAACAAGTATGGGTTAGTAAATTTTTTGCGCTCTCCAATGGGGATAGCGCACATAATGCAGCATGTTCTTAAACTGGGAGCCTCCAATTGTTATTACTAAAATACAACTCCCATCATGGGGGCTGTAGTTAACCAACAGCTGGAGTCTCCATGTTTGGGAACACACTGCCAGAAAGGCTCTGTTCACATTATGCAAAATGCATAATGAGAACAGAGTCAGGCCTGGATTGTGTAGCTCAATCTGTCCCTCTGAACTTGCCCTTCTGCTCCACGGGAGGCTTTTGTCCTCCCTGAGCTCGCCTTAGTATGCCTCATGTATGTCCTATGATTACACTACACTGCGCTGCCCACCGGCTTCTGTATACAGCTGTCCCATTTCATAATCCCCGCCCAGGAGACAGGAGCTCTGATTGGTGAATAGCTATTCATCAATCAGAGCTCCTGTCTCCCGGCGGGGATTATGAAATGTGACAGATGTATACAGGAGCCTGGAGTCGGCGGCCAGCGCAGTGTAGCTGCATGTGCTGCCGGCTTTTTAACTTCATAAATGCGGATCGCAGCGGGTCTGTGGACAATGACCCGGTGCGATCTGCACCTCAGCCCCTGGACTATAACTACCAGCATGGACGGAGTCTGTCCATGATGGGAGTAGTAGTCCTAAAAGTCCCGCAGCCGGGGGATGTGCAAGTGCCATCCCTCAGTGCTGTGGTACAGACTCTGCCCATGATGGGAGTTAAAGTCCAGGAGCTGAGGTGCAGATCGCACAGAGTCATGCTGTGATCTGCATTTATAAACTGTAAAATCCGGCGGCACATGCGGTTACACTGTGCTGCCCGCCGGCTCCTGTATACACTGTCACATTTCATAATCCCCGCCCTGGAGAGGGAAGCTCTGATTGGTGATGGGAGCTCCTGTCTCCTGGCGTCGGGGATTATGAATTATGAGCGGTGTATACAGGAGCCGGCGGGCAGCGCAGTGTAGCCGTATGTGCAACGGCTTTTACAGTTTATAAATGCAGATTGCAGCGGGTCTCTGGAGAATGACCCAGTGCGATCTGCACCTCAGCCCCTGGACTATAACTTCCATCATGGGCAGAGTCTGTCCCATGATGGGAGTAGTAGTCCTAACTGTCCCAAAATAGTTAATATAATTCTCAGATGCTTTAGAACACTTTGGTACGTGTCCTCCGAGGTGGTGTATATTTGCACAAGAAAAGTGCATTTGCGCACAAAAATAAAAAGTTAATAAATTCGATTCTACAGTAGAAAGTGTTCTATGGTAAACTTAACCATAGACATGGCTATGAAGTAACAGATTTTGCGCAAATAAAAACGCAAAACACTCTTACGCAAATTTTTGCAAAAAATAAGAAAATAAATAAATAAAAAACAGACAAAAAAAGCTCTACATACAATGATAAATTCCTCCATTGAGAAAGAGATATATATATCTTGGGGATGGGCTTATTTAAGTTTTTAAAAACATCACTTATAATTTTGTTTAAGTCTTTGCACTGTTCAACCATTTAACCCTTTTAAACGGCATTCATTTTGGCCTTCAGGGCATAACCACTTTTCCTTTTTGCATTTTTGTTTCCCCCTCTTGCTTATAAGGACCAAAACTCTTAATTTACAGACTTTTTTTTTTTTATATGTGACTACTTTGTAATGACACCTTTCAGTTTTCCTTTATTGAAATGTATTATTTGTGGTGGAAAGTTGAAAATAAAACAGCAATTTTGGAGCTTTTGGGGGATTTTGTTTTTACGAAGTGCACTTTACAGTATATCTGACTTTCTGTGGGTCAATACGATTAGAATGACACCCATGTTCATATGCATTACTATTGTACTGCTTTTAAAAATAAAGTCAAACCTCTTTAAAATTTTAAAGTTTAAAACTGTCGGCTATAACTCATCTTATTTTTCCATATACTGGGCTCATTTCTTTGCACCATGATGTGTAGCTTTTTAAAGGAACCACTTTTGTGTATATCTGTCACTGTTTATGTTGTTTTTTTTGGATGTGATTTAGAACAGAAATGTTAAATTTTTGGACTGGTATTTTTTTAGTTTTCACCATTCACTGCACAAGATCATTAACATTATTTATAAATAGTTTGTGCATTTCAGCATGCGGCAATAGCAAGTGTGTTCATTTTCCTTTTTTATTTGTAAAATCGAAGATTTTTTTAGACTTACCGTGAAATCTCTCTCTAAGCTTCTATTGGGGGGGGGGGGGGGGGGACAGGATCATGGGTATATGCTGCTTGCCACTAGGAGGCTGGAACTAGGCAAAAAACAAAAAGGTTGGCTCCTCCCAGCATGATATACCCGCCTGCTGGCTCTGAGCAACTCCGTTTAGTCCCACAGCAGAAGGAGAACCAACCAAGAACACAGTCCGAACAACAAAAACCCCAGACAAGGAAGCAGACAAACCACAAAAAAACACCTCCTCACCACAGCGGAGGAAACTGTCTGGTCACAAACAAATAATGGGCGGGTGCTGTGTCCACCAATAGAAGCTCCAAGAAAGATTTTACATTAATTTAAAAAAAAATCTACTTTTCTCGAGCGAATGGGGTCCAAGGAACCACTAGAGCAACTACAGCTAGCACCAGGGGATCCCACAACCTTGAGACGAAGCGAGGAACCTTCCTGTTCCGGTGGGACGCGAAGATGTCCACGTCCGAAGTTCTCCAGCGGCGGCAGATTTGAGCGAAGACTTAGAAAGTCCGCTTCCCAATTGTCGAGCTCAGTAATGTGAACTGCCGATATGACTGGAATGTGAAGTTCCGCCCAGGAGAGAATCTTTGACACTTCCTTCATGGCCGCCGAGCTGTGGGTGCCGCCTTGGCAATTGACGTACGCCAAGGCCTTGGCCTTCTGCAGCAGTACCGGAAGACCCTGCAGCAGGAGACTCCAATGAGGAAGACACATGAAGATTGCACGAAGCTCCAGAACATGGATTGTGAGAATGGACTCAGACAGAGTCCAACGGCCTTGGACCGTTTGGTCCAGAAGGACACCTCTTAGCAGAGGAGACTTGCGTCTGTTGTCTGGAAATGCAATAGAGAGGCATAAAGGAGTGGCCAGCCCAGAGAAGAGGAGATCGAAGCCACCAAAGGAAGGAGCGGCGAACCGTTCACTGGTAGTGAGGTACAGGAACTCCAGCCGCAGAGTTATCAGGCATGTGAGAAATGACAGGCGGCAGAGGAACCACACAGACCACTGTCTGGCTTACTGCTATGGGTCCATAGTATACAACAGGTTACTCCGTTGGACACATGGCACTGGCCGAGGGGTACGGGAATATCAACCGCGGATGCAGCAGATGAGATTAGTGACCTGTGGAGGAGGGAATCATAGTGTATGCATATGCCAAGAACCCTCCTTTGATGAATGACTGAGGAAGAACCCCAAAATGGCCCTAGGCATCTTCCAGGAACGCAAAAGCCCTGTATGGCACTGGACCAGAGCCATGCCCCGATAAGGAGGGACTAGGACCGGCCGTGGGCACAGTAAATCTGGCATGATACGCAGCGTAAGGGGAAACCAGGCACTGAATATAACCCCGGAATCTCCAGGGACCGTGTAATGGCCCACTACCGCAGATCGCATATGCTCCATCACAGAGTGAGAACTCTGCAGAATTAGGCAGACACATAGGGCACTGTCTGCTTCAGTGGGTGGAGGGATCGCTTGGTGGGAGAGTGATCAATCTGCAACTAATGCAACTGCTGTAGGCACCCTGATTGAAAACCACAGGTCCTTTTGATGGATGCAGCTCATTTATGTTTCAATGGTTGGGGTGGCTGATGTGTGGGAGGGAGGAAGATGGAATTGTGGGATTTGTAGTAAAAAAAAAAAAAAGAAAAGTCAAACAGGAAATACCAGTTGACAAAAAGCTAGCCAGTGTTATGGTAATCTCATGACATAGCCATTTAGGCCCAAGACAAGCGCAGATCCTTCCTAAGCATGTCCATTACTACCTGCCAGGTATGTACTTAAAATCACCTTATGGTGGATAACCCCATTAACCTGATAAAAACATATGACAGACACAAAACTAATAGCTATGAGCTGCCACAGCGGGAGCCACAATAACACAACAGGTGACAGCGGTGTTAGCGGCTAGACAGGCTTCCGCTGAGCTGGAGGAGAAATGGCCCTGAAGCAGTGAGTCAGAGGAGGGAGACAGCCTCTGACATCCCTGGTAGTGTGAACAACTACTGCAGCGCCCTAAGCCTAGAGGGCTTGCTGCAGGAGGGGCGGAGCTAAGCTCGGTTCATGAGATGCTCGGAAAAGCGCTGGGCTTTTCCTGTCCGGCGCTCCTAAGACTGCGCCGACAGAGGGGGAGAGAGTCCTCAGTCACCAAAATCCTGCGCCGAACATGGGGAGAAGGGGTGCGGAGCTACCTGCCGCCATTATGGGTCCCGCTGGACAACAAGAGCCGGAGGAGATCCGACCAGCTGAAGTAAAGAAAGTCAGCGGCCGCAGAAAGTACAGGGAGCCGCTGAAAAACAGGAGGCTGCCCTGAGACAAATGGCTGCCAAGTCCACTGGCGAGCAGGCAGAGGGGGATGATCTACTCAACCACGGTCTTCATATACTCACCCAGATGGCTTCAACCAGCTTGTGGCCACGCTGCATCATACCAAGCTAAGATAGAAGGGCGAGCAGGGGCAGTAGGGGACCCAGACCCAGGGTACAACCTCCAGGCGCTGGCATTGTCGAAAAGGGGTTAACAGTACATACTCTGTCTGTACCCCTTTGTCACATATGGGGGAACAGATAGCGCCATGCTCCTGAACACCCAATTGAAAAGGAGAAACAAAAGGGAGGGGAAAAAAAAAAGCCAACAGCCTTTACTAGAGAAAAAATAAATAAAAAATAAAGCAGTTCTGGAAAGCACCAGACCTGTGTCTTGCATCCTACTGATACTAGCTCAAACAGATTACCTCACTTCCAGTGGGCAAGTATATCCTGCCAGGGAGGAGCCAACTTTTTTTCCTAGTGTCAGCGCCTCCTAGTGGCAAGTGTCCCCAATGAAGAGCGACCGAGAAATTGTCATCTTATGACCCCTATAACTTTATTTTTCAGCATACGGGGATGTAGGAGGGCTCATTTTTTTGCACCGTGATATGAAGTTTTCATCGGTACCATTTTGGTTTTGATGGGACTTTTTGATCTCTTTTTATACATTTTTTAGGGCATACAAAGTTACCAAAAATAAAAAGGATATTTTGGACTTCAGAATTTTTTTCTTTTTACGTGTAAGCCATTGGCAGTGCGGTTTAATTAATATTTTTATAGTTCGAACATTTACGCACGTGGTGATTCAAACTTTTATTAGGGAAGGGATTAAATAACATTAACTATTTTTTTTGCAATATTATGGCCCCCCCATAGGGGACTGTAACAAGCAATACCTTGATTGCAGACACTGATCTCTATCTCATCTCTAATTTCAATAATCGATTAGTTGTCGATTATTGATTAATCAGGAAAACAAAACGTCAAAATGCCAAAATAAGGGGTCCAGCTAATTCTACTTGAATTATGTACAATTGTCATATTAAAAGTATTCTAGCATTTGATGTAACCAAACAGCAGCAATTTTTGCCTTTTTTTTTAAGTTTACGCCGGTTGCTATACAGGGTCATTATTAATTTTGTTTTTTGTTTTACGATTTTTGTATAGCAATAGAAAAAGGTGGAGCTAATTTTTATTGTGTGGCGGTTTATTTACATTTAATTTGTTTTTACTTTACACTTTTTCTATAGCACTCCTATACACATGGGGGTATTTGCACCCCCCCCCCTCATGTGTATAGCAGTGTATATGTACTACATACACATTGTTTTACCCATGGGGGTATGTGCAGAGCATTGCACCCTTGTGTCTGTACTATAGACAAGGGTGGAATGGTCTGCACAAATTCCCACAGGTAAAGCGGTGTGCACGGCTTACCGATATTCACATAGGGGTATATGCTCTGCACATACACTACTATACACATGGGGGTAAGTGTGTACTACATGCACACTGCTATACACATGGTAGTATGTGCAGAGCATTGCATCCTAGTGTCTGTACTACAGACACAGGGGTGCAATGCTCTGCCCACACTGCTATACACACGGGTATATGCAGAGCATTGCACCCGTGTCTGTAGTAGACACTAGGATGCAATGCTCTGCAGATTCTACCATGTGTATAGCAGTGTGCATGTAGTGCACACTTACCCTACTATACACATGGGGGTATGTGCAGAGCATTGCATCCTAGTGTTAGTAGATGACACTAGGGTGCAATGCTCTGCAGATACCCCCCATTTGTGTGTCAATAAGCAATGCGGAAGTAACAGGGGCAGGGCGCATTAAACTGCAGGAAACTGTCCTACTGGCGGCAGTAGTACGGAGTCATCCACGGCAGGCTGATGCTCCATAAGTGTAGAGCGTCCACAAGCGGAGGGGGGAGGGGAGTTCAGAGAAGCAGCCGCACACGTGATTGGTGAGCAGTGGGTAGCGGAGGGTGGGACAGGGACTAGACTAACTTAACAGAGGCTGCGGCGGTGCGGACTAGCATCTGACTGGAACCCGGACAACGAATCGGCAGATTATTCGATAACGGGATTCGTCGCCAACGAATCCAGTTATCGAATTTTATCGATAACATCAATTAATCGTTGCAGCCCTGGCTAACCGGCAACAGCTCCAGTTTTAGATGCTACAATCAACTTTGATCGCAACCGGCACCTGCCGGGTATGAAGCACGATCAGCCCCTGAGCGTGCTTCACATATCAGGAGCTGGCACGTCCTGTGTCCTTAAGGGGTTAAGAGACCAAATACAGCAAGTTTAGGTGGACAAGCAGGTCTCTGCGCACTTGGTCATGAATATTGATGAGCCAGGCAAAGCCCCTAGTTTGGAGCTCCGCCCATGCCCCAAGGCCCTCATTTGCATAAAGAAAAAAGTGAATAGCGGCGCAATGACTGGGCGAATCTGGATGCCATGAGTATTGTTTTGATCAGCATCACCCGCACTACAAGCCTGTGTGATAGCTTTAGTGCGGGTGATACTGCTGACAGATTTCCTTTAACCAATTACTACATTATTAGTATATATTACAAATATACATATAATGGTATTATATATAAAGTTTTTGTTAATGACAGGTAAAATTGAAGAAATCTTTTAATTGCAATTGTATTACAGTATACTGCAATATCAGTGATATACTAGTGTAGCCTGGCTAAAAGCAGATCTTACATGGTAAACACAGAGGATTGAAGGAGGCCTTTGGCTTCCATGGCAAACAATCATAGCCATGCAATTGTGTTGCAAGATTGCTCAACAGAATCCTGACAGGTGTGAAATCTGTTAAATTTCCAACTAGTTGGCATGGCTGTTCTTGACTGCAGCATCTACAGTGTTAACCGATCTTTGATGCCCATCATTGACAGTGCATGTCAGATGGTGATAGCAGAAGGTCCCTTGAGTTTATGAAGCAGACTCAACTTGTGAAAATGGCTGAGGCAGTTCACTACAATTTTCAGAGTCCCGTTGCCATAATTAATGGCTGGCATTTCCTGCATGTTGACGTCTCATAACAAAAGTTGTGAGAATACATTATTTTACATCTTTTAAATTTTTTTTCACCAGATGACCCTTAATCTGTTAAGGAACAAGGGCGTACCTGTATGCCGAGTCGGCTCCCTTTCTATAACGCATCATAGCGGGTCGGGCTCGGCCTCTAACAACGGCGGGACGGCACTGATCGCGGTGCTGCGCGCTATTAACCCTTTAGACGCGGCGTTCAAAGTGGATCGCCGCGTCTTAAGTGAAACTTAACTACCCCTGGCTAGCTCAGTGGGCTGTTCGGGAAATCGCGGCATCCCAAACAGCTGTAGGACACTAGGAAGGTCCCCCCACCTCCCCCAGGAGGTGTCCGCCAAATGACTGCTCAGTGCCTGAGATCCGGAAGCCCTCAAAAAAGTTACAAAATTGTGTTTTTTTCTTGAATTTTTTCTCCGTTTCTTCATAGATTTTTTGGTAAAATGACTGACGTCATTATAAAGTAGAATTGGTGGCGCAAAAAATAAGCCATCATATGGATTTTTAGGTGCAAAATTGAATGAGTAATTTTTTCCTCCTTTAAAAAAAATCACAAGTGCAAAAATGGAAAAAAAAACAAAAAATTAAGTGCAAAAATGGGAAAACCCCTTCTCCTTAAGAGCTTAAGGACTCACGGTTTTTCAGTTTTTGCACTCTCATTTTTTTTCGGTTACATTTTTGTTCTCATCCGACTTATTGATCGTTTTTTATACTTTTTTAAGTGTATACAAAGTGACCAAAAATATGCAATTTTGGACTTTGGATTTTTTCTTTTTACATGTACACCATTGAAAGTGCGGTTTAATTAAAAAAAATTTTTATAGTTCAGACATTCACGCATGTGGCAAAACCACATGTTTATATTTAGTTTGTTTTTTTATGGGAAAAAGAGGGTGATTCAAACCTTTATTAGGGAAGGGGTTAAATCATCTTTATTAACTTTTTTTTTGCAATGTTACAGCCCCCATAGGGGACTATAACATGCATTACACTGGTTGCCAGCACAGATAGCATAGATCAGTGTTTTCGGCACTCTACTGCTCCTGCTTGGATCTCAGGCACGGAGCATTCATTCGGCGATTGGACAACGAGGAGGCAGGTTGGGACCCTCTTTAGCCATGGGTCCCGGCTACAGTTACTCGCCAGTACCGACACAGATATGATCTTGGGAGCCGGCGCAGGACGTAAATATACGTCCTGCGTCGTTAAGGGGTTTATCATTCAGGTAAAACTTTTTTTAGGTACAAAAATAATGCAGGTGTAAAAATATATTGTTACAAACCTCTTTTTCCTCTTGTAAACCCTGGGTTTCTATTTTTAGACTATCCATAACTTCTTTCAACTTTTCCTCCTCCTTTTCTTTTTGCTTTTCAAGAATTTCCTTTTTCTTACTTGCCTCCTCAATAATCTTCTGGCTGTTAGCAGGGACATTTATTAAATCTTCTACCTATTGCAGCACAAAAGGAAGAGATATCCAATTTACCATACTATCATAAAGGTTAATTTGAGATTTCTCAAGAATCAACAGTAGTTGATGCGTCTAATCTGTGTGCCCCTTCATTGGAACTTTACCAACTGTGATAAGTTACACTTAACCCCCATTCTAATGATCTATTTGAGTCTCAGGGATGACAGTCTTATCACCTATCCTGTAAAGCCCTTTAACTATAATATCTGTGTGTAGAATACATACTGAAATAGTTAAAGAAGTACTCCGCAGCCCCAGCGTTCGGAACATTTTATTCTGAACGCTTGGAGTGGGCGGCGGGTCTTGACTTCACTGCCACGCCCCCTTGTGACTGCACACCCCCTCATGACTTCAAGCCACGCCCTTCAAAGCAAGTCTATGGGAGGGGGTGTGATGTCACAAGGGGGCATGGCAGTGACATTACGACCCCACATCCCGCACCCAGTGTTCTAAGTGAATGCCGGGTGCTGTACAGTGATCGCGTGGGTCCCAGATTAGATAGGGGATAAGATGTCTAGGGGCAGAGTACCCCTTCCACAAAACCCTTTAGCTAGTAAAGGGCATTTCCACAGTGAGTGGACCTCTTATTAACCAGTGTAAATGCCATTAAGTGAATGTTAACAGCGGTTTAAAGTTTTTTTTTACCACGTTAAGGATCAAAGATTACCTTTTCTTTGTCTTTTTGAAGTTGCTTTTGTAGCTTTTTTACTTTGCTTTTTGCATGTTTCAGCTTCTCACGTACATCAACATCTTGCAAGTCCAACTGAGTAAATTTTTCCCTATTCTCTTCAATAAATTTGGTGATTTTATTTATTTGCCTTGGAGAAAGTGTATATATTTTTTTAGATAAATGATTTAATGTTTGCAATTTATTACAAATGAAAAAAAAATAAAAACGCTTACTTCTCAACATCTTTCAAAGATTTATTCTTCTCTTTCATTTCTTCAGACAGCGACGTACTTTTTTCAGTTATCTCCTTTGTGTCTTCTTGAATTTTTGCTTTTTGAGCTTCCATGTCTTGAGTACGTTTCTGAAGATCATGTCTTGTAAACAAATGTAAAAGTAATTATTGGTCACAAAGCAGCTATTACTTGAAATACAAACCAAAAACTCTAATCATGTTTAGTGATTTAAACTAAATCTGTCTCCACTTATAGCACTGGTGAACTGCCAGAAGAGTTTCATAGATTACAATAAAATAATACCTGTTAAACCTTATATTTGGTCCGTGTGTTTATTTCCACAAATGTTGCCATATTAAGAGGAGAGGAGAAGTGTCATGGAGGCATGGTCTTGGGCACAATTGACAACCAGCACCCAGCTGAGCCCTGCTAAAATGCTGAACATGGCAAACTCTGCCTTTCTACCTCCTCATGCATCATTAAAAAGCTTGAAATGAGAGAGATGTCCTTTATATTTCCTATATACTTTAACAAAATTATTTTGTAGAATTGTTAATTCAACATTCAGCCTTCTAAAAATAATATTTGGCAGCTATTAAAGGGGGAACTACCGTGGAAAACCTTTTTTTTTTTAAATCAACTGGTGCCAGAAAGTTAAACATATTTGTATCTCACTTCTATTAAAAAATCTTAATCCTTCCAGCACTTTTTAGGGGCTGTATACTAAAGAGAAATCACAAAAAGAAATGCATTTCCTGTGATGTCCTGACCACAGTGCTCTCTGCTGACCTCTGCTGTCCATTTTAGGAACTGTCCAGAGAAGCATGTTTGCTATGGGGATTTTCTCCAGTTCCTAAAATGGACAGCAGAGGTCAGCAGAGAGCACTGGTCAGGACATCACAGGAAATGCATTTCTTTTTTGGATTTCTCTTTAGTATACAGCCCCTAAAAAGTACTGGAAGGATTAAGATTTTTTAATAGAAGTGATTTACAAATCTGTTTAACTTTCTGGCATCAGTCGATTGGGAAAAAAAAAAAAAAAAGGTAATATGAATTTTTTTTTTACTATAATGCACATATAAGGGAATACATTAAATAATTTATTAATTCCTTGACTCAGGACATATATTTACGCCCTGCACTGGCTCACGCGATATAACACGGGGTCACGCGGTGACCCCGCGTCATATCGGGTCAGTCCTGGTGGCAATCATCGTTGTCTGATCGCCGAATGACTGCTCAGTGCCTGAGATCCAGGCAGGAGCAGTTGATTGTGATAACACTGATCAATGCTATGCGATTGCATAGCAGTGATCAGTGTAGGAAATCAGTGTGTGCAATGTTATAGTCCCCTATGGGGGCTATGACATTGCAAAAAAAAATATATATATATTTTTTATAAAAAAGTGTTAATAGATGTGATTTAACCACTTGCCTTATAGAAGTCCTTTACCCATTACAAAAACGATGTAAATAAAAATATAAAGATACGTGGTATCACCTCGTGCGTAAGTGTCCGAACTATAAAAATATATTGTTAATTAAACCGCATGGTCAATGGCGTACACGAAAAAAAAAAATTCCAAACTCCAAAATAGAGTATTTTTGGTCACTTTTTATACCATAACATTTTCTTTTACATTTTTTTTTTATAAAAATCGAACAAAAATGGTACAGATAAAAACTTCATATCACGGCGCAAAAATTAGCCCTCATACACAGAAAGACAAAATCAAACCTATTTAAGTAGGGTATCATTTTAATCGTATGGACCTACAAAATAAAGAGAAGATGTAATTTTTACCAAAAAATGCACTGCTCAGAAACCAAAGCCCCCAAGTAACTAAATGGTTTTTTCCCTCAATGATTTTTTTTGTTTGTTGCACTGTAGATTTTTGGGTAAAATGACTGATGTTATTACAAAGTAGAATTAGTGGAACAAAAAATAAGCCATCATATGGATTTTTATGGAAAATTTAAAGGGATATGATTTTTAAAAGGTAAAGAGGAAAATGCAAAAACTGAAAAACGCTTAGTCCTTAAGGGATTTAACACTTAACTGGTAAAAAGACACACACTATATACAATATCCTAGGGTGAGAGCATAAAAACCAGTAGAAGGCACAAAGACGAATACTGTCTGTAGGAGGTCACTTTTCTAAGGTAAGACAGGGAGGGTATGAATTTGCTTTTTTGCCCATTATTTTGCAGACTCACAATGCAAAAGGAATGTGCCAAATAACAGTTAAAGAGTACCTGTCATCATCTAAACTTTCCCTGATCCCCCTTCCCATCTGTCCCTTACTCTAACTATGCCTATCCCTGATTTCACATGAAGCCTGGCCGGGACTCTGCTTCTGCCAGTCTTCCTGTATGCTGCTTTCCCTCTGCAGCAGTGTTTCCCAACCAGGGCACCTCCAGCTGTTGCAAAACTACAACTCTCAGCATGCCCAGACAGCCAACAGCTGTCCGGGCATGCTGGGAGTTGTAGTTTTGCAACAGCTGGAGGCACCCTGGTTGGGAAACACTGCTCTGCAGAGTGCATACAGACTAAGTACAGGGGAGGGATGGCAGCCTGTCTCTCTGCACTAAAAAGTCAATGCTGAGAACCAGGGGCTGATGGAGCAATTACAGAGGCAGTGATTAAGATGAATGTGGGGGGGCACAGAGCAGGGAGTGCAGTGAGATAATACAATGTATAAGATAACGTGTGGTGAGGGGCAGGGAGAACACAGAGCAGGGGGGAGGGGGAGGTGACTGGCCTCTGTTATATGAGAGGCATGTGCAGGCTTGTAGCTCACAGTGAGCTGAGAGTACTTAACTTCCGGTGGAAGGACCAGATCCCTTTCAGCATTAGTCCTAAAAGCTGTACACTTACTATGAAAAGCATAGGATGCTGCTTGCAGACCAGGCATAGAAGAGTGACCCCTAGTGGCCAAAAGTATAAAATGAAAAAAACTGGTATAAATATTAATATTTTTAAATGAAGATATATTACAATATGTCTTCATTAATGATTATGAACAACATATTAAAAGTTTTTGTTGATGACAGGTACTCTTTAAGGAATGCATTGATAAACGCTATAATATATCTATGTATGTATGTATATATCTCTCAATATATCACCAAATGTATTAAATGGTCACAGAGCATTTGATAAAATTTTGTGCAGGTCACATATTCTGAAATTTCTCTCTTCACATACACCAAAAAGCTAAGCTTAGTCTGGGCTGGTGTAGTTTTAGAGACTTCAGTTGCTTTGCGCTTTTTTTTGCCCCTTTTCACAAAAAGTCGCAGTTCATAAAAGCCTTCCATATCATGTGAATTGCCAAAATCAGTGGACTGCAACTCCAAAATCAGCAGAAATGTGTTAACCAAAAGGCAAAAATAAACCCTGCTTGTACTTTTTTACACACAAAACAGTCTAAAGACAATGATAAATGTCGGACATTGCGCAGGAAATAAAGCTCTATAAAACCAATTAGCTGCTGGGTGTACCTCAAGTATGCATTATGCTTTATTTTCTTACATTCTATAACACACTTACATGTAATACTGGCAGATCCGATTCTTCTTTTTAAATGCTTCATTCTCCAAAGTGAGAAATTCAAGGGCTTTATTTTTCTCTCCTTCTAACGCATCCTTTTCTTTTTCCACTAGTTTCACTCTATTGAGCTTTTCCAAGAGGAACAACAAAATGAAGTTATAAAATTGTATTTTTATTTATTTATCCTTTAGTGTTTAACAAGCAATTTTTTTCACCTAAACTTGCTTTTCACCCAAGAGCAAAAAAATTGGTTTCTACATGGCGGAAGACAAAAAAAAATACACCACTATTCGATATTGCATCACTGCCATTTAGATGGTACCTGGGTCCCTATTTGGACAGAAGAAAATGCTAGCTCTGTTTATAAGTGTATGAGGCAGGTCACTGCAGCAGCCAGTGACTGGCTGAGTAGATATCTACTTTAGGTCTTATAACAGGGACAAGAAATGAAATCCAGCATCAAAATGGCAGCAGATTGATTTATTAAGTACTAATTCTTTAAACCAGTATTTTTTTTTTCTTTTTTTTAATTTAAAAGGAGTCTCCAGCACAAATATTTGCGGCCATTACTCCCGGGCTGCTAGTATATAATACAAACAAGATTCACCTGCTGCCATTCCCTCAGTGTCCCAGTATCACCGATCCAGTCTTCATTCTGGTTGCCCGTGGTGGACGAGTCACACTACTGGCCACAGCAATGTTTGTCTAGGCCGGTCGACCGGTAGAGAGGCAGTGTGATTCATTGCGCGCCGGCATTGGCCAGTTATCCAGGAAAAGAAAAACAGCCAATTTGTTCAAAAAACAGCACAATGCCTGGCTGCGTGTGGTATTGAAGTTGAGTTTCATTTAAGTGAATGGGGCCATGTTGTAATACCACACAACCTGAGGACGTGTGTGGTGCAGTTTTTGGAAGAAATTAGCTGTTTTCATAATCCTGGAAAACCCCTGCAATCAAACTGGACAATCGAGCATCAGTCTTTTAGCCCATGATCCCATGTATATGATCAATATATGACAATATATAATACTGTGTAATATGTTTCTATTACCTGTGTAGCCTTGTCCTGTATGGCTATCCACCCATCCACTGCAGCACAGCCAGGCTCCCCTGGAAACTATGTGACTTATGACATGGTCTATTGTAGCTTGGATTTAGTGTAGAACAAGAACCCACCTTTTCCCCTCTTTGCTGATTTAAGGCTTCCACTCTGCGGCAAAGAAGTTCAATTGGCTCCTTTAATCTCCCTGAGCCAATAATGTCTTCTAAATATTCCAGCATTCCTTCATCATGCTCAGTTTGTCCTTTTGGCTTCATCATTGCAATTTGTTCTACTTCACCCTATCACAGATTAACACGAAACAAATACATGAATTGAAGTAGAGGAAAAATAACAATTCTTTACTCCTCTTTTTAAACATTGGCAATATATTCTGTCATTCACACAATTTCTTGGTCCCTAATGGGTCTCACACTAGGCTCAGATCAATGGGAAACCAATAATGAAGCAATTTTGCTTGTGCTTTTGCAAACAGATTTACATTCACAGTAACGTGTGCATTAAAAACAGCTCCAACATGCGGAAAAAAAAAATGTAATAAAACACAACAACACATTTTTGTATGCAATTGCTGGACAATGAAAAAAAGCACATGCTGGTAAGAACACCAAGCATAATAGAAGGCCAATAAAGGCTAAAAACTATTTTAGCAGCTTAAGGACAATGGACATTTAGGTCCTGTACATGAAGCAAGCACAGGAGCTGCGCCTGCTTCATGCATGGTGGGTCCGGGCTGCTAGCAGCAGCCAGGCACCCCCTGGTAATAGTGGGCATAAACGATCGCGCTCGACTGCCATTAAACATTCAGCTGCCATTATCAGCTCGGGGGTGCGCACTCATCGGACCTCCCGCTGTCTCAGGGCAGCTCCAGCAATCTCCTCCTCTTCTCTGCTTTTTGCAAGATCCACAGACTAAAGAAAACTTGTCAGTTTTTTCGCAAAGTGCATATACCGCATGGGTCCCGGTGAACCCGCCGGTAATTGCGGACATCAGCGTGATCGCTGATGTCCGCCATAATTCCTCAGATACAGTGATCAATATTGATCATAGCATCAGTGGTGGTTCCGTTGGCTGATCTGATCACCGGCGGGGATCAAATCAGCTAATATGGCGGCCAAATGTCTGCTCTCCTGCCATACATTTTATGGTATAATTAAAAGGTGTCATTACAAAGTACAATTGGTCACACAAAAAAGCCCTAATATTGGTCTGTAAAAATATAAAAAAGTAATGGCTCTTAGCAGGCGAGGAGGAAAAAGCAAAAAAGGCAAAATTGGAATTTTCCTGTGTCCTCAAGGGCAAAATGGGGTCTGGCTCGGAACTTACTCAGGCAGAAGAAGTGCAGTTGGTGGCGAAAACCAGCAGGATCAGCACATCTAAAGCAGGACCAGAACATAATGCTTGTTGCATTTTTCCAACATTGGCCCATAGTTTATAAGGGGGCCAGGGTCGGTTTATTGTAGTGTGTGATATTTTATTAATATTAAATTTCAGATTACTTAAATTCACAAATTAAACTAAAAATTTCTGATAATACAATTTAGCAAAACCTTTTTTTTTTTTTTTTTTTTTTTAAATATAAAGTGGGCGGGGCAATGCATTTTCGGCCAAGCACAGCCTAAATTTTAGGTTTTGGCCCAAAAGGAGTTAATAATTTGGATCTCTCTGCATGTGACAGTAGCTTTATGCTTATTTTAGTTTGCATTATTTTATTTGGAAAGCTGGGAAATGGGGGAGTGGGAATTTAAACTTATTGTGGGAGTGGCTTATTAACATTTAAGTCACAATTTTCTTTTTTTGCCCCCATAGGGAACTATTACCTGTATTTTTTTTCAAACAATGAACAAGGCTGCTTGCACACTTGATGCGCTGATTGGATGGCGCTCCAGCTAAACCGTGTTTTAATAATAGACACATGCTCTATTAACCTATATGGACAGCTTAGTGCAGGTGATCCCTTAAAAGCAAGGGACAACTCTAATAATCATAATCATATAAAGAATGAATAAAATTGCAATGAGAAAACAAATATTTATATAGTTTTTTTTTTTATAAATAAGACTTAGGAAAAATGAACATGTATAATTTTATCTATTTTTTTTTAAAATAGCGCTGCAAAACACTACATGTCACTATACATTTTCCAATATTGCGAGAAATAAAGTATTGACACATTAAAGGGTTCCTCTCATCAAATAAACTTTTGATATATTTTAGATTAATGTCGAATAACTTTCCAATAGCATGTTAATGAAAAATATGCTTCTTTCTATTGTATTTTTCCCGATAAGTCCTGTCAGCAAGCATTTCTGACTCATGCTGGAGTCCTAAACACTCAGAGCTGCCAGCCTGCTTTGTTCACAGCCAAACAGGCTGTGAACAAAGCAGGCTGGCAGCTCTGAGTGTTCTCCTTTGTGAACAAAGCAGACCGGCAGCTCGTAGTGTTTAGGACTCCAGCATGAGTCTGAAATGCTTGCTGCCAGGACTGGTAGGGAGACCCCTAGTGGTCATTTCTTCAAAGTGGAAAATTAAATAGAAAGAAGCATAATTTTTAATAACATGCAATTGTAAAGTTATTCTGCATACATTAATCTATAATATATCAAAAGTTTTTTTGATGAGAGGTACCCTTTAACCCCGTATTTGTGAGGATAAATATTTATGTCTTTAAATGGGTGTTCTCTTTAAAATTAATTTTTGCTAATGCACTCCTTATGGTAAATAAATCTTTAATATATTTTGTTAAAAAAAAAAAATATTCAGTTTTCCATGTTTTATTTGTTTTTAAAAAAGCTGCCACTAGGTGTCTCCCTACTTGTCCAGAAGAGCACATTTCCTCCCTTCTCTTGCACAGACTTTGGACTCCTGCTTAGTCCCAAATCAGGAAATGCATTCTGGGGTGCTGAGGGGTGTGTGCAGCCTTAGCCAATCATAGCTCGTCTCACACTGAACTGCTCTGGGCTGTGTGTAGAGTGAAGGAGGAAGTTCTCCCCTGTATGGCTACAGATTATGTCACGCCTGCAGGGGAATGCCCCCTTCCCAGTCTGTGAATCTGACAGTGAGCAGAAAATACATAGCAATATCAAGGTAGAAAACGAATAAAAATAAAGGTTATGTTTGCATTTGTTAAATGTCCTTTTACTTTAGGACATTTGGCAGTAATTTTTAAGAAAAATAAACTAAGTCAGATCTCATTAGGGATCAGTTTAGTTCTTAAGTGGATTTGAAGGGCCTGTATGTTCAAAACCCCTATAACTCACCCCATTTTAATAACTGCACCACTCAAAATTAAAACTGATATTTTAGGGTACGTTCACACGTACAGGATCTGCTGCATATTTTCAACAGCTGAATTTGCAACTCATTAAAGTTAATGGGTAGCAAATTTAGATGAAAAAAAGTATATGCAGCAGTTCCTGTACGTGTGAACGTACCCTTAGGGTCAGTTCATACGTATATATTTTTGCTGCTGATCTGCTGAAGATTGTGTTGCTCCATGACTATAATGGGTAGCAAAATCTGCAACAGAAAATACATACGTGTGAACTGATCCTAAGGGATCTGCTGCATATTTTTTCCAGCTAATTTTGCTACATATTAAAGTTAAAGTTAATGGCAAAATCAGCTGCACAAAACAAGCAAATATTCGGGGTATGTTCACACGTACAGGATCCTGCGCAGATTTTAAGTGCAGGATTTGTAACTGCAGATTAGAAGCTGTGCTCAGTCATTTAGTTTACATTGAAATCTGCAGCTTCAAATCCTGCGCATTAAACTGCACAGGATCCTGCACGTGTGAACGTACCCTTAGAGTATGTTCAAACGTGCATGTTTTCTGCTGAAGATATTCTATCCATTGAAGTCAATGAGCAGCAAATCTGCAGCAATAGGGTAAAGGACACGTTCACACGTACAGGATCTGCTGCATATTTTGTGCAGCAGATTTTGCTACTCATTAACTTCAATGGGTAGCAAAATCAGCTGCTGAAAATATGCAGCAAAAATATACCTGTATATTTTTTGTTACAGATCTGCTGCTGCAGATTTTGTTGGCCACTAAAGTTAATAAGTAGTAAAATCATTTGCCATTTTGCTCCATTTTTTTCTATAACACAGAAAGAGGAATGCAACAAATTTTTGACATTTTTAGAAATATCCTATATGCGGCACTAGAACGCTATATGATACACATAGGCCTCTAGTGGATTTTGGATCTTCTTGGGATATTTTGTAGGCATCATATCAAGATGCAGAGGCCTTAAATATTTTTGCAAAACACATTGATGTCTTCATTGGTACCATTTTGAGATACATGTGACACTCTGAAGGCTTTTTAGTCTACAGTATTGTTGTATGAGGTTGTATGAAGAAAAATAAAAAAGTACAAAAAGTATTCAAACTTTTTAATGGTTTATCACATTTACATAAGAATTTTTTCCCCCCATCAAACAGGTTAAAAAAAGGATTTTTTTTGCTGACAATTCATATTGGGGGAAAGGGGTATTGTGTATATTTTTTTAACCCCTTAAGGACCAAGCCCATTTTGACCAGGCCAATTAAAATTTTTTCCTTTTTTCCTACCCTCCTTCTAAAATCTATAGCTCCTATAACTTTCAGTACAGATGACAGCGCAAAAAATTAAGCCCTCATATCACCCTATATGGCGGTATGAGGGCTCATTTTTTGCGCCGTCATCTGTGCTTTTTATCGATACCACATTTGCATATATAAAACTTTTAGATAATTTTTTAATAAATTTTTTGGGGAGTAAAATGTGACAAAATATTTTGATAGTTCGGACATTTACGCACGCGGCGATACCAAATATGTTTATAAAAATAAAAAAAATGTTTTTACGCTTTTTGGGGGTAAAATGGGAAAAATTTTCAATTTTCATTTTTATTGGGGGAGGGGATTTTTCCTTTTACATTTTTTTTCAACTTCTAGCAGTCATTTGATTGCTAATACTGTTCAGTGCTACCCATAGGGCATAGCACTGATCAGTATTATCGGCTATCTTCTGCTCTGGTCTGCTCGATCTCAGACCAGAGCAGGAGACGCCGGGAGACGGACGAGTGGAACTCCGTCCCCCATGATAGCAGCCGGAACCTGCCGTGTATGACCCGAGCACCGCTCCGAAGCTCGCAGTCATACACAGGGCGTAAATGTACGTCCTGGTGCACGAAATACCGCCCAACAAGGACATACATTTACGTCCGTGGTCATTAACCTCTTAAGGACACATAACGTACCGGTACATCATGAATCTGCTCCCGTTCTATAACGCGGGGCCACGGCCGGGACCCGTTGCTAATAGCTTGCAGCATTGATCACGGTGCCGTGCGCGATTAACCTTTTAGATGCGGCGTACAAAGTTGAACGCTGTGTCTAAAGTGAGAGTAAAACTATGCCGGTTAGCTCAGGGAGCTGTTCGGGATCGCCGCGGTGATCGCTGAGGCATCCCAAACAGCTTACAAGACAGCTGGAGGATTCCTACCTGCCTCCATGCTGTCCGATCGCCGAATGACTGCTCAGTGCCTGAGATCCAGGCATGAGCAGTCAAGGGGCAGAATCATCGATCAGTGGTTTCCTAGGAGAAACCACTGATCAATGTTAAAGATCAGGGTGCGCAGTGTTATAGCTCCTTTTGGGAGCTATAACATTGCCAAAAAAAAAAAAAAGTGGAAAAAAAAAAGTGAAGATCATTTAACCCCTCCCCTAATAAAACTTTGAATCACCCCCCTTTTCCCATAAAAATAAAAAAAAAACGGTCAATGGCGTAAGCGTAATTTTTGGTCACTTTTTATATCATGAAAAAATTATCAATAATACCTATCAATGCATAAATGTTACCGCTAAAAACTTCAGATCACGACGCAAAAAAGTTATAGGGTATCATTTTAATCGTATGGACCTACAGAATAAAGATATGGTGTCATTTTTACCGAAAAATTTACTGTGTAGAAATGGAAGCCCCCAAAAAATGGCACTCTTCAATTTTGTCTCACAATGATTTTTTCCCGTTTTGCCGTATATTTTTGGGTAAAATGACTGATGTCATTACAAAGTAGAATTAGTGGCGCAAAGAATAAGCCATCATATGGATTTTTAGGTGCAAAATTTAAAAAGTTATGAATTTTTAACCCCTTAAGGACGCAGCCCATTTGGGCCTTAAGGACGCAGAAATTTTTATTTTTACGTTTTCATTTTTTCCTCTTCGCCTTCAAAAAATCATAACTCTTATATTTCCATCCACAGACTAGTATGAGTGCTTGTTTTTTGCGCGACCAGTTGTCTGTTGTAATGCCATCACTCACTTTACCATAAAATGTATGGCGCAACCAAAAAAATACTATTTGTGTGGGGAAATTAAAAAGAAAAACGCAATTTTGCTAATTTTGGAAGGTTTCGTTTTCACGCCGTACAATTTATGGTAAAAGTGACATGTGTTCTTTATTCTTTGGGTCAATACGATTAAAATGATACCCGTGATAACATACTTTTCTATTACTGTTCCGCAAAAATAAAAAAAATGAAAACTTTTTAACACAATTAGTACGTTTAAGATCCCCCTATTTTGAAGGCCTATAACTTTTTCATTTTTCCGTATAAACGGCGGTATGAGGGCTCATTTTTTGCGCCGGGATCTGTACTTTTTATTGATACCATATTGGCTTATATAAAACGTAATAAATTTTTTACTGATTTTTGGGGAATAAAAGGTTATAAAAAAAAGCAGCTATTTTGGACTTTTTTTTATTTACGCACGCGGCGATACCAAATATGTATATAAAAAAAATGTAAACACTTTTTTGGGGTGAAATAGGGAAAATGGGGCAATTTACGTATTTTATTCGGGGAGGGGGTATTTAATTTTTTTTTAACTTATCTTTACACTTTAATAGTCCCCATAGGGGACTATTTAAAGCAATCATTTGATTGCTAATCCTGCTCAGTGGTATGTATAGGACACAGCACAGATCAGGGTTATCTGTCATCTTCTGCTCTGGTCTGCGGGAAGGCAGATCAGAGCAGAAGACTGCCGGAAGACAACGGAGGCAGGTGAGGGGACCTCCGGCTGCCGTGCAGGATGATTGGATCGCCGTGGCAGCGCTGCGGGCGATCCGATCATCCAATTAAGTGACCGCAATGCTGCAGATGCCGTGATCGGTATTGATCACGGCATCAGAGGGGTTAATGGCGGACCCCTGGCTGCGATCAACAGCAGGGACCTGCGCGGCATGATCCGGGCATCGCTCCGATGCCCGCGGTTATGCTTAGGACGTAAATGTACGTCCTGGTGCGTTAAGTACCACGTCACCAGGACGTACATTTAAACCTTCGTCGTTAAGGGGTTAAATGTAAGGAGGAAAAAACGAAAATGCAAAAACAGAAAACCCCCGGGTCCTTAAGGGGTTAAGGGCACTGAATGCAAAATGAATGTCCTACTGTTTAAATACTTAACAAACCAAGACGTACGTTTACGACCTGGGCAGCAAACCTAATATGAAGCGAGCACAGGAGCTGCATTTGCTTCATAGACTGAGTGGGAGGGGTTATCAGCAGCCATACACTTATAGTCAATGATTGAGTATGGCGATCCTGCTGTTATCAATAAGAGATTGTAGCACTTAACAGAACATGTATGCAGGGGTCTGATCGGAGGTCTTCCCACCTAGCTTTGATCTGCTGCTAGAGCCTGCTTTGCCAGCAGCAACAGCATAGCATTACTCAGATAAAGAAATCTGGAAATTGCAAATAAATGTCCCTTAAAGGGGTTCTTCGGTGCTTAGACATCTTATCCCCTATTAAAAGGATAGGGGATAAGATGCCCGATCATGGGAGTCCCGCCACTAAGGACCCCCGGGATCTTGCACGCGGCACCCCGTTTGTAATCAGTCCCCGGAGCGTGTTCGCCTACGGGAGGGGGTGTGACAGCTATCACGCCCCCTCCTGTAGGCTTGCGTGCTGTCACACGGGGGCAGAGGCGTGCCGTCACGCGCCGCCAGCCTTGTGGTCGTCGGTATTCAGACACGGAACGAACACGCTCCGGGGACTGATTACAAACAGGGTGCCGCGTGCAAGTTCCTGGGGGTCCCAGCGGCAGGACTCCCGCGATCAGGCATCTTATCCCCTATCCTTTGGATAGGGGATAAGACGTCTAAGCACCGGAGAACCCCTTTAAGGGTGTTACTAAAATAAAAAATGGAACAAGAACAGATAGATCAAAAAAGGCATACGCACAAAAGTGGTACTGATAAACTACAGATCACAGCAGAGAAAAATTTGCCCTAAAAAAAAAAGTTATGGGAGTTAAAACAGCAAATTTAAAAACTTTATTTAAGTTTGGCTTTTTTAGAAGCAGTACAATAGAAAAGCTATGTAAAAATCAGTATAATTTTAGTTTTATTGACCCACAGAATAGAGATAACATGTCATTTGTACCGCAAAGTGCACTCAGTAAATACGAAACCTTCCAATAGTTGCAAAATTGCAATTTTCTTTTCAATTTCCCCTCACAAAATATTTTTGGCTTTGTCATACATTTTATGGTAAAATGAAAGGTGTCATTACAATGTAGAATTTGTTGCGCAAAAAACGTTATGTCTCTTAAAAAGGATAGGTGAAAAAACAAAAACAAACAAACATTAAACTTAAAAGGAAACTTGCTGTGTCCTAAGGGCAGAATTGGCTGTGCCCTTAAGGGGTTGACATGAAATTACTTTATTTTGACATTATGTTCTGCTTGCACAGATTTGTACTACAATGTATTATGCCTGTCAGTGATAAACCGAAAAGCATAACAGATCAGACTATGGCGCCTTGGGAAGAGCCTGTTTGGCTTCTGTAGGCAGGAAACAAGAGGCAGTTCTGAGGTCTCTGGTTGCCATGGCTACCATCAGGACCCTGCAATTACACTGCAGGGTCCTGATGGAGAACAGCTCGCTTCCTCTATCACCCGATTTGATGCTGCGGTCATTCTGACTACAGCATTGAAAGGTTTAGCTGTCAGTATGGAAGCTCCGCTCCTGACAGTTGTGGCCAGTGCCCGGCAATGCGTATTAGCCGTGATGACACAGATTGCGGTGACGGGATTGAATAGATGTATAAATACATGTCCATCTGTGGGAAACAAGCTTTTAGTAAAAATTTTTGCAGAATAATAGTTTATATATCACCAACAGATTCCACAGCACTTTACAATTTTGGGGTGTGTGGCCGGATAAAAGACATCTAACATTGCAATATTACACACTAAATATTCAAACAAAAAAGGATTGGGGAACCTGCTCACAAGAGCTTACAGACTATGAGGAAAGGGGTTCGAGGCAAAAGGCAGAAAGTGCCTTATTGATACAAAAATAAGTTGGATTACATAAAAAGGTGGGTGAACCAGTCACCAGCTGATCTCTGAATTCTGAATCTCTGAAGTGCATACAGTGTAGGGTGAGGCTGCCAAATGTCACTTTTGATGTCTCCCAGATCCATAGGTCTCTAAAGAGGGCAAATGATAGTAAGCGAGACCATTATTAGGCCTGCTTGATGAGATGCGTCTTTGGAGCATGTATCAAATTGTGGATGTTGGGTATAATTCTGAGGATTTGGGGTATCGCATTCCAGAGAACTTGTGCAGTACGAACAAAAGTCTAGGAGACGGGAGTGAGAAGTTTGAATTATTGAAGAGGTTAGTTTTAGATCATTGGGAGAGCATGTGTAGGATAGTAGACAGAAATGAGGGAGGAGATGTAGGGAGGTGCAGCACTGTGGAAAGCTTTGTGGGAAAGTGTAAGGATTTTGTACTCTATTCTGGACTGAGCGGATAACCTATGTAGTGACTTGCACATTGGGGATGGGAGACATGACTGTAAACACTGTAGAGGAAGAGGAGCCTGGCTGAGACATTTAGGGTGGACTAAATAGAGGAGAGTTAAGTGAAGGAATATTAGTAAGGAGTTAACACAGTCAAGACAAATGAATAAAAGCAGCAACGAGAGTTTTAGCGGTTTCAATAGTAAGAAACTAGCAGATTTTGGAGATTTCTTTTTAAAAGGTGCAGGTGACAAGAATTTGAGATTGAATAAAGGGAGTGAAAGACTGATCAGAGTCTAGCATAATGAGAGAGATACACACACGTATTTTGTAGGAGTGCAGGGGTGATGTTAAAGCGGTACTCAGGCCCTGAGACATCTTTTCCCCTATCCAAAGGATAGGGGATAAGATGTCTCACCGCAGGGGTCCCATCACCAGGGGCCCCGCAATATTGTAATCGCCACCCACCTGTTTGAGCTGCCCGATGCGGTGCCAGCTCACTAACAGCCGGGTGGCGGCCACAGGCCGGAGTATCGTCACGACTCCGCCCCCTTGTGACGTCCCCCCCCACCTATGCAAATCTCTGGGAGGGGGCATGACGGCTGTTCTAAATTTATAAAATGGACAGGGTCCAACGTACCTGCTGATTAAACACAGGTGTAAGTATTAGCTTAAATTTACTCAAGTTCTGAGCTGGTACATATTTCACTTACAGGTGCACAGGACAGCCACAGCTGTGCTTAGATTTATTAAGAGACATGCATCTCTGGTACAACAGTAAGGGTTTGCTTAACCCCTTAAGGACCACAGGTCTTTCCACTTTCGTTTTTTTTCCCACCTCACCTTTTAAAAATCATAACCCTTTCAATTTTGCACCTAAAAATCCATATGATGCAGGGATGTGGAATTTCTATCGCCCGACGCCTGGAAGATGCCGTTTCGGGTGCCGGGCAGGTGAATTTTTCCGGCCCTTAGCCCGGCTTCGGGCAAGCAGGGCCGGTGTGAGGTGAAAAATTCAAACCCGTGAAAAAATCGGAACGCACCTCCCCTTCGCTCTCCGAAGCTACAGCGGGGAGGAGCGAGGGCAGAGCCATGGGTTTGATTTTTTTTCACCGCACGTCTGCAGGAGATAACCTCACACTGGACCTGACAAGCGCTGCAGCGCTCTGCAGTCTGTATGGAACGGGCTCCCGACTCGTGCCCGCTCCATACTCTGCAGACCCCGGCTGTGTAAACTTGCGTCCTCCGAAGCAGAGCATGGGAAATTAGAAGCTGTCTCTCCCATGCTCTGCCTTCTTTCTCCCCGTGCAGACCTGCACCCTCTGCCTTCGCTCCCCCCAGCTCTAGCTTCGGAGAGCTGAGGGGAGGAGCAGACACACAGGGCGAACGTTTCACACCGCCACTAATAACTAGCATGCGGCGCTCAGCAGTCTGTATGGAGCGGGCTCCAGACTCGTGCCCGCTCCATACTCTGCAGCCCCCGGCTGTTCTCAGTAGCTGGGGGCCGCCGCTAATAGCCAGCATGCTAGTGGGGTGGATCTCCCCTCCTGCAGTGTGATCACATGGGGGAGATCCACTATGGAGGTAGCTGGAGGGCTTACCTCTGTTCCCTGCCGTCCTGTCCGTGGCTCTGTCATTGATAGAACCTGGCTGGACCAGGCTCTATCAATGGATCCCAGAGCAAACAGATCAATGAGTTCAATAGAAATCTATTCATCTGTATGAGGAATCTAATGATTCCTCCTATAAATCTAATAAAGTGTAAAAAATAAATAAATAAAACACACATTAACCCTTCCATGTTAAAAGTTCAAATCACCCCCTTTTCCTATATAAAACGTGCAAACATAATAAAAATGAACATATTTGGTATTGCTGCGCGCGTAATTGTATGACCTATTAAAATATAACATTATGTATTCCATACGGTAAATGTAAAAAAAAATACCAAACCACAGAATTGCTATTTTTATAATATCCCAGAAAAAAAAAAGTTCAAAAGTGATTAAAATGTCAGATCAATACCAAAATGGTACCAATGACCCATCATACAGCCTGGTATGTGGAAAAAAATAAAGCTACAGGGGTAAAAAAATAAATAAAAAAAAAGAAGGCAATTAAAAAAAATTCTAAAAAGTTCAGATTTTTTTTTTACATTTGTAAAACATGACGTAAACTATAGAAATCTGGTATTGCTGTAACCAGGCGCCTAAAGTGTGAAACTAACATGTTATCTCAACCACAAGGTAAATGGCGCAGAAAAGAAAACCACCAAATCTGCAAAATTATCTTTTACTATTTCAATTTCACCTAATATATTTTTTTTGGTTCAGGGAATATCTTATTGAAAAATTAAAAAGGTGTCATTATAGTAGGTAGTTATGACTATTATAGGTCGAGGAGGAAAAAATTTGAGCTTAAAAGCGAAAATTGGCTCGAACAAGTGGATCGTCATGAGGGACAAGCAGATTTTGCTCCATTTTAGTCCCGTGGACAAGTAGTTTTTTTAAAATAAAATTTCCACCACCCTGTGATGGCTCAATTTTTGCGCCACCAATTCTACTCTGCAGTGACATCAGTCATTCTACGGCAAAATGGAAAAAAAATCATTGTGGGACGAAATTGAAGAAAATATGCCAATTTGTATCTTTTGAGGGCTTCCGTTTCTACGCAGTACATTTTTCTATAAAAATTACACCTTATATTTATTCTGTAGGTCCATACGGTTAAAATGATTCCCTACTTATATAGGTTTGATTTTGTCGTACTTCTGGAAAAAATAACTACATGCAGAAAAATTTATACGTTTAAAATGGTCATCTTCTAACCCCTATAACTTTTTTATTTTAACGCGTATGAGGGCTCAGTTTTTGCGCCCATTTTTGTATTGATCGGACTTTTTGACTGCTTTTTATTCATTTTTCCATGATATAAAAAGTGACAAAAAATATGTTTATTTTGGACTTTGGATTTTTTGGCACATACGCCATTGACCGTGTGGTTTACTTAATGATCTATTATTTATAGTTCAGACATTTACGCACGTGGCGATACCACATATGTTTATATTTATTTACATGTTTATTTTTTTTATGGGAAAGGGGGTGATTTGGCCTTTTATTTGTGAAAGGGTTAAATCACATTTATTAGCTTATTTATTTTTTTACACACTTTTTTTTGCAGTGTTATAGCTCCCATAGGGGGCTAACACTGCACACACTGATCTTATACACTGTTCACTGCAAAGCCCCAGCTTTGCATTGATCAGTGTTGTCAGCGGTCGATAGCTCAAGCCTGCATCTCAGGCTTGGAGTAATCACCGAACGGACGTGCCGGAGGAAGGAAAGCGGACCTCCGCTCGCATCCCAGCTGATCGGGACACCGCATTGTCACTGCGGTGGTCCCGATTAGCACCACCGAGCAGCTAAAGAATCTAAAGGGTTAATAGCATGCAGCACCGTGATCGCTGCCGCGCGCTATTAGCCCCGGCTTCAGCTACATGCCAGGACTGACCAGATATGACACGGGATCACCGCGTGAGCCTGCGTTATATTGCGGAAGCCGGCCAAGGACGTAAATATACGTCCTTGGTCGTTAAGGGGTTAACCCCTTAAGGACCTAGGGCGTATGGATACGCCCTGGCTTTCTGGTACTTAAGGACCCAGGACGTATCCATACGCCTGTGGGAATTTCTGTCCCCGCCGCGCGCCGGGCGGGGACAGGACCGGGGTGCCTGCTGATATCGATCAGCAGGCACCCCGCGCAAATGCCCAGGGGGGGTCATCAGAGCCCCCCCATGTCGGCGATCGGCGCAAATCACAAGTGAATTCACACTTGCGACGATTCGGGTCTATGGCAACCCGAATGGACTATGACCCGGAATAGAAGGGGGATCGCGGGTGTCCAAGACATCCACGATCCCCCTGAAGCGATAGGAGTGCCACCCCTGCTATCCCTGCTATTGATCATCAAGACGCGATGACCAATAGCAGATCGGGGGCGGGGGGCTTTACTTTCGGTTTCCCCGTCCTGCCCACCCACAATAGGCTGGGCAGAACGGGGAAACGACACAGGACCGGCGCCAAAGTCCACACACCCATCAGCAACGGGCGACGATCGACGGAAGAGGACGGCGACGCAGCTCCGCGGATCCTACGGAAGCCGGTGAGTTGCTTAGCAACATCTGGAGGGCTACAGTCTGAGACCACTATAGAGTGGTCTCTAAACTGTAGCCCTCCAGATGTTGCAAAACTACAACTCCCAGCACGCCCAGAGAGCTGTTTAGGCATGCTGGGATTTGTAGCTTTGCAACAGCTGGAGAGCTACAGTTTGAGACCACAGCACAATGATCTCTATACTGTCGCTCTCCAGATCTTGCAAAACTACAACTCCCAGCATGCCCACATAGCAGTTTGCTGTCTGAGCATGCTGGGATTTGTAGTTTTGCAACATCTGGAGGTCCACAGTTTAGAGATCACTGTGCAGTGGTCTCTAAACTATAGCTCTCCAGCTGTTGCAAAACTGCAAATCCCAGCATGCCCAAACAGCAAACAGCTGTCTCGGCATGCTGGGAGTTGTAGTTGTGTACCTCCAGCTGTTGCATAACTACATCTCCCAGCATGCCCTTCGGCTATCAGTACATGCTGGGAGTTGTAGTTTTGCAAAAGCTGGAGGCACACTGGTTGGAAAATATTGAGTTAGGTAACTGAAGGTTTTCCAAACCAGTGTGTCTCCAGCTGTTGCAAAAGTACAACTCCCAGCATGCATGATCTGTCAGTACATGCTGGGAGTTGTAGTTTTGAAACAGCTGGAGGTTTGCCTGCCCCATGTGAACGTACAGGGTACATTCACACAGGCAGGTTTACAGTTAGTTTTCTGCTTCAAGTTTGGGCTGCGGCTAATTTTTCGCCGCAGCACAAACTCCTAGCGGTAAACTCACTGTAAACGCCCGCCAGTGCGAATGTATCCTAAAAACACTACACCAAAATAAAGAGTAAAACACTACATATACACCCCCTTACACTGTCTCCCCCCCCCCCCCCAATAAAAATGAAAAATGTATCATACGGCAGTGTTTCCAAAACGGAGCCTCCAGCTGTTGCAAATCCCCAACTCCCAGCATTTCCGGACAGCCACTGACTGTCCAGGCATGCTGGGAGTTTAGCAACAGCTGGAGGCATGCTGTTTGGGAATCACTGGCGTGGAATACCCCTATGTAATCCCCATGAAATCCTCAAATGCGCATGGCGCTCTCTCACTTCAGAGCCCTGTCGTATTTCAAGGAAACAGTATAGGGCCACATAAGGGGTATTTCCGAACTTGGGAGAAATTGCACTACAAATTTGAAGGCTTTTTTTCCCCTTTTACCCCTTATGAAAAATTGGGGTCTACACCAGCCTGTTAGTGTAATTTTTATTTTATTTTTTTTAAACTATCATGCTGGTTTTGCACCACTTTTTATTTTGACAAGCGGTAAAAGCAAAAAAAGACCCCCAAAATTTGTAACGCAATTTCTCCTGAGTACTGAAATTCCCCAAATGTGGGCGTAAAATTTTCTGCAGATGCACAACAAGGCTCAGGAGTGAAAGCGCACTATGTACATTTGAGGCACAAATTGGTGATTTGCACAGGGGTGGCTGATTTTACAGCGGTTCTGCCATAAACACAAAAAATACCCACATGTGACGCCATTTTGGAAACTACACCCCTCACGGAATGTAACAAGGGGTATAGTGAGCATTTACGCCCCAGAGGCGTTTGACAGAATAGTTGGATGGGAAAATGAGGAAAAAATTTTTTTTTCCCTAAAATGCTGGTGTTACCCTAAATTTTTCATTTTCACAAGGGAAAATAGCCCCCCAAAATTTGTAACCCCATTTCTTCTGAGTAAGAACATACCCCATATGTGGATGTAAAGTGCTCTGCGGGTGCACTACAATGCTCAGAAGAGAAGGAGCGCCATTGGGATTTTGAAGAGAAAATTTGTCCGGAATTGAAGGCCACGTGTGTTTACAAAGCCCCCATAGTGCCAGAACAATGGACTCCCCCCACATGTGACCCCATTTTGGAAACTACTCCCCTCACGTATGTAATAAGGGGTACAGTGAGCATTTACGCCCCACAGGTGTCTGAGATTTTTGGAACAGTGATTCGTGTAAATGAAAAATTTAATTTTTCATTTGCACAGCCCACTGTTCATGCCAATGGGGTGTAAATACTCACTGCACCCCTTATTAAATTCTGTGAGGGGTGTAGTTTCCAAAATGGGGTCACATGTGGCGGGGGTCGACTGTTCTGGCACCACGGGGGGCTTTGTAAACGCACACGGCCCCCGACTTCCATTCCAAACAAATTCTCTTTCAAAAAGCTCAATGGCGCTTCTCCTCTTCTGAGCATTGTAGTGCGCCAAGCAGAGCCCTTGACGTCCACACATGGGGTATTTCCATACTCAGAAGAAATGGGGTTACAAATTTTGGTGGTCATTTTCTCCTATTAACCCTTGTAAAAATGTAAAATTTGGGGACAACACAGCATTTTAGTGAAATTTTTTTTTTTCATTTACACATCCAACTTTCACAAAAAGTGGTGAAATACCTGTGAGATGTTAATGCTCACTGTACCCCTTGTTATGTTCCTTGAGGGGTGTAGTTTCCAAAATAGTATGCCATGTGGTTTTTTTTTTTTGCATTTCTGGCACCCTAGGTGCTTCCTAAATGCGACATGCCCCCCAAACCCCATTTCAGCAAAATTTGCTTTCCAAAAGCTAAATGTGACTCCTTCTCTTCTGAGCATTGTAGTTCGCTCTCAGAGCATTTTACGTCCTAACATGGGGTATTTATATACTCAGAAGAGGGGGTTACAAATTTTGGTGGGCATTTCCTCCAATTACCCTTTGTAAAAAGGATAAATTTGGGGAAAAAACTGCACTTTAGTGAAAATTTTTTCTTCTTGATTTACACATCCGACTTTAACGAAAAGTCATGAAACACCTGTGGGGTGTTAAGGCTCACTGGTCCCCTTGTTACGTGCCTTGAGGGGTGTAGTTTCCAAAATTGTATGCCATGTGTGGGTTTTCTGCTGTTCTGGCACCATAGGGGCTTCCTAAATGTGACATGCCCCCCAAAAACCATTTCAGCAAAATTCACTCTCCAAAATCCCATTGTCGCTCCTTCCCTTCTGAGCACTCTACTGCGCCCGCCGACCACTTGACATCCACATATGAAGTATTTCCTTACTCGAGAGAAATTGGGTTACAAATTTTGGGGGGGATTTTTCATCTATTACCTCTTGTAAAAATTCAAACACTGGGTCTACAAGAACAGGAGAGTGTAAAAAATGAAGATTTTGAATTTTCTCCTTCACTTTGCTGCTATTCCTGTTAAACACCGAAAGGGTTAACAAACTTTCTGAATGTAATTTTGAATACTTTGAGGGGTGCAGTTTTCATAATTGGGTCATTTGTGGGGTATTTTTTTTAATAAGAAAGCCCTTCAAATCCACTTCAAAACTGAAGTGGTCCCTGAAAAATTCCGATTTTGAAAATGTTGTGAAAAATTGGAAAATTGCTGCTGAACTTTGAAGCCCTCTGGTGTCTTCCAAAAGTAAAAACATGTCAACTTTATGATGCAAACATAAAGTAGACATATTGTATATGTGAATCAATATAAAATGTATTTGGAATATCCATTTTCCTTATAAGCAGAGCTTCAAAGTTAAAAAAAAATGCTAAATTTTCAATAATTATATATATATATATATATATATATATATATATATATATATATATATATATATATATATATATATAGTCAGCACTGTGATACCTTTTATCAGATTAAATGTTTAGGTAATCAGCTCTGGTCTTTGATCTCTAAATATATGAGCTCACCTTTCTGAAGGCGGCTCTGGTGTAAACACGTTTATCTAAGGGTTAATTTGGTGACTTGCTGGGACTAGTAGTGGATACCCAGAGATCTGGTGGCCTTAACCCTTGCACCATCGCACTCTCTCTAGCGTCTTGGCTGGACCGATAGGGTGTGATAGTGACAGAGGGCATAAGAAATATTTAAAAATTGAGCGTGGATGCAGCTGTGAGTGGGAAATATCAGAAGGATATTGCAGGGGAGGCATCACAGACATCACTTTACACTTTATGCCCGGAAAAACACTTTACAATACGTTGGGTGGGAGATATTAGAGCAATTTGTAAAATAGTTTTTTCTCATCCTACCACTCACTTCTTGGCTATTCTCTTTAAATTACATGCTATTCTGATGGTCATAAACATTTACCGTGCTTAAGTATTCTGGCACACCAGGTTTTAGCTGCATACGTCTGACAGAGCTTCAACATATCCCACTGTATAGGCATATGGTAGTATATGTAGCCTATTCCCAGAGGTAAGCTCTGATAATGTAAGTGAACATATATGGACAATGGGGGAGATTTATCAAAACCTGTCCAGAGGAAAAAATGCCCAGTTGCCCATAGCAACCAATCAGCTCGCTTCTTTCATTTTTAACAAGGCCTCTGCAAAATGAAAGAAGCGATCTGATTAGTTGCTATGGGGTTTTGGATAAATCTCCCCCAATGAGCATATGTTGACCGTTACATCATCGGAGCTTCCCAGAAGCCATTTAGTCTCTTTCCTCCAGAGCTCATCCAAAGCAGTGGTACTACCGACAGCAAGAACAAGTTTTAATCAGCAGTACCACCGCTTTGCAGAGAAAAGTTTTCTGCCGCACTGAGTTTCCATAAAAAGGTACCCAGATGTCTGACATATGCCATACTTTGCATCATTCATTCATAAGTTAATGTCATATCCATTTAATTGGCACACATTTTATAAAGTAAAAATAAAAAATAAATTTGCATAGCCTTAATTTGGGGTATAATGATGATGTACACCAGCCAGATCAAAAGCACTTTTACCTGTCTGATAATGGATCCCTATGAACACATTTAGCAAAGATTTGGCCTTAAACACACCAATTTACAGCCCTCATCATGATTAACAAGAGTTAAATATCAAATTATCGTTGAAGAATAGAGCACATGCGTCCATTGGAAAGTAGGTACCATGCAGCTAAGAAAAAAAAAAATGCCTGTGCTGGGGGAGATTTCTCACTGCTTGTGCAGAGGAAGAGTGGAAAACTTGCACATAGTTACAAGTCAGATTTCAGCTTTCATTTCTCAGGACTCTCTTAAATGAGAAGCAATCCTACTGGTTAACAGGAACTGTTCACGTTTTGAGAAATCTCCTTTAAACGTCATGTGCAGCGTTTTTCAGGCAATTTGCAGTTAACCACGTGTGGTTTTGCCACACAACACTCCACCACCTGTAACCTTTTGTTTGGGGCACAGGTACACTTCTGGTCCAAAATGTGTTTTTTTTTTTTTACTTTTAATATACAGAAATTGGGTGATAGATTACTCTAAGCTTGGAATTGCATTATAGTTAAAAGAATGATAAAAACGTGCGTATGTTAGGTTTGAGTTTATTAAAATGTCCTGCAATCCGGTCCTTGACTATGTACACTGCAACTACATGTTCACTGTTATATTGTTATAAACTCTTAAAAAAAAAAAAGCCTTTATGTTCCATTCACAGAAGGTACTTAACCCCTTAAGAACACAGCCCATTATGACCAGAGCATTTTTGCACAGCTGACCACAGACTTTAAGCATTAACCCCTTAAGGACGCAGGGGTTTTTCAGTTTTTTTTTGCATTTTCATTTTTTCCTCATCATCTTCTAAAAATCATAACACTTTCAATTTTGCACCTAAATTCCATATTATGGCTTATTTTTTGCGCCACCAATTCTACTTTGCAGTGACAGTCATTTTATAAAAATATCCATGGCAAAGCGAAAAAATTCATTGTGCGACAAAATTGAAAAAAAAAATGCAATTTTTTAAATTTTGGGGGCTTCTGTTTCTACGCAGTGCATTTTTTGGTAAAAATGACCTTATCTTTATTCTGTAGGTCCATATGGTTAAAATCATACCCTACTTATATAGGTTTGATTTTGTATTACTTCAAAATTTAAAAAAAAAATTTAAAAAATAAATAAAAACTACATGCATGTATGAGGGCTCAATTTTTGCGCCGTGATCTGAAGTTTTTATCGTTACCGTTTTTATATTGATCAGACTTCTTGATCACTTTTTATTCATTTTTTTCATGATCTAAAAAGTGACCAAAAATACGCTATTTTGGACTTTGAAATTTTTGCGCGTACTCCATTGACCATGCGGTTTAACTAACGATATATTTTTATAGTTTGGACATTTCAGCATGCAGCAATACCACATGTTTATTTTTATTTACACTTTTTTAAATGGGAAAAGGGGGGTGATTCTTACTTTTATTAGGGAAGGTGTTAAATGATTATTATTATTATTTTTTTTTTTTTTACACTTTTTTTTTGCAGTGTTCTAGCCCCCCCGGTGGCTATTTCACTGTACATACCGATCTCATACAAAGATCATTACCGTGCATTGACACGGCAAAGATCAGTGTAATCTGCAGTCGATTGCTCAAAGCCTGAAATCCAGGCTTGAGCAATCAATCGCCGATCGGACGTGACGGAGGCAGATGAGGGGACCTCCGCTCGCTTTCTAGCAGATAGGGACATCGCGATTTCACCGTGATGGTCCTGATCAGCCCGACTTAACTGCTGGGAAGCCTCTACTTTCATTTTAGATGCGGTGATCAACTTTGAACGCCGCGTCTAAAGGGTTAATAGCTCACGGAACAACGATCAGTGCCGAACACTATTAGCCCAGAGTCCCAGCTGTCATTAGCCACTGGGACCGGGCGCAGAGCGTACGCCCTGTGTCCTTAAGAGGTTAATAACTCTGGGAGGCTTTTACTTATGAATTTGATTCAGAGAATGTTTTTCGTGACATTCTACTTTATGTTAGTGGACAATTTTCCTCGATACTTGCATCATTTCTTGGTGAAAAATTCCCAAATTTTTTAACTTTGAAGCTCTCTGCTTTTAAAGGAAAATAGACATACCAAATAAATGTTATATTGATTCACATACACAAAATGTCTACTTTATGTTGGCATCATAAAGTTACAATTTTTTACTTTTGGAAGATATTAAAGGGCTTCAAAGCTCAGCAGCAATTTTCCTATTTTTCACAACATTTTCAAAATCGAAATTTTTCAGGGACCAGTTCAGTTTTGAAGTGGAAAGGAATAGCAGAAGAGTGAAGAAGAAAATTCAAAATTTTTTTTACACTCGCATGTTCTTGTAGACCCAGTTTTTGAATTTTTACCAGGGGTAAAAGGAGAGAAGTCATCCCAAAATTTGTAACCCAATTTCTCTGGGGTAAGAAAATACCTCATGTATGTATGTAAAGCACTCTGCGGGCACATAGAAGGCTCAGAAGAGGGGAGGGTCCACGACATGTCACATTTAGGAAGCCCCTATGGTGCCAGAACAGCAAAAAAATAAAAATAAAAAAACGCACACTATTTTGGAAACTACACCCGTTTTTTTTTTGTTTTTTTTAGGGGTGTAGTTTCCAAAATGGGGTCACATGTGGGTATTTATTTTTTTGCGTTTATGTCAGAACCGCTGTAAAATCAGGGTAGGGGGGACTTGGGCAAACCTTCAGCAGTTGCAAAACTACAACTCCCAGCATGCACTGACTATACAAGCTGGGAGTTCTAGTTATGCAACAGCTGGAGACACATTGAGGTAAGTAAACTCTGTTTCGCAACCAGTGTGCCTCCAGCTGATTTAAAACTAGAACTCCAAGCATGTACGGTCTCAGTGCATGCTAGGCATTGTATTTTTGCAAAAGCTGGAGGCACACTGGTTGCAAAAACACTGAGTTAGGACACACTGTTTCACAACCACTGTGCCTTCAGCTGTTGCAAAACTGCAGATCTCAGCATGCATTGACAGCTGAAGGGCATGCTGAGAGTTGTAGTTATGCAACAGTTGGATGCACTTTTTCATAGAAAAAAAATGTGCCTCCAGCTGTTGCATAACTACAATCCCCAGCATGCACAGACTACCAAAGGGCATGCTGGGAGTTGTAGATGGAACTCCAGCTGTTGCAAAACTACAACTCACAGCATGCCCTTTGGCGGTGCATGCACAGAGTTGTTAAGCAACAGCAGGTGGTGAACAGGCCTCACCTCCTGTTTCCTGCACCGCCGCTCCTGAGGGGACCCCCGCCAGGCAAAGGTAGGAGACCCCCCCCCGCCGGGAAGTGATTAGTTTTCGTTCTGACCGATCAATGACATGATGGTGAGGTGGAACCTGGGTTCTCCCTGCAGCAGCCAGCATTCTTTGCGTAGCTGCGTCTGCAGTTCCGGAAACCGCCGGTCTTCCGAGACGGGGACGTTACGTCACGCCACACCCCCCTCCATTCATGTCTATGGGAGGGGGTGTTGCAGCCGTTACGCCCCCTCCCATAGAAATGAATGGAGGGGGCGTTGAGTCACGACCCCGTCTCGGAAGCCCGGCAGTTTCCGAAACTGTAGACGCAGCTACACATAGAATGCGGGCTGCTGCAGGGAGATCGCAGTGGTCCCAGCAGCAGGCCCCCCTCAGACATCTTATCCCCATCCTTTTGATAGGGGATAAGATGTTTTTGCCCAGAATATCCCTTTAAGGACCAGGGAGCCAGGGAGTACCTGTACGCCCTGTGTCCTTAAGTGGTTAAAGGGGTACCCTGGTGGAATTTTTTTTTTTCCTGGTGCCAGAAAGTTAAAACTGATTTGTAAATTACTCCCATTAAAAACTCAATCCTTCCAGTACTTATTAGCAGCTGTATACTACAGAGGAAATTCTTTTCTTTAGGGATATCTTTTCTTTCACAACCACAGTGCTCTCTGCTGACACTTCTGTCCATATCAGAAACGGTCCAAAGCAGGAGAAAATCCCCATAGCAAACATATGCTGCTCTGAACAGTTCCTAAAATGGACAGAGGTGTCAGCAGAGAGCACTGTGGTCATGACAAAAGAAATCCCAAAAGAAAAGAATTTCCTCTGCAGGATTAAGATTTCTATTAATAGAAGTAAAATTTCAAATATTTAACTTTCTGGCATCAGTTGATTTAAAAATAAAATAAAAACGTTTTCCACCGTACTTGAATACAAAAGATAATAGTAGCAAAAATGGATAACCGCCCACATATTCTTAATATATTAATAAAACTTTAGTCAAAATGTATATACTCTTCTTTATAATGTCAATTAACAGTTGTCCACATATACTTCCTACCAGACTTCATTGCTGAGTCTAAGCTCTTTCATAACTAGTCTATTTAAAGTTGCCCCATTCCAAAAGTTTTTGTTATTTTTTTGCAGGAAGAGTCTTATTTTTTAAAAGGCACACTTTTATTCCTTCACATTTTCATATAAGTTTTTAGGAGTGGGAAAAAAAAATCCAATTTTCTGGCATTTTCAATTTATGCTGTATACTAGTATAACTAACTATTATCTCTTTTGGGGTACATACAACTTCCTAGTCATTATAAATCCTTTTTGGAGTTTTTTTTTTTTTTTTTAAACTGAGCCAGCCTTAGGTTATTTGAATACAATAGGTAGTATTAAAAATTTAGGGGCGAAAGTATATTACTGGGTTGCACTTGCACAGGCAGGTAAAGTGGTTGTCTAGGGATATTGTTTTTTGTAGACAAACCATTAGGAAGTGGCAAGCAGTAGGAACCTGGGCAATAAGAGATCAGACAGAGGAGTATACATTTTTTCTCTCTCTCTCTTTCTTTTTAGGCACACTGACCCATTGGACAACATTTCTCCTTAAGAATCACCATAAAAATAAAATAAAAACCTATAGCCACAACCTAAGCCTAAAAAGATTGCAGAGTTATAAAAGCATTACAAACAGCACCAATATATATATATATATATATATATATATATATATATATATATATACACACACACACACACACACACACACACACACACACACAGTAGGTGGTATAGCAGCTAAACTGTTTCCTTTAAATAGACACTGTCATTAAAACACATTTTGCTATTGCACTCCTTATGGTAAATAAAATACATTTCACTACATGTACTTTTTTTTTTTTAAATTTTTTTTTTATAAAAAAGCTGCCACTAGGTGTCTCCCTACTTGTCCAGAGCACATTTTCCCCCCATTTCTTGCACAGACTTTGGACTCCTGCTGGCCTGGCAGAAGTCCAAAATCAGGAAATACAGTCTGGAGTGCTGAAATGTGTGTGCCGCCTTAGCCAATCATTGCTCATCTCACACACTGAACTGCTCTGGGCTGTGTGTAGCAGAGAGAGAGGAAGTTCTCCCCTGTATGGCGCCAGATTATTTCAGGCTTGCTGGGGAAGTGAGCAGAATATCAACATAGAACAATAAAAATAAAAGGCAGGGGTGGTTTATCATCATGGGTGCAGTGAACTGGGAAGATTATAAAATGTAACAAGATCATGATAAGTAGTCTTTAAACAGGGGTAGCCTGCAACAACAATCAAGTTTGATTGGATCCCACCATTGGGATCCTTAGTGATGGGACATGTATCACCTATCTTGTGAACAAAAATTGTCTGTCCTAAGACAACCCCTTAAAGAACATTTTAGAGATCAGAAAGAGTCAATAACTATAGCACTACCTAACACATGCTTGCATGCTCTTTCGTAATAGTGTAAACAGAGTAGAAAAATCATGGGAACTAGTTTTGACATTGTAACACCACCCACACCAAGCCCAGGCAGTATCTAAACAAGGTGAGGTAAACATATAATGATTATTTGATAACTAATCACAGAATTTTGAATAAATGGAGGGGGAAAACAAAGACCCCCACATTCACTTTAAGATGAAGTTCATCTCACAGCATTTATTGTCTCATTTGTCCGAAGACTTGGAGCTATCCAACTATTTTGTCTGGCAGTCATCATAATTTTGCTTGTAGTGTGTAAACACTGATCTGAAAGCCTAGTCCTTCATGGGCAAAAGGAAGTAAATTTTGTCCACAAAAGGTTAAAAGTACTCTTGACAAAGCATATGGTCCAGCATCATTCAACAACCCCGGACATGGATACTTGTCTAATGGGTGGCAATATATCAATGTAAACCTTGCCTGAAGTCAGATATCAGAATACATAATTCCTACTAAACTACTGATAACAGATAATATAGATAATCAACATGCAAGAAAAGGAAGCCTGATAGAGAAATCAAACTAGAGAGGGTTGTTAAAGTAAAAGGCAGAGGCAAGGCCAACATACCTAACACACTTCACCCACTTCCTGAATCCCTTAAGGTTAACCTCATTCATCTGTGAGAGGTGCAACTATTAAAGTGTTACCACAAATTAAGTTGTAAACACCACAAAACACTTCATTTACTTTTCACAATTTCTGTAGAGGAAAGAATATTTATTCAATGAAAAATCACTTAAAATTCAGAAATCAAATCTAAAGCAAAGAAAAGCAAGCAATGGTAGCAAACAAGTTATACATAAAGATGGGAAAAACAAAACAAGAGCCCCATAGCCAAACAACAGCATGCCAGCTCAGTATAGTGGAGAAAAAGCCTGAAAAGCATTATCATGGCACCCTGTTTCTTTATTCCCTTTTTAGGCTGCATTCACACCACTTTTTTGCAATACAGTTGCCGTATACGTTTTCTATGTGAAAACCGTACGAAACCGTATGAATTGACTCTCCATTGAAAACCTTATGCCAAAAGATGCATCAGGTTGTGTCTGTTTTGCATCCTGTACGGTTTTGTCAGGTTTTTTTCCTGTACCCAAAACCGTAGTCTACCACGGTTTTTGGTCCGGGTGAAAAACTGTATTAAACCGTATAGGTTTTTATTTTATTTTTTTTAACATGGGAGTCAATGGGAACCGTATGTGCATACGGTTCCATACGGTTTTCGACTTTGCAGTTTTTTTTTCTTGGAATTTTAAACAAACAAAGTGAAACTTTATTCAAAATGGAATGAAAAGTTAAAAATGTATAAGTTTTTTTCTTAAAAAACTGATGCAACCGGACACCATTTTCAAACCGTATACAGATAAAACTTTGTACAAATGTTTTGATACAGTTTAGTCAGGTTTTGAGGAATCCGTTTTTCATCAAAAACCTGATACGGGAACTGTATTGCAAAAACGTGGTGTGAATGCAGCCTTAGTTAGATTAACTCCTTTTCAGATAACTTTATAGTGGAAAGTTATTTTCCAGTGGAAGCTAACAAACATATATTATTAAGTTTGACACATCCAGCATTATAATTCTCTCTTTATATTAAACAAAATCCTCATGAAGTGTTAACACACCTAGTCAGACAATGAAGTATGTATCTATCCTTCAGTTATTGGTGAGAAAGGCTGATAACTCAGACTTCAGTTTCCTAGTACAGTTGACAAACTGAAAGCAAACAGTCTGATTGGATGTAATCTGCTCTGCACCTCTCCTTGCCAAATGTGATCAGCGGGCTGGTTATGAAGTGCCAGAACTAACTACTACAAGTATATAAAACCTCAGTTACCCTCACATGACCATTGGACATCAGCAGTGCACTGTATCAAACCAGGAGCATATACTAAGTGGCTGGACTTTTGATATATGCAGCACAACGTGTTTTTGGTTTTTCAAACCTTGTGGGATGGAAGTAGAATTTCAAAAAGTATCAGCAACATCTTTATAACAATCTGTTGAATGTCAAGAGTAGTGAACAAAGAAAAGAAAAGCAGCTAGGGCTATTTTTGCACCACTTGGGTGAATATTAATACCACAATTAAAATCTCATTAATAAATTGTATCTGCGTTTAAAAAATAAAAAGTGTGTGCAGATACTGAGACAAACCTGCCACATTCCTTTCTTAATTGCTTTCTTTTTATCCAGATGAGAATTTTATGTAATAAGCTAGTGCAGCTCCTGAAAGCTTTATCTTCAGTGTGTGCTGTGCCCCTCTTATTAACTAGAAACTATTACGTGTATAAACCCCAAACTAAAAGGAAGCCCTCCCCTCCACTTTACAGAAAGGAGGACTACTCAGGGTATGCCAGCATTAGAGATAACACAGAAGGGAAGGGCACATCTACCTAGTATCTTAATGAATCCCAATATGAATATTTCTTTTCAGATACAAAGTGCAGAATGCATGAAGGTTACCTAGGCGAAAAGGTAACAAAAAGAAAAGGTTTATGGAAAGTATCTTCACAAAACCTCATACATCATCTCTCAGCAAGTGATTGTGTTTTTTTTTTTTGTTTATCGTATATGAAAAGGGAAATTATTATTATTATTTTTTTTTAAATGATGTTAAACTGCTACTTTATACTATACAGCAGGATCCGTTTCTACATTTACTTACATTAGATGGGAAAAAAATACAAAATAAAGATTGTAATAACATACTTTTTACTATACACAATAGTGTAGTTGACTGCGTCTTACAGCAAAATAAACATACTGTAACATAAACGCAGTTTGAACCCACCATTATCAGATTGTAAATTATGCCACTTTATCAATTATCACATGAATACATGACATTGCAGTAATACATACACACACGTGCATGCCTTACATTTATAGGCATATTCTTAACTACAGTTTGTCATTTTCCTCTAGTAACTAGAACAATATACTTTGACACATGCCCAAAACAGAGAAAACAAATTAAGTTAGAAGTTTTTTTTAGTATCTTCAGCAAGGCCTCAAGTCACCTACAATACCCTCTTAATACTGTTCTATAGTTGGATAATAAAACATTAGGGATAATAAAACATTAGAAATAGAATACAAAGTTAAATAAAAAAAATTATATAAATAAAATAACATTTTCTTGTAGAAATCTACATGATTTTTCTTTAAATAACCTACACCATACAAGTGTGACAAGCATTAACTAAATGTATCAATAAAATGCAACATAGCTAAGCAAATCAAGAGAAATATTTGAAATACTGTAACAGTTCTTACACTGAATACACTTTTCTGCATAACATCTATACGGCACTGACAAATTGCAGCCTGGTCAAACAATCTCTGTAAATCACTATGTGGTACAGGAAGAGTTAATAACCAAACCCCAAAACTTCAGCGTAGGCACAATTTCTTCTTGGCACAAATCAAGTTACCCAGAATATCATTAAGTGCCAAACAAGAGCGACTGACATAGAAGAGCAACTCCATTAGCAAAAGACAGAAAATAAACAAACAAAACTATTATGTCCAACCAAGTCTCAGCCTACTGTTATAAAACATCCCATCTTCAGATCGCAGCAGCGGGAGGGGTTATCAGAATAAAAAAAAAATATTCAACTGCTAACTCTGCTTTATAATATAATTTGTAAATATATTTCGGTAGGGGGAAAAAAAAAAAAAAAAAGGGGGGGGGGGGGGGGGGGTTCCAATATTGCCCTAAATATTCAGACTGTGAAAGAAGCAAGAACAGGTTCAGAACAGATGTAAAATTCTTGCCACACTAAAGCAGCACAATAATATTGGGGTCCACTATTTTAGCACCCAATATTTACGTGCTGCTAAAGCAGAACAGATAGCAGCAGCATTGTCTTCCACAGGCATCGTGTCACTCTGTAACCACTGGGTCTATTCCATAAAATACTAAAGCAGCAAATAATGATTAGTATCTGTAATAGAGCATGCAAATCATGATGTGCTGCTACAGCTTTTTAAGGATTTGCAAACTGGTCTACCACCTTGAAGGAGACACTATATGAAACCTAAATCTATTCCACTTAGAACACTTAAGAAGTATGACAAATTATTTCACATTACCTGCAAAATAAGAAACCTGTTGTGATCCAAATCAATGCCGTGACTTCTGAGCAAAACACCAACATCCTTAAAAGATTTCTTTTTTCCACTAATGTGGTAGACGGAGGAGTTATCTTTATAAGCAGTTCTGGATACATAGAAGTTGCTGTTGGGAATTACTTCAAAATCATCCCCTTCCTGTCAGAGAACAATAAAATACGAGTAAGTTCTATTCTTCTTACACAACTGTAATAAAAAATTATCCAGGATAGCAAACGACTAACAGTTATATCAGCAGAGATGACAGAACTTCCATCATGATGGACGCAGAACAATCATCTGTTAACAACTAACTGTAACACCTATTTAATCTGATATGACTGGGCCCTAAAAACTAGTCTGCTTCTTACATTAACCTCCATACGTTTAACAATAGCAGCAAAGACTGTCAGTGAGGACACAACACATTCATGCCAGGGTGGGCCACTAGATAAAAGTATATACTCATAATAAAAGGCATTGGACAATAGAAGAGAATATCAGCACGTAAACAGGAAACAAACAAAACCAGAGCTGGGAGGAGTATTACGAGACAAGATATGAGCGAAAATAGAACAATCATGCACACAAAAGAAAAGGAAAAATGTTTAAAAAAAAATTATATATATATATATATATATATATATATATATATATATATATATATATAAATATATATAAAGGTGGGTGTGCAACAAAAAAATATGATTTTATGTGGAAAAAATAACAGAAATGTCAAAATTTGATTTACACAAATCTCTAAATGGACAATGAAAAGGAAAGAAGAGGCCTCACCTTGTCTATGATTTTTTGGAAATGTACTTCGACTGTACAACTCTCAATATCTTTGTGTCCGTCGGAATTATGGATCAACACAGACAGCTTTTTGGATCGGATTTTTTGCGCTCGATACCCGAACACAAAAAGCATTGAATCGATCACGTTGGATTTTCCACTGCCATTGGGCCCAATGATACAGGAAAAACGCTAGGCAAACAAAAACAAGGGGTGTAAGAGATCCGTATCTTTATGACGTTGTCTCCTATGTTCATTATACTTTATTTTTTTTAAGCCCAAGTCATCACTTGGGGCTGCCAAAGAAACTACTGTAGAGTACAGCAGCCTGAAACTAAGTGAATTACATGCAGATGTTTACATTGCTCCCCTGTCAGCTAGAAGCATAGGGATTAGTCTTCTAGAAGAAGCTGCTACCATCCAAAGCCAATAACTAAATAAAAGCTTTTACCTTATGGAAAGGGCCCAGAATGCGTTCTCCTGCGTATGATTTGAAGTTCTGGTTTACAATATGGGTTATCATGAGACGAGGAGCTCCAGCTTCATTGGTCATTGCTGGAGGTGGGGGAGGAGGGATGCTACTCAGAATCTCCTCTAAACTTCGAATATCCAGAACCTCGTTTGGAGTCTCTAAAAAGGACAAAAAATAAATAAATGTGTAGATGTCATTCTTCTAGCAGAAAATACCAAGTAACTGTCCATAAGGATATACAGGTTGTACCCATAGTAGTGTGTGCCACAGGCTCTGGGATACTGATAAACGCCCTTCCTCCTCCTGCAGCCCCCACCCCTCCTGTTGGGATTTTACACCCTTTTCTAGATAGTAGGCACACAACCAGCAATGAAAAGTTCTATGTCCCAAAGATGGCACCTAAGGGACAGCACCTGGAACAATGCACACTCACGCGATATAAAAGCCGCACTTGTGTGGATGACAGCCCGTAGCCGTACCGCGGCCAGCGAACGGTTAAAAGCGCCTGTCACTGTCCCAGAGCTGCGCACACAAAGGCGCCCCCCTCCCCCGCCCGCTCCCCCAAACATCGCAGCCTCAGCGCAGAGGAGGAGGGGGGGTGCCCCCTGCACATCGCCGATCACACCATGGGCATCCATACCTGCTGCTGCCGGCTCCTCTACATCCGCCGGGGCGTCTACAGGAGCGGCAGAGTCACTCTCATCCATGGGCTCCTGGGCTGCAGCCGTCTTGGTCTTTTTAGGCGGCATGGTGATGAAGATCTGGAGCCAAAACACAACAAATCCAATGAGAAGACAGTCCCAGTAAAGCAGCGTGTCCTCAGCTGGTGTCCATAATAGGAGTGGTAGTCACTGACAGAGGAGTAGTATCACTCTTACAGAGGTGTCACTGCCTTCTAGATTAATAGAACTAATAATAAAGATTTATAAATATAACGATAACGTCCCGTGCGACTCCCACTAGAATGACACTATGCTGGGAGACGTAGTTCTCCAACATCTGGAGAGCCACAGGCTGGAAACCACTGGTGTGATGCTGTAGAGCAGTGGTCTCCAACCTGTGGACCTCCAGATGTTGCAAAACTACAACTCCCAGCATGCCCGGACAGCCGAAGGCTGTCCGGGCATGCTGGGAGTTGTAGTTTTGCAACATCTGGAGGTCCGCAGGTTGGAGACCACTGCTGTACAGTCCACTCTTCCACCATACTGCTAAGTATCAATGAGAGGAGCAGATGTCATCCAGAAGCGAGAATCCGCTCAGGTACCGTCCTTCGTGTACACGGTGCCCAGGCTGGAGAGAGCGGTATGTGCGGATGACAGCTGTGCGTGCACACTCCCCCATCCGCCGCCTGTCAGCCCAGCTCCATCCCGCTAAAATGAAAATAAATGAAAAAAAAATATATATATACGAGACGGCTGTGAGGAGAATCACCTGAGGAGTGTCGCCCGCCGCGCCGCCGTCTCACCCGCCCGATTATTATTATTTTTTTTGCCGGTGTGTGGAGCCTTGTGTGAGCGCCGTTTCCCCGGTTAAGGCGCAGTTTTTCCGCGGGATGCTCAGTGCTCGCCTGCTAGCGCCTCAGCTACTCCACTCGAAAATGGCGCCCAAAATCTTAAACTCGAACCGAAGTTCGTTACTAACGCGCAGTGCATGCTGGGATCCTACTCAGATTTGAAAAAAAAACAAAAAAAAAAAAAATATGGGGGCTGGCTGCCATGTTTTTTTTTTATTTTTTTTCCCCCTGAGATGCAGAAAACCTAACGACGACGACGACACCGCCGCTGCGGGACGTAATGGGCATAGGACGCCACAACGGGCACTGTAATAACGGTAATTACTACAGGCACGACAATAATTGACGGTTACAGAACTACTAGGCGGTTTGAGGGGGCGGGGCTAGGTTGCGGAGCAACGGAAAGAGACGTTTATTAGAGGCGTGGCTATGCAAAGGATGGCTTAACGGGGCGGCTCCGGACTCGGTTGATTGGTTGACGCCGGAACACGTGATTAATCAGGGCGGCTATTTTTAAGTGTCATAAAACATCAGAAAGAAAAAAAAAAGAAAAGTTCTCCGCTGACAGAGCAAAGAGATTATGATTGTAATAAACTCTTCACCACTCCGACATATTTAGTTATCATAGTCACGGAGACCGCTTCTAAGAATCACTTCGCTCTAAAGACTTAAGCGCGTCTGCCAATATCCAACATGGCGGTGATTTCTCCGTTATCGGGATATATTAGCTTGAGTGTTTTTAGTTGATAAGGCAGATTCGGTAAAACTTCCCGCTTTCTACCTCCCATGACGAGTATACTGACACAGAACACGTTTCACCGGTTTGGTTGTAGGATCTCGTGTAGCCATCAAAGTCTCGCGAGCGGTAACCATAGCGACCGAACGCGGCGACAAACCTGGAGGGGGAGCATAGCTGAGACTGCAACAGGGAGAGAAGGCCTTATCTGGTGTGACCCGGGGCAGGTAATGTGGGGGGCAAATGTTCATACATTGTGCTGCTGGCCCTTACCTGGGGGTCCCCCTACGGCAGTGTTTCCCAACCAGGTTGCCTCCAGCTGTTGCTAAACTACAACTCCCAGCATGCCCGGACAGCCAAAGGCTGTCCGGGCATGCTGGGAGTTGTAGTTTAGCAACAGCCGGAGGCAACCTGGTTTTGAAACCCTGCCCTACGGGCTAGTGATCCACTGCCAGCAATGTACATGGTCTGAGGCAGCACCCCACACCCTGGTGCTTTCTGGCTGTTGAGAAAACTACAACTCCCAGCATGCCCTCACAATCTTCAGCTATCATGGCATGCTAGGAGTTGTAGTTTTTCAGTAGCCACAGGTTTGTGAGCACTGGTCTAATGATACTGTTCTATAGCATTGTTTCTCCACCAGTGTGCCTCTAAGGGTGCATACACACCACGTTTTTATCATACTGTTTTCAATCAGTTTTTGTAAAGAAAACCGTATGGCAAACAAAAAAACGAAAAAAAAAACAAAAAACGGATGGAACAGTATGGGGAAAAGTAAACCGTATGCGTTTTTAAACTGTATACTGTTTTAAAAATGCATACGGTCCGTCCGTTTTTATAAAAAATGTAAAAAAAAATACATTTTTGAAAATTTTGTCCATTTTTAATGGGAGGGGTGTTGGGTGTGGACTTTAGGATGCAAATGAGCATGTGCAAAGTAAAAAACCGTATACCGCTTCCCGTATGGAACCGTATACATGTGCGTTTCCCATTGACGTCCAAGTAAAAAAAAAAAAAAACGTATGCAGTTGCAGTACGGTTTTTAAACCGGAGACAAAATCGTGGTAAACCACGGTTTTGACTCCGGTTTAAAAACCGTACTGCAACCGCATACATTTTTTATTTTTAACATGGATGTCAATGGGAAACGCACATGTATACGGTTCCATACGGGAAACGGTATACGGTTTTTACTTTGCACATGCGCATTTGCATCCTAAAGTCCCCACCCAACACCCCTCCCATTAAAAATGGACAACATTTTCAAAAATGTATTTTTTTTTACATTTTTTATAAAAACGGACGGAACTGTATGCACTTTTAAAAACAGTATATGGTTTAAAAAAACATACGGTTTACTTTTTTCCCATACTGTTCCATTTTTTTTTTTTTTCTGCCATACGGTTTTCTTTACAAAAACTGATTGAAAACAGTGTGGCAAAAACGTCATGTGAACCCAGCCTAAATATGTCACGTGACAAGTGTGAGCCAACGAGATGTGATGGAGGCGCCTCCATCACATCTCATTGGCTCACACTTGTCACGTGACATATTTAAGCGTCACGCATCGACGCGCACGGCAGTCTCAGTTTGGCTATCACAGGGAGAGGATCTCCTCTCCCTGTGATAGCTGAAGCTGCACGGAGCTCACATGGGCGCTGTGGCCCAATCGGCCCACAGAACCGCATACATTTAGTCAGCCATACATTTTTACTCTATTATACATCTACAGCGCTATCGGGATCCCCATGCCCGATAGAGCTGTCAGCGTGCCCACGCCCGCAGCTCTACTCCCCGTCCCCCGTTAACGCTCAGCGAGCGGGGAACATAGTTACATAGTTAGTACGGTCGAAAAAAGACATATGTCCATCAAGTTCAACCAGGGAATTAAGGGGTAGGGGTGTGGCGCGATATTGGGGAAGGGATGGGATTTTATATTTCTTCATAAGCATTAATGTTATTTTGTTCCAGGAATGTATCTAATCCTGTTTTAAAGCTGTTAATTGTTCCTGCTGTGACCAGTTCCTGAGGTAGACCGTTCCATAAATTCACAGTCCTCACGGTAAAGAAGGCGTGTCGCTCCTTGAGACTAAACCTTTTCTTCTCCAGATGGAGGGAGTGCCCCCTCGTCCTTTCGGGGGGTTTAACCTGGAACAGTTTTTCTCCATATTTTTTGTATGGGCCATTAATATACTTATATACGTTTATCATATCCCCCCTTAAACGTCTCTTCTCAAGACTAAACAATTGTAACTCCTTTAATCGCTCCTCATAGCTAAGATGATCCATGCCCCAGAAAGTAGAGCATCGGGCGCAGGTAAAGTAGTGCAGCTTCAGCTATCACAGGGAGAGGAGATCCTCTTACTGTGATAGCCAAACTGAGACTGCCGTGCGCGTCGATGCGTGACGCTTAAATATGTCACGTGACAAGTGGGAGCCAACGAGATGTGATGGAGGCGGAGCATTTCATTCCATGGCAAATTTCATTCTACGGCACTGCACCGGAGGTACCCTAGTTGGGAAACACTAGTTGGGAAATGCTCCGCCTCCATCACATCTCGTTGGCAAGTTTTTGGCAAATTTCATTCTACGGCACTGCACTGGCCGTTGCAAAACTACAACTTCCAGCATGCCCGGACAGCCTTCGGCTGTCCGGGCATGCTGGGAGTTGTAGTTATGCAACAACTGGAGGCACCCTGGTTGGGAAACCTCGCTCTAACTGTTGCAAAACTACATCTTACAGCATGCCAACATGTCCGAATGCACGAGAGTTGTAGTTTTGCAATAGCTGGAGGCATCCCGGTTGGGAAACACTGTTCTATAGAGAACAGATAACACTGAGTAAGTTTATACACTGGGATATATATATATATATATGGTCCTAGCATTGGGACCCCACATAATCAGACGTCATGAGAAACCGATCCTGTAAACATCTTCATGTTAGGTTTTGTTCAAATTGGAGAAGATTTATGAAAACCTGTCCAGAGGTAAAGTTGCTGAGTTGCCCATAGTGACCAATCAGATCGCTTCTTTCATTTTTGAAAAGACCTGTGAAAAATGAAAGAAGTAATCTGATTGGTTGCTATGGGCAACTCAGCAACTTTTCCTCTGGACAGGTTTTCATAAATCTCCACCATTATGATTATGCTGTCCGTGGCACGTATACGTTGGCAGTGTCAGAACGGGATGCTGATGTGGATATGGCATCTATCTTGTGAACATGGCTTTACTAGAAATCTGATGCTTCGCTGTAAAGAGCTGTTCACATTTCCATTTGTAGTTTTACCGTTTAATCATAAAAGAACAATTGATGTGACCGATGCCAGCGCGCCCGAAAGACTTTATTGGCTATAATTCGGTTTCTGTCATAGTGCCTAATTTACTGAAAATGTTCCTATTTTGTGTTATTATTTATGGCAGATTTGAAAGAATCTGCAACTGTGGCTCAGAATGCAGATGTGAACAGGGCCTAAGTAATCAGTTATTGATTTAAAGGGGTCCTCCGGTGGAAAACATTTTTTTTTTTTTTTTAAATCAACTGGTGCCAGAAAGTTAAACAGATTTGTGAATTATTTCTATTAAAAAAAATCGTAATCCTTCTAGTACTTATTAGCTGCTGAATACAAAAGAGGAAATTATTTTCTTTTTGGAACACTGTGCTCTCTGCTGACATCATGACCACAGTGCTCTCTGCTGATATCTCTGTCCATTTTAGGAACTGTCCAGAGCAGCATATGTTTTCTGTGAGGATTTTCTCCTACTCTGGACAGTTCTTAAAATGGACAAAGGTGTCAGCAGAGAGCACTGTGGTCAACTCTGGACAGTTCTTAAAATGGACAGAGGTGTCAGCAGAGAGCACTGTGGTCATGATGTCAGCAGAAAGCTCTGTGTTCCAAAAAGAAAATAATTTCCTCTTTAGTATTCAGAAGCTAATAAGTACTGGAAGGTTTTTAATAGAAGTCATTTACAAATCTTTTTAACTTTCTGGAACAAATTGATTAAAAAAAAAAAAGTTTTCCACCGGAGTACCCCTTTCCTTTCCAGGGAAAAACTTTTATATATTTATTTATTTATTTTTATTATTATTATTATATCAACTGGCTCCAGAAAGTTAAACAGATTTGTAAATTACTTCTGTTAAAAAAATTTAATCTTTCCAGTAGTTATCAGCTGCTGAAGTTGAGTTGTTTTCTTTCTTTCTGACAACAGTGCTCTCTGCTGACACCTCTGCTTGTCTCAGGAACTGTCCAAAGCATAAGAGGTTTGCTATGGGGATCTGCACCTACTTTGGACAGTTCATGAGACAAGCAGAGGTGTCAGCAGAGAGCAGTGTTGTCAGACAGAAAAGAACAACTCAACTTCAGCAGCTGAAGACTGAAGTAATTTACAATTCTGTTTTAATTTTCTGGAGCCAGTTGATATATATGTTTTTTCCCTAATCCCTTTGATGACATGGATAGATACATGCGCCACAGGCGACTATTTTATACTTTATGATGGATATGTTCTAATCAATTATCTTGCAGGTACTGCGAATATAAGCGCTAGATCAGCGGCAGGAACGTGATGGTGTATAAGTCAAACTTGTCTACTGATTCTAGCCGCATGTGGCCAACAACCAGTTTGTTTTCCCACTCAGGGCCCATGCACACTACAGTCAGTGCTTCCAAAAGGAATTCAGCTTGGACATTCTGATGCAGCAGAGTATCTGCCAATAGGATTCCGCTGTAAACTGCACACTCCTGAATTTTAGCGGTGGAGCTTTCCTGAACATGTTCATTTTTACAGTGGAATACTGTGCATAATACATTGCTGTCTATGGGGACCGGCAATGTCCGTGAGGTCCTAGCCCTGACTGATTCAGTCAGTGTCGGCTGCCCTCGAGATCTCCTCCTGGAGTCTATACGACAGAGATTCCGTAGTGTCCATAGACCCTAAGGGCCCTTTCACATGGCTGAATTTTAAATCTGTGAACAGCAGACGCCAGCGATAGGGCCCCTTTGTAAATATACTGTCTCCATAGACGACAATACAGTCTTGAGCGGATTCTGCTATGTGCACGGTGCAGCAGAATCCTATGATATCAATAGGAGGCTGTTGCAACAGAATTTTTCAGTGCGTACATTCCATCTAGTGGACATGGGTATGTCCACAAGTGCGTATTGTACTGCAGATTTTCTGCTGATAAGTCAATAATAAAAATCACCTGCAGAAAACCTGCAGCAAAATATGCACGTGTGAATGTATCTTATGGTGCCTGAAAATCTTATCCATAAGTATCTGATCGCTCATGTTCCCACTACTGGGACACCCACTAATCATGAGGACTGGGCCCATTACTTTGTTTGAAGAAGTCACTGTCCGACTGATGAAGATAGCGTAGCGCTGTAGAGATTGAATGGGACAGTAGGGCCCATGGATGTTAAAGGGGTACTCCGGTGGAATTTATTTTTTTTTTTAAATGATCTGGTGCCAGAAAGTTAATCAGATTTGTTAATTACTTCTATTTAAAAATCTTACTCCTTCCAATACTTATCAGCTGCTGTATACTACAGAGGAAGTTATTTTCTGTCTGACCACAATGCTCTCTGCTGACACCTCTGTCTGTATCAGGAGCTGTCCATCGTAGGAACAAATCCTCATAGCAAACCTCTCCTACTCTAGACAGTTCCTGACATGGACAGAGGTGTCAGCAGAGAGCACTGTGATCAGACAGAAAATAAATTAAAAAGAAAAGAACTTCCTGTGGAGCCTACAGCAGCTGATAATTACTGAAAGGATTAAGATTTTTAAATAGAAGTAATTTACAAATCTATTTACGGTAACTTTCTGGCACCAATTGATTAAAAAAAATAAAATGTTTTCCACCGGAGTAGCCCTTTAAAGGTCTGTTAGGCTCTTTTTTTTTTTTAAATATAAACGGCTCCTAAACAGGTTGAAGCACAGAAGGATCCAATTGACTTTGCGTAGGGTCCGTCAGGTGTCCGTTTTATTAGAGGAGTTGAGTGGAGAAAAAAACGGACATGCAGTGATGTTTCTCCGCTATTCTCCCGTCATTTTCTAACGGATCTCCCTTTAGAGGAGCTCAGTGGCAGAGTAAAAATAGCCTAACGAAGCAGCAACATGGGTTTATGCAGGAACGGAGGTCAGTGCTAGATTGGACCAGTGTGAAGCTATGGATGATGTATATTTGGACTTTTCTGAGGCATTTAATAGTGTGCCGCACAAAAGGTTAATACATAAAATGAGGATGCTGGGACTAGGGGAGGACATATGTAAATGGGTTAGCAACTGGCTCAGTGATAGTAACTGTAATAGTTATTAATATCCGGATACTTCTGTAGTAACCTCTCCAATTTATTCCATTCTTCTAGGTATCCAGTTACCTTACAGACACATTTGAGTTTCTTTACAATGAGGCTGAAGACTTCTTTATTGAAAGAACCAAAGCATATCCTTTACAATAAATATCCACAGCTGATTTGGATTTGTTGTTTAAAAAAAAAAAAAAAAAGCACATTCGCGGGTATGATTTATTTACTGTGCCTAGGGCAGGGACTGAGGGGGAAGCTGCATGACATATGGATTTAAAAGGATACTACGGTGGAAAAAAAAAGTTTTTTTTTTTTTAATCAACTGGTGCCAGAAAGTTAAACAGATTTGTAAATTACTTCTATTTAAAAATCTTAATCCTTCCAGTACTTATCAGCTGTTGTATGCTCCACAGGAAGTTCTTTTCTTTTTGAATTTCTTTTCTGTCTGACCACAGTTCTCTCGGCTGACACCTCTGTCCATGTCAGGAACTGTCCAGAGTAGGAGAAAACCCCCAAAGCAAACCTATCCTGCTCTGGAAAGTTCCTGACATTGACAGAGATGCCAGCAGAGAGCACTGTGGCCAGACAGAAAGGAAATTCAAAAAGAAAATAACTTCCTGTGAATCAGGCAGCAGCTGATAAGTGCTGGAAGGATTAAGATTTTTTAATAGAATTTATTTACAAATATGTTTTTAACATGTTGGCACCAGTTGATTTAAAAATTTAAAGGTTTTCCACCTCAGTACCCCTTTAAATAAAATACATAGTATGCACCAGACATGAATGGAGGGGCGTGGCGTGGTGTCACGAGGGGGGTATGGCTATGCCGTCATGATCATGGCCTCCAGCTCCAAGCGTTCTGAACAAAATGTTGGGAACCCAGTAGCACCGAAGAAGCGCTCCAGGATTTTTTTTTGTTTTGCTTATATGGTGCAGCATAGGCTATTACAGAATAACATAGAGATTTTTCTCTATGCATATGCTTTGTGCTTACCTGTTTTTGCTGATGTGGCAGGCATGAGTTAAGTTTGGCTCCATACTGGATGCAATTCCATGTCTAATATGGATTCCTAATGCAGCCAACATTTCACATAAATCCTCTGGCTTTAGTTGTGGCATTTTATCACTTCACCTGGTCATCCTGATCTAATCAAGATAAGGCCATTTCACATTATGCAGTTTTGATGCAGTTTTCTTATAAATAGTACGTTTTTTAGAGATATATTGCCATGAGGTGAAAGTGATTTCACCTGTTATCACAAGTAAAGTGTTTTATGAAGACGTGAAGTCTTAAGGCTGTGATTACTTACATTTTTACAGAATTTTTTCACACGTTTTTATTTCATTTTGGCTGATTTTGCTATCAATTTTCCAAAATCAAGTTAAAACTTACATATTTTTCTTGTGATTTGCACAGTTGTGGTAAAAAAGGGCAATTTATACCTTGCGGGTGTGCATGATATTGGCAAAAATAAATAAATAAAAAAACAACCTGGAGAGCTTAGTGGAGAAAGGGCACAGCTCTTGTCCATAACGAAGCCATCCACACAGTGCTTCCATATAACCATGCATGCCACATAGTACCGTCACTTCTTAGGATACATTCACAGGATGAATTCTGAAGAGTATAGAGCTATACTTCCTTTAAGAACCCCTTTAAAGGCAATTCAGTTTGCTCATATGCATCTTCCAAGTCTTGCATTAAAGGGGTACTCCGGCCCTAAGCTACTATTGCATTGAGGGGGCGTGGCATCACAAGTGGGCAGAGTCGTGACCTAACGATACTCTGCCCCCGTGGTCGTGAGGCTTCAGACACTGAGCCTCCAGCGCTTCATGCAGATGAGACAGGTGGGTGCTGCATGAGCGATTGCGGTGGTCCCCATTGGCGGAACCCCCACGATCAGACATCTTATCCCCTATCCTTTGGCTGGAGTACCCCTTTAATCTATGAACAGTACAGGGTAGAGAGGATGTGGCTTTTGACTACTTACAGCCCTCTTTTCTCTTTATAAGTTGGATTTGGCTGTCTTAAAAGAATTATACATCCTTAAAATGCCTAAAATGTAAATTCAGTTTAAAAGATTGGGTTGTGTATCAACGCTATTACACCAGTTTTCTGGCATAATTGTACTGAAAAAGTGTCATTCAGCATAAATCCTATATATATATATATATATATATATATATATATATATATATATATATATATAGGTCACAGCTGTTTTTCGAGTGCAAACAACTTTGCGTTCATAAAAGGGTCTTGAACTTCCAGACTTATTTTCCATGAAATATCATCTTAGAGAAATGACCAGAGCCAGTTTACAGCTTGCATTGTTCGGTAAAGGAGGCCACGTCCCCCGCTAGATATATGCCATACAGCGAAGACTACACTTCTCCCTTAGATGTTGCGTGCCCTTACATATTGTAAGAAAAACTTACTGACTCATCTTGTGTTTTAAGATTATTGTCCCTTCCCCTTAAAGGAATGAGCGGATGTGGTTTAGACTGTAGAGCAAATAAAGGTGGAGTGTAGTGACTGTGCCATTATGTTACGTTTATGACCTTCTGTAGGCTGGTGGTCACAGCTGTGGCTTTAGGATATAATCTTCGTGTCCCACTTCATTTAATACATGACAAACAAAGACTTAATATGTGACAAGCAAACAATGTTTTAGTACTTTGTATGTACTTATTTATTATTTAAATGAGTATTCAAAGTTTTGAAACTTTGTGGTTATTCCAAGGATTTCCATGTCCTGGTGATCTAAGCTTGGAGACCATATTTTTATTTCCGCATACATGTTATATACATACAAGCACATATGCAATAAAGTTCAGATAATCCAGCACCCAGTGGTTTGGAAATTCTACTAAACCTACATAGGACAGGGATGGCCCTATTGTCAGAATAGAAGGAATTTACCTGATAGTCTGGCATTGCAAACTCTTATCTCATCTATACTTGCATTGTATGTACACTTACACACTGATGAGTCCTAACTATAGCTATTATTATTATTAGCCCCGCCTCCCATCCTTAAAGGAAAACTGTCACTAGTTTCACCTACACTAACCAATGGTACTGGCTGGTAGTGCGGGTGACACTGATTAAAATGATTCCTACCATGAGCCAATCCGTTGCTGCGTTATTCTTCTTTTTCAGATTATGCTAATTAGCAGATCGGGGCAAGGGCAGGGGTACAATCTCTCCCTCGGACATAGTGACGACTGCGCTGTTTGTTCAGCACTCAGCTCATCAATATTCATTTCATCCCCCCGCCTCGCCGCTCTGTGTCAGTGCCTACTTTTCATGTGCTGCCTCCTGGGCACACTAGCCGCGGCTAATTCGGGTGTATCCAGGAAGCATCACATTACAAATATGTTTAATTTCACATAATGCATTAGACCTATTTATCTTCATGGTTAAACCCCTTTTAATAAATATTCAGAATCTCTTTGTTCTGCACATAGCTGCTATGTGCTGTTAGATCCCGGGCATACATACATGCAGATCTCCAGCATAGCCATCCCAAACTATCGCCGCACAAGTGGGAGTTTACAACACGTAGTGGCTATGTGCAGAAGAGGGAGATTTAGAATATTTATTAGCGAACTTGCATCAGGGACCAGCGTGCACCAATGTCCTAAGGAACACCCTGATTGCCAAAGACCCTAAGTACATATGAGTTTTTTGTTTTTTTTTAGTGATATCTCAGGAGTGGCGTCACAAAGGATTTTAAAGCGTACCCGTCAGATCCAACAAAAAAAGCGTACCCGTCAGATCCAACATTTTTTTTTTATATATCACTCAGTACCTAATCCTGACCATGTACATCTAATTTTTATGTGTCCAGCACCTTTATTTATTTTTTTATTACACTTTTTTAATTTAGCTCACTAGTCTGAATTCCTCTCAAAGGGAGGGGGTGTGGCCTCACTGTGCAGGTCTCCGCCCCCTCCCTCAGTATGAAGTCTGCTCACATCTCCCCTAGCATTAGCAAAACTACAACTCCCAGCTTGTCCTCACTGACAGTAGTGGGACACAAGCTGACAGTGGGAGGATTTTTCCTCCAGATGTGAGCCCTGCACTCACAGCTGTCAATCAAGGAACTGTGTCCATGACGTAGGTGATGATGCATGGACACAGCAGGACTAGTAATTGTCCAAGCAGGCGGGGGAGGGGGGGGCAGTTCATTGACTGACTTTTTCAGAATGAAATACTGAAAATCTTCTAATGAAAGCAATTGCAAAACCTATTGGTTACACATGCTTTACGACATATCAAAAGTTTTTGTATCTGACAGTGCCCATTTAAGGTAAAGACCAATGTGACCAGCCGTCCTATCAAACAGTACCAGCAGGTTGGTGCAAGTGACGCTGCTCTCAGTTTCCCATTAATGTTATGTTATAGCTGATTGGTGTAAGTAAACCTTAGTTCAGTAATACTATCCGCAATTTTTTTTTATACTTTAAGATATCAATAGTAATGAATGTTGCTTCTAGAATATTTATAAATGTACATGGCTTGCAGATTGTTTTTTAAACTTTAAAATGAGAACCGTGATCAATTGGATGTCTGCCTTTCAGGCTAAAACTTCTGTCTTTTATTTGGTCAAGTGTTTTTACTGAAAGCCCATATGTTAAACTCCTTAATCCCACTGTACATAAGGAGCTGGTTAGCTGTGTGGGCTGGACCTCTGCGGATGAACTCTATTCCTGCAGTGATGACCACCAGATTTTAAAGTGGAACTTAGTAAATGGCGAAACTTCTTTGGTTGTAAAACTCCCAGATGATACGTATCCTATTGACCTTCACTGGTTCCCCAAAAATGTGGGCAGCAAAAAGCAGGGGCAGTCTGACATGTTTGTACTTACAAGTTCTGATGGTGAGTATTTTATCAGTATACAGCCCCCATATATTTACTAGTAAAAAAAAAAAAATCAGAATTGGAAAACTTTCTGTCCTGATTATGTATAATTCCTTACCATTTGTTTGTAATAATAATATTTAATACTCATTATCACTATTATAAGCATGGGAATAGTGTTTCCCAGTATTGCAGATACTGTTTAATGTACTGCATATGTATTTTTTTCTATGATGGCAAAATCCAGAAAAATAGAATATGTTATATGCTTGTTGTGATCATTGGAATGTGCTTCCATCACAGCCATGATGATCATTTTTAACTGTCAACATTTAGGCTGGGTTCACATGGTGCATTTTTTAATGTATTGTGACTGTAAGGGAATAAAACTCACCTCTGAACTTCATTCTGATTTACTATTAATCTCCACACTATTGCGATACGGTTACAAAAAAAGATTCTGCAGCTGTTTTAACTGCCAGTAACCACAGTAAATTCAAAAATGCAGTTTTTCTTTGGCTTTTTGTTTAAATTTTTTGTCCCTCCCCCGTGTTCTTGTGGGTATTAGTATTTATATTGTTTGTTCTTGATTACTAAAGATGCTAATACATATCCGATGATGTTGACTGAATCCAACTAATTCAGTGTTTCCCAACAACCAAGGTCCTCCAGCTGTTAGCCTAAGGCTGTCCAGGCATAATGGGAGTTGTAGTTTTATGACAGCTGGAGGCACCCTGTTAGAAAACACTCATCTAATGTGTATTGCTGTGTCGATTCTGCTCTCATGGCGTTGGTCAGAGGAATGTAGGATAAGGTGTGTTGGATTCCAACTTGCCCTTTTGCTTGTTCTCACAGAAAATAAGTATATTACTTCTTTGTAAAAATCTTAATCCTTCCAGTACTTATCAGCTGCTGTATGCTCCAGATAAAGTTGTGTAGTTCTTTCCAGTTTGACTATAGTGCTCTCTGCTGCCACCTCTGTCTGTCTGTGTCAGGAACTGTCTGAAGCACAAGCAAATCTCCATAGCAAATCTCTCCTGCTCTGGACAGTTCCTGACAAAGACAGAGGTGGCAGAAGAGAGCACTGTAGTAGTCAGACAGGAAATAACTACGCAGCTCCTCTGTAGTATACAGCAGCTGATAAGTACTGGAAGAATTATGATTTTTTTTAAATAGAAGTAATTTACAAATCTGTTTAACTTTCTGGAGCCAGTTAGTGTGAAAACATTTTATTTCCTCTCTTGTAATCCTTTATCATATATGGGGTTTGGGAAGAATAACAGTTGGAATAAGTATAACTTATTTATAATGAATTTTTTTTAATTATAAAACCTTTCTTTCTAGGGAAGCTTCACCTTATTTCTAAGTTGGGCAGAGTTGAGAAAAGTGTAGAGGCTCATTCTGGAGCAGTGCTCGCTGGTCGCTGGAATTATGATGGAACAGCACTGTTGACAGGTAACATGTGACTACACTAGATCAGACATGGGTCATTAGCAATAATATGATCAATGTAGGTATACAAATTAAAGTTTGTATAGAAGTTTCTGAATATGATGTCATAGGATTCTAGTGATTTGTCTAGATATTAGAGTACTAATCTACCACTAACGTCTGGGTGGAATAGTAGTCCTAAGTCTTGGTGTCACCTGTCTCCATGTTATATAACTAGCTAATATGTGTGAATGTTATTACTGTGCAAATAAAAATGTCAGGAAATAAAATAATTATTAAAATCTGTCCTTGCTGAAGATTGGTTTTAATTATACTGATCTCCACTATGAGCTCAATGAGGGACATTTATCCTAGTGCAAGTTAAGGCTGGGTTCACACACCACGTTTTGTACTTATGGTTCCCGTATACAGCTGGGAGGAGGGGGGGGGGGGGCTTAATCGTGGCGCCCGCACTCAGCCGTATAGGGGAACTGTAGTTAATGTATGTCTATGAGCCGGCTGGAGTGAACCGCAGCCTCCGGTCGGCTGCGTTTTCGGCCGTATGCGGTTTCCCGACCGTTGGCAAAAACGTGGTCGACCACGTTTTTGCCTGCGGTCGGGAAACCGCATATGGCCGAAAACGCAGCCGACCGGAGGCTGCGGTTCACTCCAGCCGGCTCATAGACATACATTAACTACAGTTCCCCTATACGGCTGAGTGCGGGCGCCACGATTAAGCCCCGCCCCCTCCTCCCAGCCGTATACGGGAACTGTAAGTACAAAACGTGGTGTGAACCCAGCCTAACAGTGGATTGGTCAGGTTTAAACTTACTCCCCTGGAAAACATTTTTTTTAATCAACTGGTGCCAGAAAGTTAAGCAGATTTGTAAATTACTTTTATTTAAAAATCTTAACCCTTCCAGTACTTATCAACTGCTGTATATTCCACAGTAAGTTCTTTTGAAATTCCTTTGTGTGACCACAGTGCTCTCTGCTGACACCTGTCCATTTTAAGAACTGTCCGGAGCTGGATAGGTTTCCTATGGGAATTTGCTTCTACTATGGACAGTTCCTGACATGAACAGAGGTGTCAACAGAGAGTACTGTGGTCAGACAGAAAGAAAAATCAAAAAGAAAGCAGCTGATAAGTACTGGAAGGATTAAGATTTTTAAATAGAAGTCATTTACAAATCTGTTTAACTTTCTGGCACTAGTTGATTTAAAAAAAATTCTAGTGAAGTAATCCTTTAAGTAACTTATTCAGGCTATGTCCACAGAATATGAAGTATTTTTCACAGCAAAGGATTGCAGTAACATGTTTATTCCCTTTGTGTGTATTGGAATTAAACCAAAAAAGGGAGGAAAAAAAGCTAATTGGACATAATTTCAAACCAAACTACAAAAATGGGCTGGACAAAATTATTGGCACCCTTAACTTAATATTTGGTTGCACACCCTTTGGAAAAAATAACTGAAATCAGTCACTTCCTATAACCATCAATAAGCTTCTTACACCTCTAAGCCGGAATGTTGGACCACTCTTCCTTTGCAAACTGCTCCAGGTCTCTCTTATTGGAACGGCGCCTTTTCCCAACAGCAATTTTAAGATCTCTGCACAAGTGTTCAATGGGATTTAGATCTGGACTCATTGCTGGCCACTTCAGAACTCTCCAGTGCTTTGTTGCCATCCATTTCTGGGTGATTTTTGACATATGTTTGGGGTCATTGTCCTGCTGGAAGACCCAAGATCTTGTCTGCAAACCCAGCATTCTGACCCTGGGCTGTACAGTGCGACCCAAAATCCATTGGTAATCCTCAGATTTCATGATGCCTTGCACACATTTAACCCCTTAAGGACAAAGGACGTACCGGTACGTCCTTGGTCCTGCTCCCGTGATATAACGCGGGGTTACACGGTAACCCCGCATCATATCACGGCGGGCCCGGCGTCATAGTGAAGCCGGGACCCGCCGCTAATAGCGCGCAGCGCCGATCGCGGTGCCGCGCGCTATTAACCCTTTAGCCGCGCGCTCAGAGCTGAGCCACGCGGCTAAAAGTGAAAGTAAAAACTGCCGGTTAGCTCAGTGGGCTGTTCGGGATAGCCGCGGCGAAATCGCGGCATTCCGAACAGCTTACAGGACAGCGGGAGTGTCCCTACCTGCCTCCTCGCTGTCCGATCGCCGAATGACTGCTCAGTGCCTGAGATCCAGGCATGAGCAGTCAAGCGGCAGAATCATCGATCACTGGTTTCCTATGAGAAACCAGTGATCAATGATAAAGATCAGTGTGTGCAGTGTTATAGGTCCCTATGGGACCTATAACACTGCAAACAAAAAGTGAAAAAAAAAGGTGAATAAAGATCATTTAACCCTTCCCCTATTAAAAGTTTGAATCACCCCCCTTTTCCCATAAAAAAAAAACACAGTGTAAATAAAATAAAAAATAAACATATGTGGTATCACCGCGTGCGGAAATGTCCGAATTATAAAAATATATCGTTAATTAAACCACTCGGTCAATGGCGTATGCGCAAAAAAAATCCAAAGTCCAAAATAGTGCATTTTTGGTCACTTTTTATATCATTTAAAAATTTATAAAAAATCCTAAGTCCTATCAATGCAAAAATTGTACCTTTAAAAACTTCAGATCACGGCGCAAAAAATGAGCCCTCATACCGCCCCATACACGGAAAAATAAAAACGTTATAGGGGTCAGAAGATGACAATTTTAAACGTATTAATTTTCCTGCATGTAGTTATGATTTTTTTCCAGAAGTACGACAAAATCAAACCTATATAAGTAAGGTATGATTTTAATCGTATGGACCTACAGAATAAAGATAAAGTGTCATTTTTACCGAAAAATGTACTACGTAGAAACGGAAGCCCCCAAAAGTAAAAAAAACAGCGTTTTTTTTTTTCAATTTTGTCGCACAATGATTTTTTTTTTCCGTTTCACCGTAGATTTTTGGGCAAAATGACTGACGTCATTACAAAGTAGAATTGGTGGCGCAAAAAATAAGCAATCATATGGATTTTTAGGTGCAAAATTTAAAGAGTTAAGATTTTTTAAAGGCAAGGAGCAAAAAACGAAAATGCAAAAACTGAAAACCCCCCGGTCCTTAAGGGGTTAAGGCACCCAGTGCCAGAGGCAGCGAAACAACCCTGAAATATCATTGAACCTCCACCATATTTCACTGTAGGTACTGTATTCTTTTGTTTGTAGGCCTCATTCCGTTTTCGGTAAACAGTAGAATGATGTGCTTCACCAGAAAGCTGTATCTTGGTCTCATCCGTCCACTAGATGTTTTGGCTTACTCAAGTTCATTTTGGCAAAATGTAGTCTTGTTTTTTTAATGTCTCTGTGTCAGCGGTGGGGTCCTCCTGGGTCTCCTGCCATAGCGTTTCATTTCATTTAAATGTCGACGGATAGTTCACGCTGACACTGATGCACCCTTAGCCTGCAGGACAGATTGAATATCTTTGGAACTTGTTTGGGGCTGCTTATCCATCATCTGGACTAGCCTGCGTTTACACCTTTCATCAATTTTTCTCTTCTGTCCACGCCCAGGGAGATTAGCTACAGTGCCATGGTTTGCAAACTTCTTGATAATGTTGCACACTGTGGACAAAGCAAATCTAGGTCTCTGGAGATGGACTTGTAACCTTGAGATTGTTGATATTTTTCCACAATTTTGGTTCTCAAGTCCTCAGACAGTTCTCTTCTCCTCTTTCTGTTGTTCATGCTTAGTGTGGCACACACAGACACACAATGCAAAGTCTAAGTGAACTTCTCTCCTTTTTATCTGCTTTCAGGTGTGATTTTTATGTTGCCCACACCTGTTACTTGCCCCAGGTGAGTTTAAAGGTGCATACATGCTTGAAACAATCTTATTTTTCCACACTTTTGAAAGGGTGCCAATAATTTTGTCCAGCCCATTTTTGGAGCTTGGTGTGACATTATGTCCAATTTGCTTTTTTTCCTCCCTTTTGGTTTAGTTCCAATACACACAAACGGAATAAACGTGTGTACAGCAAAACATGTGTTACTACAATCCATTTCTGTGAGAAATACTTCATTTTCTTGAAAATTTTCAGGGGTGCCAACATTTACAGCCATGACTGTATATGTGTGTGTGTGTGTGTGTGTATATATATATATATATATATATATATATATGTGTATATATATATATATATATATATATATATATATATATATATGTAAGCTAAAAATGCTGCCAGGATTTTGTATTTGAAACAAGATATTTTCAAAGAAAATGAACCAGAAACTCTTGCAGCAAACAGTTCTCTGTAACACCCTCTGTAGTTGATAACCATGGTGCACACAGCATATCTAGAAGGATATTTCATTTTGGGATCGACCGATTATCGGTATGGCCGATATTATCGGCCGATAATGACGATTTTGGGCATTATCGGTATCGGCAATTACCTTGCCGATAAGCCGATAATGCCCCCTCACCGCACCGTGACCGCCCCCCCGACTCACCGCGTCGCACCCCCCACCGTAGTGCTGGGCGGTATACCGGTTTGGATTTTTGCCCATACCGCTATACCGGTCTGGCCCCTCCCCCACCCTCCGAGTCAATAAAAAAAATTAAACTTACCCGTAATGGGGGTGGTCCGGGCCATCCATTTTTCCTGTAGTGTCCGGCGGCATTTTGGGTGGAGGGTGAACCGGTCCGGGCTGTCCTTCTTCTCCAGGGGTGCTGTTCTCCACTCCGGGCAGGCTCCGGCCTAGTATGCTGCATAGACGCCGCTACGCCGTGATATCAGGTGCGTCGCTGCGCACGGGCGTCACTGCGCAGCGGCGTCTATGCTGCGGAGCCTGCCCAGAGTGGAGAAGATGACCCCTGGAGAAAAGGACAGCCCGGACCGGTTCACCCTCCACCCGGAATGCCGCCGGACACTACAGGAAGGATGGATGGCCCGGACCACCCTGACAGGTAGGGGGAGAGAAGCGGGTTGTGGCGGCGGCGGCGGCCTATGGCACCGCAAAAGCCACTGCAGTGCATTGATTTAAAGCGCCCGCTTTAAATCAATGATCTGCAGCGGTGTCGCGGGGGGATAAATAGCCGATAACTTATACCGGAATATCGGTATAAGTTATCAACTATCGGCCCTAACCTCCACCGATTATCGGTTTCGGCCCTAAGAAAACTATATCGGTCGATCCCTAATTTCATTATATTCTTTCATTAAATGCTAAAATACATGTGAGGCCTTTTCTAGTGTACCTTATAAATGGGGCATCTTTTGCCCAGAAACGCATTGTATTTGATACTTTGATAAAGGAATACGATTATATCCTTCTAGACTTATTGTGTGTGCCGTGTTATTTACAAGAGAAGATGTTACAGACCAGACCTGTTTGGTCTGTGCTACTGAGCATTGCTTAAATCCCCATATGGTGGGCATCTGCATGTGGGTCAAAAAAGGGTATTTATTGCACCAGCATTCATCTCACATGCTTAACCAAAGAGTTGTGCCTATATGTGAGCACAACTCGGCAAGGTGAGCACCCTTGTTTTTTGATACTTTTGTCGACTGCCTGTACGTACTCACCCCATGGTATGCACCTATTTTGTTTTGGTTAAAGTTTCTTCTTTAATTCTTAAACAATAAAAATGTTAAAGGGGTACTCCGCCACTAGACATCTTATCCCCTATCCATAGTGTAGGGGATAAGATGTCTGATCGCAGGGGTCCGCTGGGGACCCCCGCAATCTCTCCTGCAGCACCCACTTGTCATCAGCTGCACGAAGCTAAGATCCCTCCGTGTCTAATGATTCATGATACAGGGGACAGAGTATCGTGACATCACGGCTCCGCCCCCTTGTGACGTCATGTCCCTCCCCTCAGTGCAAGTCTATGGGAGCGGGCGTGACGGCCGCCACGCCCCCTCCTATAGACTTGCATTGAGGGGCCGGGGTGTGATGTCACGAGGGGGCGGGGCCATTACGTCACGATACTCTGGCCACTGTATCGTGAATCATTAGACACGGAGCAATCTTAGCTCCATGCAGCTGATGACTCGTGGGGCTGCAGGAGAGATTGCGGGGGTCCCCATCGGCAGGACACCTGCGATCAGACATCTTATACCTTATTCTTTAGATAGGGGATAAGAAGTCTAGGGGCGGAGTCTTCCTTTAACTGTACAGTTTACAGATACACCAGAGTCGTACCAGTAACTCAGGTTAAGTGAAAACCTGATGCATATTTAGACTCTCTAGTCTAAGTTTGCACCATCTGTTAGTTAGCTTAGTTTTACACCAAAAATGTGTGCCAAAAACTGGCACTTTTTTGGAACGTCCAAACCCTGTCTGTTTTTTGGAGCTAACAGTTTTGTGTATCCTTCCCAATGTGCTGAAAAAGTTAAATAATTGGCTTTCATCAAACTTATTATGTGTTTGTTACATCTTGACAGTTGAGAAGTGATAAAATGCACCAGATGAAATATGCCACTTGTCAGCAGTCCTCTCCTCTAACAGGCAGTGTTACAATGTATATAGAGCACTGGATCCACCATTGATAACATAGAATCCGCCATTAACAATAGGTGATGGTCATCAGGCCAGAAAGCTCATAGCTCAATACTGGATAAGGGCACCTTATAGTCCCCCCTACGTTTGCTGACCTGGTTGCTGAGGTTTTACTTATTGTCCGGTGGGAAAGTTTTATGAAAAACATAAAGCCATGCGTAAATTCTATGGGATATGGGGTCCCTGGGAGCGTGAGTATAGGCTTTGCCTGGATAACCCCTAACGAATTTTGTTCCTCTATATACACTGGAGCCTGAGAGGGCTGCCCCGTGGATCGCGAACATTTCTTCCCGTCTTGTTTTCATGCCCCTTTGTGTTCTTGTGTGTTTTATCCCGGCCGTGTAGGTGGCTGTTGTTGTTTTTGGATACATGTTTATATGTGTCCTGCCCTATTATACTAAGATTTTGTATTACTACCTGTGTGGTTTATCTATATTGTGTAAAACAAAGTTAGGCTGGGTGACACCTGGGACTTTTTCCTACGGAGTATATATACATCCTGCAGGACGGCGCATGTGGATGTGGACTTGGGATTGTTTTATTGGGGTGTCGGTGCTGTTATTGGTGAGGTGGGGTGGGAAATGGGGTTTATGTTTATTTTCTGTATAAAAATGCAAAAATTTCATAAAAATATTTGATTTAAAAAACAAAACAATAGGTGATGGTCAAAGTTCCCCCCCTCCCTCTCCCTGCATATTGGCCTCTGTATGGTTACAGAACATGAATATCTTCGATTTACAGATTTCTTGGGTCCATGTGACTGTTGTAAAGCAGATCTCGCCTGGGCAAGAGGAGTGCCCCCATAATCATGTTCAAAATACAAAATCTCTAATTAGAGGACATTTCGGACTACACTTGTTTCAGGTGCTGTTTTCTTATTTCTGTATAAAACATGCGTTTTCATTAAAGACAATGCTTGTCAATATCACTGTATAGTAGACTTGAAATATTTTTTTCTTTCACGCCTACTGCTTTTCTCAGACTCTAAAACTCATGACTCATATCCTAATAGAAACAAAACTCAGACTAAATATGAATTTTATGGCACAGGCTACAAGCCTTGTCTACATCGTGTCTGTAAACGTTATTTTCAATATTATATTTAGATCCTAATTGAGAACAGACCCCATTGTTTTTACACTAGGCAAGATCCTTATGAATTGAGGACTTACGTAAAAAGTGACACACGGGAGAATGAGTTGAATGTGAATGAGTAGTTGAGGGATTTGTGCAGAGTAATGCAGACGGGAGTCTCAAGTCCACTTAGGGAGGTTTGTCTGCCATGAGTGTTCGTTCATTGAGAAGATCACATTATCTTTCTCAGCTAGTGGGAGACAAATTGGAGATGTTTCATTTTCTCTTGCCCACACACAGCTTTTACATCATCTCTAACCTCTTGTTCACCTTACATTGTCAGACTTTTCTTACCATACCTCTTATAGCTCTTCTGGTAATACAAGCTGAACTCTAGTCCCAGTTTTTTGTGCAATCTTTAGAGCATGAAGTGTTCATATTTTATTTGCTGGTCACTCTCTGTATGTGTCTCAAAATAATTCCCGTTGTGTTCACAAATTCCTGTAGTACAAGTGCTCAGCATTTATCTATCCTGTCATTTTTTGACTCTCATGCGTCAGCACCACTCTCCATGGTGGCTTCAGTGTGGCTGTAGAGCCACATGCATCTTGGGAGTATCCTTCTTGCAGTTCCTAACTACTCAAGCTTCATGCCAAGTACGTGCCCAGAATTCTGGGAGTTTTGGATTCCTGATGCTACCCTACAACACATTACAGCAGTGAGACCGTCAAAATTACTTGTGCTCTCCAGTGCCAAATTGTTACTGGGAATTGTCAATTGTCGTGGAAAGCAGGGCGCACAATGAGGTCATTGCAAAAAGACGCTCCAGGTTTCTAGTTGCTGCAGGAAAGAAGATGCATGCATCCTTAAAAATGGTGACTTAGCGCTGGCTAAGTCTGACAAAGTCTCTTTTCTGTGAGGGCAGGACTGAGTTAGTGCAGGTAGCGGGGTAAGCTGTGATGCACGGTAGCACACCTCTAAGGCTAGCCCTGCATAGCAAAACTTGGAAGAGGCAGGCTCCACTCCCTTACAAATTAATGGAGTGTTTCTGTAGGCTTTATGGATCACATACTTTTGATCACAGTACTAGAGTGATTAACCCTCCAGGGTATTCTATTAAAGAATATGTAGAATTCTTAGTAACAGAGCCTACAGTCAATGGGTAACATCGCTGAATATCCTCAGCCAATTGGCACAGAGGAACATAGTCACAGCCATAGGAACCTTTGGAAAAGCAAATTACCACAATAGCAAGGAAGTTTGATATACCCAATTTCTTGACAATTGATGACTTTTATATATTAATGACCAATTTTCTATAACAATATACAAAACTTATATTGTTGAATGTTTTGTTTCTCTCACTTGGGAAGTTATCATAACAATTATTCTTAAAGAGGGTGTTACATTTTTCCCCAAACAGTATCTCTCTGGTTCATAGGCTGTGTCTGGTTTCACAACTCAAGTGGATAGGACTTAGTTAGAATACCAGGCACAGTTAATGGACAAGAGTGTTAATGGACCTAATATAGCTGTGTACTGTGTACCATGTTAGCCAGTAGGTACCTTTTAATAGTTAACTGAAATCGATGATGACAAAAAACAAGCTTTCAAAACTCAATATGGACAAGAGTGGTGTTTCTGGGAAAATGCAGACCCCTTTCTTCTAATCCTGAATAACCCCTTTAAGTGTAAACAGACATTTACATTTGTGGTACAAGCAATACGTTGCTGTTTAATGCTCAACAGCCGGATAGGGTGAGTTTATACACAGCAAAGGCTTTCCTTCTGCGGATTTCACCATGTCAGTGCTTAACCCCTTAAGGACCCAGCCCATTTTCCCCTTAAGGACCCGAGCATTTTTTTGAAAATCTGACCACTGTCACTTTAACCCCTTAAGGATGCAGGGTTTTTCAGTTTTTGCATTTTTGTTTTTTCCTCATCACCTTCTAAAAATCATAACACTTTCAAATTTGTACCTACAGACCCATATGAGGGCTTATTTTTTGCGCCACGAATTGTACTTTAATGACATCAATCTTTTTACTACAAAATTTATAATGAAACCAGAAAAAAATATTTATGGGGCAAAATTGAAAAGAAAAACGCCATTTTGTAAATTTTGGGGGCTCCCGATTCTATGCAGTACACTTTTCGGTAAAAATGACACCATATTTTTATTCTTGTGGTCCATACGGTTACAAGGATACCTGATCTATATAGGTTTTATTTTATTTTACTTCTTAAAAAAAATTATAACTACATACACCAAAATTAGTATGTGTAAAATTGTCATCTTCTGACCCCTATAACTTATTTTTTTTCCCGTATACAGGGATATATGAGGGCTCATTTTATGCGCCATGATCTGAAGTTTTTATCGGTACCATTTTCGTTTTGGTGGGACTTTTTGATTGCCTTTTATACATTTTTTTGGGGTATACAAAGTGACCAAAAATATGCAGTTTTGGACTTTGGAATTTTTTTATGTGTACGCCATTAACCGTGCGGTTTAATTAACATTATATTTTCATATTTCGGACATTTATGCACGCGGCGATACCACATATGTTTGTTTTTATTTACATTTTTATTAATTTTTTTATGGGAAAAGGGGGCTGATTCAAACTTTTATTAGGGAAGGGGTTAAATCACATTTATTAACTATTTTTTGACACTTTTTTTTTTCTTTGCAATTTTATAGCCCCGTAGGGGACTACAACATGCAATACCTTGTTTGCAGACACTGATCAATGCATAGCCATAGCATTGCATTGATCAGTGTTATCCGTGCGCTGCTGCTCCAGCCTGGATCTCAGGCACGGAGCAGCAGAGTGATGATCGGACGGCGGGAGACAAAGTAAGAAGCCTCCCGCTGTCCTCTCAGCTCTTTAGGGCGCTGCGGTCTTGAACAGCCCACTTAGCTAACCGGCAACGATTTTCTCCCGTTTTAGAAGCCGCGGTCAACTTTGATTGCGGCGTCTAAAGGGTTAATACCGGACATCAGCCCGATTGGCGATGTCTGGTATTAGCCGTGGGTCCTGGCTGCTGACCTGGCCGGGACCTGCCAGGTATGAAGTGCGCTCGGCTCCTGGGTGCCCTTCACATAATTTTACGCTCGTGGTCGTTAAAGGGTTAAGCATGAACAACTCTGGGATGATTTTATTTTTCATTCTGATTCCAAGATTGTTTTTTTCGTGACATATTCTACTTTATGTTAGTGGTAAATTTTTGTCGATACTTGCATCATATCTTGTTGAAAAATTCAAAAATTTGATTAAAAATTAAATTTTTTTTACATTTTGTACATTTAAAAAAACTCTCTGCTTATAAGGAAAATGGACATCCCAAATAAATTATATATTAATTCACGTATGCAATATGTCTACTTTATGTTTGCATCATAAAGTTGCCAGGTTTTTACTTTTGGAAGACATCAGAGTGCTTCAAAGATCAGCAGCAATTTTCCAATTTTTCACAAAAATTTCAAAATCTGAATTTTTCAAGGACCAGTTCAGTTTTGAAGTGGATTTGAGGGGCCTTCATATTGGAAATACCCCATAAATGACCCCATTATAAAAACTGCACCCCTCAAAGTATACAAAATTACATTCAGGAAATTTGTGAACCCTTAAGGTGTTTCACAGTAATAGCAGTAAAGTAAAGGAGAAAATTCAAAATGTAAATTTTTTACACTCTCACCTCTTTACAAGAGGTAAAAGGAGAAAAAGCCCCCCAAAATGTGTAACCCAACTTTTCTCAAGTAAGAAAATACCTCATATGTGAACGTAAAGTGCTCTGTGGGTGCACTATGCTCAAAAACGAAGGAGCGACAATGGGATTTTGGAGAGTGAATTTTGCTGAAATGGTTTTTGGGGGGCATGTCGCATTTAGGAAGCCCCTATGGTGCCATAACAGGAAAAAAAAAAACACATGGCATACTATTTTGAAAACTACACCCCTCAAGGAACGTAACAAGGGTTACAGTGAGCCTTAACAGCCCACAGGTGTTTGACGACTTTTCCTTAAATTCAGATGTGAAAATGAAATCTTATTTTTTTTTCACTAAAATGCAGTTTTTTCCCCAAATTTACAATTTTTACATGAGGTAATAGGAGAAAATGCCTCCAAAAGTTGTAACCCCATTTCTTCTGAGTATGAAAATACCCCATATGTGGATGTAAAGTGCTCTGCGGGCAAACTACAATGCTCAGAAGAGAAGGAGCGCCATTGGGCTTTTGGAGGAAAATTTGTTTGGAATGGAAGTCGGGAGCCATGTGCGTTTACAAAGCCCCCATGGTGCTAGAACAGTGGACCGCTCCCCCACATATGACCCTATTTCGGAAACTACACCCCTCACGGAATGTAATAAGGGGTGCAGTGAGTATTTACACCCCACTGGCGTTTTACAGACTTTTGGAACAGTGGGCGGTGCAAATAAAAAATTTAATTTTTTTTATTCTCATGGACCACTGTTCAAAAAAAGTCAGACACCAGTGGGGCATAAAATGCTTACTGCACCCCTTATTACATTCCGTGAGGGGTGAAGTTTTCAAAATGGGCATTTGGGCATTGGGCTCTGTTTTCTTTCAATTGACTTATGTTCGTCATAGTCTTATACTGAGGTTCCCTTGCATTTATAACCCCTATTGCCATTTATTTATGTGATTACTCTGCTATATGACTTATACCTGCCTTTCCATAGTGATTTCAGTGCCTTTTTTATGCATTCTACACTTTTCTATGTATGTTTTTAACTTTGTGAATTTAATAAAGTATATGGATTAATAATGATTTCATGTTTTTGTGTGCACTGTTTGGTACACGTTTTCGGCGTTCCTACCATGGGGGGCTTTGTAAACGCACATGGCCTTCAATTCCAGCCAAATTCTCTCTCCAAAAGCCCAATGGCGCTCCTTTTCTTCTGAGCCCTGTAGTGCGCCAGCAGAGCACTTTACAGCCACACATGGGGTATTTATATACAAATTATGGGGGCTTTTTCCCTATTACCCCTTGTGAAAATGAAAAATTTGGGATAACACCAGCAGTTTAGTGAAAAAATAAAAATTTTGTATTTTCACGTCCAACTTGAACGAAAATTCTTCAAACACCTGTGGGGTGTTAAGGCTTACTAAACCCCTTGTTATGTTCCGTGAGGGGTGTAGTTTCCAAAATGGGGGTCACATGTGGGTGGTTTTTTTTCCGTTCATGTCAGAACCGCTATAACGATCAGTCACCCCTGTGCAAATCACCTCAAATGTACATGGTGCCCTCTCACTCCTGAGCCTTGTTTTGCGATCGCAGAGCATTTTACGTCCACATATGGGGTATTTCCGTACTCAGGAGAAATTGCGTTACAAATTTTGGGGGTCCTTTTTTTCCTTTTACCTTCTGTGAAAATGAAAAGAATGGGGCAACACTAACATGCTGCAGTAGACCCCAACTTTACCTTTTCATAAGGGGTAAAAGGAGAAAAAGCCCCCAAAAATTTGTTTGCCAATTTCTCCCGAGTACGGAAATACCCCATATGTGGCCCTAAACTGTTGCCTTGAAATACAAAGTGAGAGAGCACCATGCGCCTAGATTAGGGATTTGCATAGGGACGACCCGGATGCAAGAATGACACTTGCCTCCGATACTAAAATGACTCTACGGCGGGGGCGTGGCTTGGATGACTGCCTGGGTGGACGTTCGTTGAGTGAGCTCCTGCCATCCTGCTCTTAATCCTGTAAATATCCTACCCATCCTGATTGATTTTGGGTGCTACACCTTTCTGCGGGGCCCCTGCTGCCTGGGGGATCCCTGTGAAGGCGATATTTGGAGCTCGGGAGATGTCTGGAGAGGGCCCGGCTGCCGGCGGAGATCTAGGCCTTGAAGCCTGCGGCCTCCGGCAACCCCTACTCGTGCCTGTCTACAGCTGTGGAGTTCCCTGGCGGGCTGACGGGGCCCCTTACTTACCTGCCTGTCCAGCGCTGGTGGGTCCGGGAGAGCTGCGACGGGAGCCTGAGGCGGTCCTCTCTGGGGCGGCTGCGTGGTCCTGGGCGCCATCTTGGTGCAGCGCTCCGGGTCTCCTGTGTTTGAGGCTGTCTGCGGGAGGAGGCGATTCAATCTGTGAGGGGACACTTGCTGACGACGGAAGCCTCCGGCGCCCTCGGTGACCCGGTGTGAAGGAGGAAGCCGCACTGCTGTGGAGGAACGCATCGGTGGGAGCGTGGTCCTGTGGAGAGGAGACCGCCATCCTGTGTGTCCTGTGGGGACTCTTGCCGCAGTCCTTGCGCTGCATTCAGTAAGTGGCTGGCCCTGCTGAGGGAAATCGGTGGCTTGGATCTCGGGGGGTGGAGGGCGCCCCAGAGACATTGTCTTGACAACAGCTGGAGACCCCCTGTGCTGCGGGTTGAGGAGCTGCAGGTGGACTGTGGAGCAGGGGCTGCTATATTGAGCCTTGCAAGGGACTGTGACCTGGACTTTGTGCTGCCTCTGTGCATCTGGGGGTGCTGTCCTATTCTCTTCTTCCCCCCTGGTGCGGCTTTACCCTGTGCACTCCCCGATCCCCCCCCTCCCCCCTTTATCGCTGCCAGCCCTGCCATCTAATAAAAACAGCTGGAGACTCCCTGTGTCGCGGAGTGAGGAGCTGCATGAGTCCTGCAGAGTGGTGGCTGCTGTGCTGTGCCTTGCTGAGTCCTGTGCATTGGACTGTGTGCTACCTGAGTGACTTTGGGGGTACTGCCACACTCCCCTCTCCTCCCCTGGTGTAACTTCACTCAATTTGCTCCCTCGGACCCCCCCTTCCCTTCTCCAATACTGTTTCTTTGTGGGAGGGAAGGTGTAACGATGGGTATTGTATTGGATATTTTTTATATATTTTCATTGCAGGAGTGACACGTATGCATGTCCGACTGTGTCTGGTTGGCTGTTTGTATGCCTGCTTTATTCTCTCACTCTGCTGAGGTTATCCTGCTGTTTTATCTTAGTGAGTCTGGTTATGAGTGGTGTGGGTATACTAGCGCCCCTGGGTGCCGTGTGACACGGCGACTTGTGTGGCTGTCTTTATGTTTTGTTTTGGGGTGTTTGTTTGTTTGGTTTTCCGTCTCTCCCTGTGCTGCTGCATGCTGTGACTGTCGTTGTACTGTGAGTATACAGTTGGTCTCTCTCGGTGTGTGTGGTGACATTCTCGCCCCTGTTATGTTCAATTGTCCCTGATTGCGGCTTTTAATTTTATAGGATGGAATGTCAGGGGGTTGGGTGATGTGGCAAAGCGTTATGCAGTCCTTAATTCGGTGCAACACTTTCATCCAGCTATACTCTGCCTTACGGAAACTCATTTGACGGCAGACACCACCTCGGTCCTTAACAGGGCTTGGGTCGGGCATTCTTTCCATTCTACCTTCTCTTCTCATGCAAGAGGGTTTAGTATATTAGTTCATAAATCTATTGCATTCAAGACTGTCTCCTCTAGCATTGACCCTGATGGCTCCCCTCCCTCCCTCCCCCCTCTAGACCTACTAGCCTCGCTAAGTTGTTGATGGAAGTTGGCTTAATTGATTTATGGCGCCTGCGCAATCATAGTACTAAACAGTTTTCCTGTTACTCGGCTACATATGGTACCTTATCTAGGATAGATTTGGCCGTTGGGGACGGTGATATGGCTAGCCTGGTTAGAGAGGTTGAATATCTGGCCAGGGGGTTGTCAGATCATTCCCCTATTCGTTTACGAATTGATCTAACAGGGAGCGCTGGAGGGGTGCGCCCGCTATGGAGACTGAACCCGTTCTGGTTGCAATTGCTGTCTACGGCAGAGATTGTTGGTGTGGAACTCAGCGATTATATCGCCCGTAACGATGGTTCGGCTTCGGTCTCTGTGGTTTGGGACTTCCTGAAGGCATTCCTGCGCGGCTTGTTTATTCGGGACATAAGTGCTCACAAGTCATTTACTAGAGAGAGGGGGGATAGGCTGAGATTGTCTGTTACGGAAGATGAGGCTGATTATGTTCTGGACCCTACCTCCAGGATGAAGGATGTGTGGCTCAGGGCGCAAGGAGCATATACTAAATATTTAGAGGATACTGCGGAACATAAGAGGTTTTTCACTAAGCAGCGCTACTTCGAGTGTGGTGAAAGTACGGGTAAATTATTGGCCTCCATAGCTAGGGCCCAACAGGGAGTTACGTACATTGGTTGTTTGAGAGATAGCTGGGGGAGAGAAGTTGTGGCAGATGAGGATATTTTGGCTGTGATGGTAGATTTTTACAAAGATGCATACTCTACCAAGGTCTCTTGTACTAGGGAGGCCTTGGCGGACTATGTGAGCAGGGCATCGCTACCTTCCCTTTCTCCGGAGCAGAGGGACGGGCTGGACTCGCCAGTCTCTCTGGAGGAACTGGAATTTGCTTTGAAAGATGCTGCTAATGAAAAAGCCCCAGGTCCAGATGGCCTTCCGAGTGAGGTGTATAAAAAATTCTCCGGGATACTCCTCCCCCAGTTGTTGCTGGTGGTCGTGTCGGCAGCTTTAGATGGCTCATTACCCCAGTCCATGTTGGAGGCCACTGTAGTACTATTACCTAAACCTGGAAAGGACCCCTTATCTGTGGGTTCTTATAGACCGATTTCATTGTTGTTTGCTGATGTGAAGCTGCTGGCCCGAGTACTCGCTAACAGACTTGCTGGGGTGGTGCTTTCTCTAGTCCATAGTGATCAGACAGGCTTTATGCCGGGTAAGTCCACGGTCGACAACATTAGGAGAGTGTACCTTAACTTGCAGATGACTCAGGAGAGTGTGGTAGCAAGATCGATTTTTTTCATTGGACGCTGCCAAAGCATTTGATAGCGTCGAATGGAACTATCTGTGGAGGGTTATGGAGGCTATGGGGTTTGGACCTAAATTCCTTACTTATGTTAAACTACTTTACCAACGTCTGACTGCCCGTCTTCGGGTCAATGGTAGGTTGACGCCTCATTTGAACTACAGAGGGACACGCGACAGAGGTGCCCCCTGTCGCCTCTGCTCTTTGCATTATCTATAGAGCCACTGGCCTGTATCCTGCGTGCCTCACCTGATCTGATTGGGTTTCGATACGGCTCCATAGACGAGAGGGTGGCGCTTTACGCAGATGACATGTTATTATTCCTGGGTGATACTGCTCGATCCCTGTCTCCTGCTATGTCTATTAGCAGGAGTTTGGTGCCTACTCTGGCCTTCTGATTAATTGGGACAAGTCGGTTCTGATGCCCCTTGATGCCCTGCCCGATATTCCTCAGATAGCCATATCACATATACAGGTGGTTAAGGAATTTAAATACTTAGGGATCAACATCACACCATTTTTGCATGATTTTATATTCCGGAACCTGACACCCTTGCTGGACAAGAGTTCACAAAAGGTAGCTGTCTGGTGTAAATTGCCGATTTCGGTGGTTGGCCGGATTAATCTAATAAAAATGGTCCTTATGCCGCAGTTGCTATATGTGCTGCAGAACTCCCCTGTGTGGATAGCAAAGATTTACTTTCACAGAATACAGCGACTTTTTAGACAATTAGTGTGTGTGTGTGTGTGGGAGGGGGGGGGGGGGGACAGCACGGATCAAACTTGAAACATTTCAAAGGGCTAAATCTTCGGGTGGGCTGGTGTTGCCTAATCCCTGGCTGTACTATCTCGCCTCGCAACTTCATCAGTTAAGAGGGTGGGCGGAGACGTCTTTATTGGGGCCTACGGGTCGTTCATTTATTGCTAAACATGGGGGGAGAGTGCCACTACACATTCTTGAAATTGGAGCCCTGACCAGACCTCCGGACTCCTCTCCCACTACCCTGCTCCTCTGCAGGCTCTGGAGCCATGCGCGTAAGTTACTGGGTATCACGAGTTACTTATCACATACACCGCTGTGGCGTAACCCGAGCTTGCAGGTTTTTTCCTCCTTCGCGGATGCTGGCTATGTGTGAACTGGGGCAGCTAGCTGTACAGGGGGTTGTGAGATCTTTTGAGGATTTGCAGGAGGAGTTTGTTTTACCGCGCTCCTCATTTTACAGATACCTGCAACTCCGTCATGTGTATGAAACTCAGAATCGGCTACGGCTGATGGAGATACAGTCTAACAGGGTCTTAGAATCCGTGGTTACAAAACGGGAATCTGCTGGTATCATTTCTTGATTATATGGTGAGTTGTTAAATTTCTACCATGAGCGTTTCCCCTTGACGGTTCGCGTAAAGGAGAGGGACCTTGGTGGGTTGAGTGATGAGGAATGAACTATAGTGCTCTCTCTTACCCCATCTCTGTCTTTATCGGAGTCTTATAGGCTATCACAATTATTCTTTTTGCATAGAGTGTATAAAACCCCACTATTCTTACATAACATTGGTGTTCGGTCTGACTCTTCTTGCCCCAGGTGTGGTGAGTTGGAGGCCCACCTGTTGCATATGATGTGGGCTTGCCCTGTCTTACATGCATATTGGTATGATGTGATACGACTTATTACGACCATTTACGGGGTAACATTGAGTGCAACCCCTAAGGTGTATCTACTTGGCCTTATAGGCTGCGATCAGGAACCCTCCTTGAGAGAAGTGGGAATTTTACGTGTATTATATCAGGCCAGGAAACTTATAGCGCAGTTCTGGATCAGACCGTCTCCTCCAGGAGTAGCTGATCTTGTTGAACGAATAGCTCAGTGCGCTTGGAGAAAGGGATATATGTTCAGTGTAAAGTTGTTAGGAAATTTGATGGTATCTGGGGACCCTGGGTGAACCACTTTGACCCCCCATCGACTGATTCATAGATGACTGTACATTCTAAACCTGTCTTCGGAATGTTGTGCTAGCTTGCCTGCTGGAGTTCTGTGAATGTGGCTCTTTTCTTTCTAATTCTTGCATTTCTATTTGTACCCTCTCTTTGTGGCTTTACTGGAATGTAGGCATGTAGGTGCCGTTTGTTGCAGCTCTGAGAGTGTGGTGTGAGAGAGACTGACCATTGGGTCTGAAGGTTAATGGAACTTTGGCTTACTAAACGTGCGTTATGCGCTGTATAGGGGTAGAGACGGATTGTTTCTTTGTGGGGTGGGTGGGAGGGTGGGGTTTATTGTCTGTATGTTGATTTAAAATGTTTGTAAAATCTTTAATAAAAATTATCTGAGTTAAAAAAAAAAAAAATGACTCTACGGCAGTGTTTCTCAAACAGGGTGCCTTCAGCTGTTGCAAAACTCCCAGCATGCCTGGACAGTCAATGGCTGTCCGGCAATACTGGGAGTTGTTGGAAACAGTGCCGGACCAGCCTTTTTTTATTTTTTATTGGGGGGGAGGGGACTGTGTAGGGGTATATGTAGTGTTTTACTTTTTATTTTGTGTAGTGTTAGTGTAGTGTTTTTAGGGTACATTCACACGGCGGGGGTTCATAGCGAATTTCATGCTGGGAGTTTGAGCTGCAGCGGAAAATTTGCTGCATCTCAAACTTGCAGCGAGAAACAGGGACAAACCTTCAGCTGTTGCAAAACTACAACTCCCAGCATGCCCTTTGGCTGTCCGTACATGCTGGGGGTTGTAGTTATGCAACAGCTGAAGGCACACTGGTTGCAAAACACTGTGAGTTTGTCACTTAACTCAGTGTTTCGCAACCAGTGTGCCTTCAGCTGTTGCAAAAACTACAACTTTCAGCATGCAGTGACAGCCGAAGTGCATGCTGGGACTTGTATATATGCAACAGCTGGAGGAATACTACTTCAACTTCCAGCATGCCCTTTGGCTGGGGGTTGTAGTTCTTCCATAGAGCTTGCTATTAGAATATAATGCCTGCAAGGGGCAAGAATAGACTCCCAGCAATATATGAAAAATAATAAGGGGGATAAATCAATTAGAATCCCAGGGGAGGTGCATGTAATACTTAACTTTTAATTTTACAAAGTTAAAATCGTCACCAAATTAAATTAGTGCTCAAATGACCCAAACGAATAAATATAAATGTTCTGGTTGCGGTATGGATCTAACTCCAGAAGCAATATCAAGCATACAGGGTGTCGCTCTCAACGCGTTTCTGCCACTAATGATATGGCGTCATCAGGAGAGACAAAAGACAAAGCTTGAGACACCTTAGAATTGTGGTACTAAGAGCACCCTATAAATAAATAAACAAACCAATGTGACTAAGAGATCACGGCAAAGACTGTCTGTATCAGGCCACCTGCAAAGAAAGCACAACAGAAAGGTACCAATGTCATTTATGTGCTCCAAGCATAATAAAACACATTCAAAACGCATAATAAAACACATTCAAAACGCAATTCATGCGGAGCATACACTCACTGTGCCGTGGATATTTTCCAGAAAACCTAAAAAGGAAAGCACATAGAGAAAAGCCCCTATCAGTAACTGTCCAGCTGGTACCTGTAAAGAAGAACCACTTCTCCGCAGTATGCGGCTACACACAGTTCCAGTCTGCCGATATCCGTGATCCGAGGACGGTACGCTATACCCGCAGTGGCGGGGAGCCTTGCGGTAAATGCCGGCTGCTAATGCGCTTCCGTACCTGGGATCACGGCGTGTGACGTCTTATACGCTGGCCGAGCCACGCGTCACTTCCGCCGCGCCCCTGATTGACGTCATAGGGGCCGGCGATTATCGTGCAGCGCGCGGTCAGGTGACGGCCGCAATGAAAACAAAAGAATCATGTGATTACGGCTATGGTAAATACTCTTATATCCTGGTATATTCATAATGGCTAGATGTTTAAGGCAAGTTTAGGGGGAACTAACGGGATAGCGGTTAAGTATGTAACCTAAAACAATTCATAAGTATATATATTTAATAGGCAATACTTTGGAGGTGCCTTATACATATATATAACAGGTGCATAGAAAAGCCGGACCATAGGAGTGTATACATACATAATGGGAAGTCTAGGTACCCTAAATGACTGGGTACTATTGCCATAATTCATTGGTGACTCCCATAATTATATTGATACAAACTGGTCGGAGGAAATTAAACTAGCATACATATAGAGTTTTGACAAGGCCAAAACACAAAGGCCATGGGTATAGATACCCTTGATGCTCTGAAGAGGTTAGACTCCGCGGACAAGAACTAAAAAATTGAACCTTATATTGACTGAGGCTCAATTTAGTATAATATAAAATATATAAAATATAAATTATAAACTAATGGGGTACCCCCCGAAAGGGGGACACTAGATAGGCTACATGACAAGGGGATAGCGGGGGCCTAGGGAACCTACCTTCCCCTGCGCTAGTTCTATAGCCCTAGTGCCTAGGCAGGGAAAACCGCCCTAATAAGGGCGGGCCTGCTCCCGATCCTCCTACTTGCCTAATAGGTCCCTAGAAATTGGTGACACTGACTTTAGGCTTACTAAAGCCTCCACTAGCTGCCTATAGTCACCAAGAACTGGGGGTACCCCCAAGTCAATCTACAAAAAACTAGCATAATTGACCTGTTCATTCAGGCCAGATGGAGTACAGGTGTCTAGTTTGTAAATCCACCTGCACTCCCTTTGTAGGAGTACACGGTCCAGATCCCCTCCTCTAGGTGATGGCCAAACTTTTTCTATACCCATGAATTTTAGATTATCTGTCCGGCCCTGGTGAGAGTCATTGATGTGCCTTGCAAGGGGCTTATCCCTCCGATGTCGGATATCCCCCAGATGTTCAAGAATCCTGGTCTTGAATGCTCTCCTGGTCTTACCCACGTATTTTTTACCACATGGGCAGGTAGCTAGATAAATCACCAATATTGTAGAGTAGTTGATAAACTCTCTCAATCTGAACTGTTCTCCAGTGGATTCATTAGCAAATATCTGAGACCTGCTGATGTTGATGCAGGTCTTACAGTGTCCACATGGAAAACACCCCGATTGTCTAGGTCTTTGTTCTAACCAGGTGTTTCCCAATGACCTCGGTGGTAGATGGCTTTGTGTAAGTATGTCACCTAAGTTGCAACCTCTCCTAAAAGTCAGTAGGGGTACCTCTGGGATTTTGTCACGTATGTCAGGGTCCATTCTGAGTATATCCCAATGTCTATTAAGGATCTCACGCATTTTGGTGGACCCTTGATCAAATGTCGCTATTACTCTCGTAATCCCCCCTAACTGGTCTTCCCTCGGTCGGGGTATAAGTAATGATTCCCTGGGTGTAGCAAGTGCATGTTGGTATGCTGCTGAGAGAACGTGCGAGGGATAGCCTCTATTTTTGATCCGTGTACGAAGTTTACCAGCCTCCTCCACGAAATCACACCTCTCCGAGCAATTCCTCCTGAGGCGGAGATATTGTCCATGCGGGATACCCCGTTTAAGGGGTCCCGGGTGGCAGCTCTCCCACCTCAGGAGGCTATTGGTGGCAGTGGCTTTTCTATGCACGGTGGTCCGCAAGGTACCACTATCTTGTTTGTAAATCATAATATCCAAGAAAGCTAGGCATTTCTCCTGTATCTCAAAAGTGAAGAAAAGCCCTAGTCCATTGTTATTTAGGGATTTGATAAAGTCCTGAAAGGCCTGGGCTGTACCCTGCCACATAATAAGGACATCATCTATGAATCTAGCCCATACCAGGGCGGATTCACTAAAGTGTTCCCTTGTATCTGCAAATACTACGGTGGCCTCCCACCAGCCCAGGGTCAGGTTTGCGTACGTGGGGGCGCATGGGCTCCCCATCGCCGTACCCCTGAGCTGGTGGAAATAAGTACCGTTGAAAAGGAAGTAATTGTGCGTCAATACAAGCCGCATCAATTTAAGCACTAGTTCATTGTGGGCCTGCATATTGATGTCCCTAAAAGACAAATAATATGCTATAGCTGATAGGCCCACCTCATGTGGAATCGCTGAATACAGAGACTCAACATCAATGCTGGTCAATAGCGTGTTTCTGTCTACAACAATTCCCTCCAATCGTTTAAGTAGGTCCGTAGTATCCTGTATATATGATGGTAATGCCATGACAAAGTGCCTTAGCACCTTGTCGATATAGATTCCTATATTTTGTCCCAGACCTCCTATGCCTGCCACGATAGGACGCCCTTTAAGAGGTGTGGTTCCCTTGTGGACTTTGGGCAAGGCGTAGAAGGTCGGGACAATAGGATTCTGTGGTATCAAAAACTCACACTCCTGATCACTTAGCAGGCGATCAGTTTTGGCCAGGGCTACAATCTCCAATAATTCTTTTTTATACCTATTAGTGGGGTCACCACTCAATATCTCATAAGTGGACCTGTCATCCAATAGTTTTTTACACATGAGAATATATTTGTCACGATCCATGACTTTAATGTTTCCCCCTTTGTCAGCAGACTTGATAACTAAGTTATCTTTACGCCGTAGCTGTTTAATGGCAGCATGTTCCAAGTTGGAAAGATTCTTCCTGTTTGCTGACAAGGGGGGAAAAGACAAGGCTTTAATATCACGGGACAGCCGAAGTGCATGCTGGGACTTGTATATATGCAACAGCTGGAGGAATACTACTTCAACTTCCAGCATGCCCTTTGGCTGGGGGTTGTAGTTCTTCAACAGCTGGAGGCACACTGGTTGCAAAACTGAGCTACGTAACAAACTCTACTCTCTGTGTTTCACAACCAGTGTGCATCCAGCTGTTGAAAAACGACAACAACTCCCAGCATGTATGTTCTTTCAGTGCATGCTGGGAGTTGTAGTTTGCAACAGCTTGAGGCACACCGGTTACGAAACACTGAGTTTGGTTGCAAAACACAGAGTTTGTTACCTGTGTACCCTTCAGCTCAACTACAACTCTCAGCATGCACTTGAAGCCGAAGGGCATGCTGGGACTTGTAGTTATGCAACAGCTGGAGGCACGCTACTGCAACTCCCAGCATGCCCTTTGGCTGTCAGTGCATGCTGGGACTTGTAGTTATGCAACAGCTGTAGGCACACTTTTTCATATAAAAAATGTGCTTCCTGCTGTTGCATAACTACAACACCCAGCATGCACAATCTACCAAAGGGCATGCTGGGAGTTGTAGTTGTGCCCTTTTTTGCATGCTGGGAGTTGTTTCTAGGCAATAGCAGGAGGCACGGCCCTGCTCTGCCGGATGTTGCCTGACACCGCCGCTGTCTCCGCTCCTGGGGGCCCAATTTCCGATGCCGGGGATCAGGGGTCCCAGGTCCAGGTGAGGACTCCCGCTTTCGCCCTCCGGAATAGGGTGGACCCCCCGCGTTCTCCCTGCAGCAGCCCGCATTCTATGCGTAGCTGCGTCTGAAGTTTCGGAAACCTCCGGCCTTCCGAGATGGGGACGTGACGTCACGCCACACCCCCTCCATTCATGTCTATGTTTCCGAAACTTCAGACGCAGCTACGCATAGAATGCGAGCTGCTGCAGGGTGATTGCCGGGGGGTGGGGTCCCATCGGCGGCCTCCCGCAATCAGACATCTTATCCCCTATCCTTTCGATAGGTGATAAGATATTTTTGCCCGGAATAACCCTTTAAGGACACCCCCACAGCAGGAGTCCTGATTCCTCGGCCAGTAATGGCCACCAGTGCCACCTCACTCCTGTTGCTAAAGGGAGATACAGCACTATCGAACAGCACTATCACCTTTTTTTTACTAGGTCACCAGTGACCCCATTGACCCAGAATCGCCGATCTGAATTGATCGGCAATTTGCAGCGATTGCCGACATGGGCGAGGGGGGGGGGGGGGGCGGGGACCGCGGAATTCACACGGACGTACAGGTACGCCCCAGGTCCTTAAGTCCCAGGATGTCAGGGTGTACCTGTACGCCCTGGGTTCTTAAGGGGTTAATATGGCATTTGCCCCAGAATTTAGCCTTAGAGAACAGGCATTTGGCAGATGCTGCGTGTATGTGTACTTTTAATGATCTCATTCATATGTATTGTCCTGAATTGTTTTGTTGCAGAAGTCAGAACATGGTCTCGTTGTGGTAGACCACTGCCAAAATAATCCAGTTACTCCGTGCTTTGTTCTGTACTTTAGTATAAACTATATCTGTATCCAAGAAATAGATATTTGGATGGCTCGTACCCAAAATAACTACCAACTCTGACTGAGCTAGCCAACCCAACACCTATACCTAAGGTGTAGATAGAGCCAAACAAAATAATAGAAATGTTGGCACTCAAAGTCAATAAATATCTGGACTACACCTCTAAAATGGCCCAATATTTATTACAGCAATATAAGATAAATATAAATATCCATCACCAGCAGGTCAAACGGCCCTTGTGAACCTGCTCGGTACATTGAAGTATTAATAAAAAAAAAAAACATAAGAATTCAGCATATAAAATTTACTACTTAGATAGAAATATGCAGCTACTTAACCCCTTGAGGACGAAGCCCATTTTGACGAAGGACCAGAGCATTTTTTGCAAATCTGACCGCTATCACTTTATGCATTAATAACTCTGGGATGCTTTTACTTAGATTTTTTTGTGACATATTCGACTTTATGTTAGTGGCAAATTTCCGTCGATACTTGCATCATTTCTTGGTGAAAAATTCCAAAACTTTTAAGCTCTCTGCTTGTAAGGAAAATGGCTATGTCAAATAAATTATATATTGATTCACATATAAAATATGTCTACTTTATGTTGGCATCATAAAGTTGACATGACTTTACTTTTTGAAGACATTAGAGGGCTTCAAAGCATTGCAGCAATTTTCCAATTTTTCACGAATATTTCAAAATCGGGGACCAGTTAAGATTTGAAGTGAATTTGAGGGTCTTTATGTAGAAATCTCCTATAATGGACCCTTATTTTGGAAACTAAACCCGTCAGATCCAACAAAAAAAACTATTTTTTTAATATATTGCATAGTACCTAATCCTGACCATGTACATCTAATTTTTATGTGTCTAGCACCTTTATTTATTTTTTTATTACACTTTTAATTTAGCTCACTAGTCTGAATTTCTCTCAAAGGGAGGGGACATGGGGCGTGGCCCCCCTCCCTTAGTATGCTATCTGCTCACATCTCTCTAAGCATTAGCAAAACTACAACTCCCAGCTTGTCCTCACTGACAGTAGCGGGACACAAGCTGACAGTAGAAGGATTTTTCCTGCAGTTGTGAGCCCTGCGCTCACAGCTGTCAATCAAGGAAGTATGTCCATGACATAGGTGATGATGCATGGACACAGCAGGAGTAGTATGTCTCCAAGCAGGCAGGGGGGGCAGTTGCTTGACTGGCTTTTTCAGTATGAAATACTGAAAATTTTCTAATGAAAGCTATTGCAAAACCTATTGATTTTGCATGCTTTACAACATATCAAAAGTTTTTGTATCTGGCAGTGCCCATTTAACACCCCACAGGTGGTTGACGAACTTTAAAGTGGGACTTAAAATTAAAAAAAAAAATTTCAATAAAATGCTGGTGTTAACCCAAATTTTTTATTTTCATAAGGGGTATAGGAGAAAAAGCCCCCAAAAATGTTTAACCCCATTTCTTTTGAGTAGGGAAATACCTCATATGTGGATATAAAGTGCTCTGCGAGTGTACTACAATGCTCAGATGAGAAGGAGCCGTGGTGTTGTAGCTGTGTATGGGAGTGTGTATGTAGTGTTTTTACTTTTTATTTTGTAGTGTAGTGTTAGGGTTCATTCACACAGTGGGGTTCACAATGAGTTTCCCGCTGGTAGTTTGAGCTGCAGCGGAAAATTTGCCGCAGCTCAAACTTGCAGAAGGAAACTCTGCCATGTGATTGTACCCTGTTGCAGAACTAAAACTCCCAGAATGCACTGACAGATTGTACATGCTGGGAGTTGTAGTTTTGCCACAGCAGTAGAGCCACTGAGTTAGGAAACAGACTCTAGCTCAGTGTTTCCCAACCCGTTTACCTCCAGCTATTGCAAAACCACATCTCCCATCATGTACGGTCTGTCAGTGCATTCTGGGAGTTGTAGTTTTGCAACAGCTGGAGGCACACGGGTTGGGAAACACTGAGTTAGGAAACCGACTCTAGCTCCGTGTTTCCCAACCAGTGTGCCTACAGCTGTTGCAAAACCACAACTTCCAGCATGCACTCACAATCGAAAGGAATGCTAGGAATTGTAGTTGTGCAACAACTTAAGGGGCACAGTTTGGAGACCACTACACAGTGGTCTTCAAATTGTGGCCCTCCAGATGTTGCAAAACTACAACTCCCAGCATGCCCAGATGGCCTTTGGCTTTCTGGGCATGCTGGGAGTTGTAGTTTTACAACTTCTAGAAGGCCACAGTGAAGATCACTTACCAGCGATCTTCACTGCAGCCACCTCCGCTGCATTTTTCAGCCTGCAGTCTCTGTTGACGATCGACGTCTGTGCCGCCGCTGCTCCGGTATGCTGGCCGATGGGCGATGTCACAGGAAATCCTGCTGATAGATATCAGCTGTCATCCCAGTCCGATCACAGCCCGGCGAGCGGCTGTGATGGGAAATACGGAGGGCATACAGGTACGCCTTCCGTCCTTAAGTACCAGGACGCGAGGGCGTACTTGTACGCCTCCGTCCTCAACAGGTTAAAATGTCCTTCTAATTGGTCCGCATAAACTGAGCCTTAGGATATATGGCACTAGTGTCCTATTGAATAAAGATTATCCATAGGAGTAAAAAGACAGTCACAGTTAATTAAGCAACAGTTATGATTAGCCCACACACTCCTGCAATTGATCTCCTGTATGTCACAGCAGTATACACTGGTATATAAGCTGTGGAGTCTAAGTCCAAACTGTTCTATGCACAATTCACCGAACGGGGTCCCCTGGTTACGGCGTCTTCTATGAGGATGTAAATGGTGCTGTGCACCTCTCACGTACTGCAGTCTCCCGTTTGGCACTTCAGTGAATCGGGATGGCTTCACTTGCTCATACTCTGCACGGCTCATGCGTCTGGCTGGTCGCGCTCCTGCGTGCAGCGTGTGCAAGCTCTGACCTGGGCAACTTCTGCAGTTAGAACTTCACAGAAGCTAGTTGCTGGAGGATGTGCGGGTTGGGGTCCTCGTGGTGTGCGAACGTGCGTTCGGACAGATGATTGACAGCAGGTCTCAGAATATTGGCTCCAATGGGAATAGATAGTTGCTGAACTTGTGGTTATAATATTGATGTAGTGATATTACAAAACAGTAGATAGTGTTAGCTGTACGTATTTCAGGACCTCTGTAGATCCTTTCTTCAGCAGCAATATTATAATTAGAGATTTATTGCAGGAGTGTCTGGGCTATTCTAACTGCTGGCTTAATTGACTGTGTGATTGTATTTTTACTCATATGGATATGGATTACCTTCATTCAATAGGACACTAGTGCCATATATCCTAAGGCTCCATTTATGCGGACATTTTAGTATGCTGTGATTTTTACATGCTGAATTTTTATGTTGTTTATTTAATAATATTTTTAATATACCAAGCTGGTTCACAAGGGTCCTGTGACCTGCTGGTGACTTATAAATAAATAAAAAATGATATATATATATATTCTTATTGTGTTGTAATAAATATTATGACATTTTAGAGGTGTAGTCCAGATATTAATTGACTTTGAGCGCCAATTGGGTAACATTAATGTTCTTGTTTCCCCACAGCTGGTGAGGATGGACACATAAAGATATGGTCTAAAAGCGGAATGCTAAGATCCACATTGGTTCAGACTGGTAAGTGATACATCAGAATCCACTGTTCTTTCATTACTGCAGCATGTGTATGTGTGAAAACCAAAAAGTATTAATATATATTTTCCATATCCTTTTGTACATCACTTATTCCCTTCTGCTGAATATATGATATTGTATGATAATAGTAGTACATCAGTAACCACAAAGAAAAAAATTATCATTCCATTTATGGGACCCTTCATGTTCAGGATGGTCCTTACTTGGTGTAGAAAATGAATGTGCGGTTGCCTAGGAACACTCATTTGCTCTGGGTTCCACCTTTAACAACATCATTGTTACGCCGAGCGCTCCGGGTCCCCGCTCCTCCCCGGAGCGCTCGCTTCTCTCTCGCTACCGCAGCGCTCCGGGCAGCTCCACTGACCCGGTGCGCTGCGATACCGTCTCCAGCCGGGATGCGATTCGCGATGCGGGTAGCGCCCACTCGCGATGCGCATCCCGGCTCCCGTACCTGACTCGCTCTCCGTCTGTCCTGTCCCGGCGCGCGCGGCCCCGCTCCCTAGGGCGCGCGCGCGCCGGGTCTCTGCGATTTAAAGGGCCACTGCGCCGCTGATTGGCGCAGTGGTTCCAATTAGTGTGTTCACCTGTGCACTCCCTATTTATACCTCACTTCCCCTTCACTCCCTCGCCGGATCTTGTTGCCATTGTGCCAGTGAAAGCGTTCCATTGTGTGTTCCTAGCCTGTGTTCCAGACCTCCTGCCGTTGCCCCCGACTACGATCCTTGCTGCCTGCCCCGACCTTCTGCTACGTCCGACCTTGCTTCTGTCTACTCCCTTGTACCGCGCCTATCTTCAGCAGTCAGAGAGGTTGAGCCGTTGCTAGTGGATACGACCTGGTCACTACCGCCGCAGCAAGACCATCCCGCTTTGCGGCGGGCTCTGGTGAATACCAGTAGTGACTTAGAACCGGTCCACTAGCACGGTCCACGCCAATCCCTCTCTGGCACAGAGGATCCACTACCTGCCAGCCGGCATCGTGACAATCATATAAAAGAATGCTAAAACAGTCTCTAAAACATATATCAATATGCTCAGCTAACAAGCAAATAAAAATCATTGTGAAAAAGAAGACCTTTATTCATTATCGCAGGTACAGTCATGGCAGTAAATGTTGGCACCCCTGAAATTTTTCTAGAAAATGAAGTATTTCTCACAGAAAAGGATTGCAGTAACACGTTTTGCTATACACATGTTTATTCCCTTTGTGTGTATTGGAACTAAACCAAAAAAGGGAGGAAAAAAAGCAAATTGGACATAATGTCACACCAAACTCCAAAAATGGTCTGGACAAAATTATTGGCACCCTTTCAAAATTGTGGAAAAATAAGATTGTTTCAAGCATGTGATGCTCCTTTAAACTCACCTGGGGGCAAGTAACAGGTGTGGGCAATATAAAAATCACACCTGAAAGCAGAAAAAAAGGATTGAAGTTCACTTAGTCTTTGCATTGTGTGTCTGTGTGTGCCACACTAAGCATGGACAACAGAAAGAGGAGAACAGAACTGTCTGAGGATTTGAGAACCAAAATTGTGGAAAAATATCAACAATCTCAAGGTTACAAGTCCATCTCTAGAGCTCTACAGGGTGGGCCATTTACAGTGGGGATCAAAAGTTTGGGCACCCCAGGTAAAAATGTGTATTAATGTGCATAAAGAAGCCAAGGAAAGATGGAAAAATCTCCAAAAGGCAACAAATTACAGATTACACATTCTTATAATACAGTACAGACCAAAAGTTTGGAAACACCTTCTCATTCAGAGTTTTCTTTATTTTCATGACTATGAAAATGGTAGATTCACACTGAAGGCATCAAAACTATGAATTAACACATGTGGAATTATATACATAACAAAAAAGTGTGAAACAACAGAAAATATGTAATATTCTAGGTTCTTCAAAGTAGCCATTCTCTTGATGAGCTTCAAAAGGTAGTCACCTGAAATGGTCTTCCAACAGTCTTGAAGGAGTTCCCAGAGATGCTTAGCACTTGTTGGCCCTTTTTGCCTTCACTCTGTCTTCCAGCTCACCCCAAACCATCTCGATTGTGTTCAGGTCCGGTGACTGTGGAGGCCAGGTCATCTGGCACAGCACCCCATCACTCTCCTTCTTGGTCAAATAGCCCTTACACAGCCTGGAGGTGTGTTTGGGGTCATTGTCCTGTTGAAAAATAAATGATGGTCCAACTAAACACAAACCGGATGGAATAGCATGCCGCTGCAAGATGCTGTGGTAGCCATGCTGGTTCAGTATGTCTTCAATTTTGAATGAATCCCCAACAGTGTCACCAGCAAAGCACCCCCACACCATCACAACTCCTCCTCCACACCAGCACACCTGTGAAGTGAAAACCATTTCAGGTGACTACCTCTTGAAGCTCAACAAGAGAATGTCGAGAGTGTGCAAAGCAGTAATCAAAGCAAAATGTGGCTACTTTTGAAGAACCTAGAATATGACATATTTTCAGTTGTTTCACACTTTGTTATGTATATAATTCCACATGTGTTAATTCATAGTTTTGATGCCTTCAGTGTCAATCTACAATTTTCATAGTCATGAAAATAAAGAAAACGCTGAATGAGAAGGTGTGTCCAAACTTTTGATCTGTACTGTATGTCAACAAAAGTTAGATTTTATTTCCATCATTTATACTTTCAAAATAACAGAAAACAAAAAAATGGCATCTGCAAAAGTTTGGGCACCCTGCAGAATTTATAGCATGCACTGCCCCCTTTGCAAAGCTGAGACCTGCCAGTGTCATGGATTGTTCTCAAACATCATCTATGAAGACCAGGTGATGTCAATCTCGAAGGTTTTAAATGCCCAGACTCATCGGACCTTGCCCCAACAATCAGCACCATGGGTTCTTCTAAGCAGTTGTCTAGAAATCTGAAACTGAAAATAGTTGACACTCACAAAGCTGGAGAAGGCTATAAGAAGATAGCAAAACGTTTTCAGATGTCAATATTCTCTTTTCGGAATGTAATTAAGAAATGGCAGTCATCAGGAACAGTGGAAGTTAAAGCAAGATCTGGAAGACCAAGAAGAATATTAGACAGAACAGCTCGCAGGATTGTGAGAAAAACAATTGAAAACCCACGTTTGACTGCACAATCCCTCCAGAAAGATCTGGCAGACAATGGAGTTGTGGTACACTATTCCACTATAAAGAGATACTTGTACAAATATGGTCTTCATGGAAGAGTTAACAGAAGAAAACCTCTTCTACGTCCTCACCACAAAAATCAGCGTTTGAACTTTGCAAATGAACATGTAGACAAGCCTGATTCATTTTGGAAACAACAACTTTTGTTGACATATTATAAGAATGTCTAATCTGTAATTTGATGCCTTTTGGAGATTTTTCCATCTTTCCTTGGTTTCTTTATGCACATTAATACAAATTGTTGCTATCAGTGTGCGAAGAGTGGGAGAAGAGAGTTGCATTGACAATCCAACACAATGGGCAGCACATTGAACACATTTAATAAGTGGTCAGAAACCTGTAAATAACTTTTGAAAGAATAAAGTTACTCTAAAACCAAGCACATCATTGTTTTTCTTGTGAAATTCCCAATAAGTTTGATGTGTCACATGACCCTCTTCCTGTTGAAAAAACAAAAGTTGGATTCAAAATGGCCGACTTCAAAATGGCCGCCATGGTCACCACCCATCTTGAAAAGTTTCCCCCCTCACATATACTAATGTGCCACAAACAGGAAGTTAATATCACCAACCATTCCCATTTTATTAAGGTGTATCCATATAAATGGCCCACCCTATAGATTTTCCTTTGTCCACAGTGCGCAACATTATCAAGAAGTTTGCATCCCATGGCACTGTAGCTAATCTCCCTGGGTGTAGACGGAAGAGAAAAATTAATTGTCAACGCAGGATAGTCAGGATGGTGGATAAGCAGCCCCAAACAAGTTCCAAAGATATTCAAGCTGTCCTGCAGGCTCAGGGAGCATCAGTGTCAGTGCAAACTATCCGTCGACATTTAAATGAAATGAAACGAAACGCTATGGCTGGAGACCCAGGAGGACCCCACTGCTGACACAGAGACATAAAAAAGCAAGACTACATTTTGCCAAAATGAACTTGAGTAAGCCAAAATCCTTCTGGGAAAAGTCTTGTGAACAGAGGAGACCAAGATAGAGCTTTTTGGTAGAGCACATCATTCTACTGTTAACCTAAAACGGAATGAGGCCTACAGAACACAGTACCTACAGTGAAATATGGTGGAGGTTCAATGATGTTTTGGGGTTCCTTTGCTGCCTCGGGCACTGGGTGCCTTGAATGTGTGCAAGACAATATGAAATCTGAGGATTACCAACGGATTTTGGGTCACTCTGTACAGCCCAGTGTCAGAAAGCTGGGTTTGTGTCCGAGATCTTGGGTCTTCCAGCAGGACAATGACCCCAAACATACATCAAAAAGCACCCAGAAATGGATGGCAACAAAGCGCTGGAGAGCTTTGAAGTGGCCAGCAATGAGTCCAGATCTAAATCCCATTGATCACCTGTGGAGAGATCTTAACCTCTTCAGGACACAGGGCGTATGGATACGCCCTGCATTCCGAGTCCTTAAGGACACAGGGCGTATCCATACGCCCGTGGGAAATCCGGTCCCCACCGCTAGCCGGTTGGGGACCAGAGCCGGATGCCTGCTGAAATCGTTCAGCAGGCATCTCGGCATATCACCCAGGGGGGTCATCATGACCCCCCCATGTCGGCGATCGCAGCACATCGCTTATCAATTCAGATGAGCGATGTGCTGCGATTCCGTTCCCCGCCGGGCGGGGATCGAAGCCGGATGTCAGCTGATTTCAATCAGCAGAGATCCCGGCAGTGTGCTGGAGCATTGTGGCCACCCCCCTCAGTACAGTTGTGATTGGGTGGCCAAAGTGGCCACACCAATCACAGTGTAATGGGAGGGGATGGTGGGGGCTAGGAGAATGTTGCTCCATTCTGCCCGCCATTTCACAGAGATCTGGCGAGCAGGACGGAGCCCCATGCTGCCACCATCCCCTCACTGTAAAAAAAGTGCCCCTTGCCCCCTTTCTGTGGCCTCTTTGGACAGAAATCCCCAGGGATAGCTTTAGATTTAGGTAGGGACAGGTTAGGGTTAAAAAAAAAAAAGAAATTTTTTTTTTAAAATATTTTTTTCGGCGTACCTCAGTGGGTGTCCGTGGGTCCGTAGCACCTTTAGCTGCATGACCCCGGCCCTGCTGGGTCGCTGCGGTCTGCCGCCAGCCTTTTTTTTTTGGCGCAGATCTTTTTTTTTTTTTCCCTAAGCGTGTGTGCGGACCCTCTTAGTTATAAAAGAGCGGTCCGCCACCGTTTGTTAAAGCTCACCCGCTGCTGATCGGTCCCGTAGTACTAATCAGCATTTTTTTTTTGGTGCCGGCACTTTTTTTTCGCGTTTTCTAGCGTTTTTTTGCACCTATAGGCGGTCCGTGCCACCAGTAGCAGGCGTGTACTGTGTGGTCGGACCTTACCTGTGTGTGTGCGGCGTGCCTCACCGCTGTCAGTGATTTATCACTGATCAGCGTTTTTTTTTTTTGTGGTAAAGGCACTTTTTTCGGTTAACGCATATTTTTTTTTGTACCCATAGGCAGTCCGTGCCACCAGTAGCAGGCGTGTACTGTGTGGACGGACCGTACCTGTGTGTGCAGCCTGTCCCACCGCTGTCAGTGATTTATCACTGATCAGCGTTTTTTTTGGGGTTCAGGCGGGTGTATTTTTTCGGGGTTAAGCGGTTTTTTATTTTATTTTTCGGGTTTTTTGTGTGGGGGTCTGTGTACAAGCCACCAGCCACTGTTTTGGGCTGAGTGGCCAGACCCCCACTGACTTCTGCGCCCCCTGCCGCCACAAGCGCACACCACTGATTAGATAAACGCTTTTTTTTGGTGCAGGGATTTTTTGTGCTAGAAGTCCCTTTAAAAAAAAAAAAAAAAAGTCCCCTTTTTATTTTTTTTCTGTTAGGGCGGGTTAGTTTAGTTAGGTTAGGGCGGGTTAGGGAGGTAGTCTCGTACCACACCACACACACACACACATCCCCATTCGAGTAGGGAAATGGCCCGCAGAGAATTTTTTAAGTGACGACTTTGTTAATCTAATGGTTACACAGACGAATCTGTATGCCCAACAGTTCATCGCCGCTAACCCGGGCTCATTTTTAGCTAGACCCTGCAGCAGGACTCCTGTCGATGCAGCCAAAATGAGGACCTTTTGGGGCCTTGTTCTGCATATGGGTCTAGTTAAAAAACCCAGTGTCAGGCAATATTGGAGTGGGGATGTCTTTTACCAGACACCCCTCTACAGTATGGCCATGGCACGTTCCCGGTTCGAGGCCATTCGGAAATGTTTGCATTATGCTAATAATGCGGCTTGTCCCCCCCGAACTGATCCCGCGTATGACCGCCTGTATAAAATCAGGCCGGTCATCAATCACTTCGTGGCCAGATTTAGGGAGGCTTATGTCCCTGGAAGAGAGGTCGCTATTGATGAGTCTCTCATCAGCTTTAAGGGGAGACTCGGCTTCCGGCAATACATCCCTACCAAGCGGGCGCGGTATGGCATGAAGCTGTATAAACTTAGTAAGAGTACCTCCGGGTACACTTGGAAGTTTATGGTGTATGAGGGACGAGATTCCCGCATTGAACCCCCAGATTGTTCCCCCCACTCTGGGTGGTAGCGAAAAATCGTTTGGGGCCTTTTGCACCCATTGCTAAATAAAGGTTACCACCTTTACGTGGATAACTTTTATACTAGTATCCCTCTCTTCACATCCCTCGCCGCCAGATCCACGGTCGCTTGTGGGACAGTCCGAAAGAATCAAAGAGGCCTTCCTTCCTATCCCCCGGGGTGAGTCCCGTGCCTTTTCCCATGAGAACCTGTTGTTGGTCCGGTATAAGGACAAGAGGGATGTCCTTATGCTCACCACTATTCATGGGAATGGCAGCACCCCTGTCCCTGTGCGAGGTACCGTGGGACCGGTCCTCAAGCCCGATTGTATTCTGGACTACAATCGGTATATGGGGGGAGTTGATCTTTCTGATCAAATCCTCAAGCCATATAATGACATGCGGAAAACAAAGGTATGGTACAAAAAAGTTGCGGTCTACACGGTACAGGTTGCCATGTACAACTCTTTTGTACTGTACAAGTACGCTGGCAACACAGGGACATACCTGGAGTTCCAAGAGGAAGTTCTAAAGGTGACCTCATCTATGGTGACCGCCAAAGAGTGGGTCAGAGCACCTCTGGAACTTCAGGTCCCTGGATCGTCCCCGGCCAACACTTTCCAGGTGTGATCCCCCACACTGGAAAGAAGGGACGATCTCAGAAGAAATGCAGAGTGTGTCGCAAGAGGGGAATTCGGAAGGACACCACCACTCAATGCAACACTTGCCCAGATAATCCGGGCCTCTGCATAGACTGCTTCAGGGAGTATCACACTTCCATGGAGTACTACATTTTTGCCCTTTGCCCTAATTTTTATTCCCCAAAATTCAACTCCAATGTACCAGTCCAGGGTACATTGTCTTCCAAATTTTATACCACCCCCCCCCTCCCCTCAAAAAAAACCCAAAAAAACAAAACCAAAACCTTTTTCCCAATACCCCCAATATCTTTTTGGAGATTTGCAGTTGCCTCAAATGCGCAACGCTCTCTCCCCACCTGAGCGGTTGCGCATTTGAGGTAACAGAATAGGGACGGCCCCACACATCCCCTTCCCAGAATGATGATTCAGAGTATAGGGTTTGGGGCGGGCATCATTTTTACTTTTGGCTGTACTCTGGGTCATCATTCTGGGAAAATAATTGGCATATCAGTACTAAAATTGCAATTTTCTTTCCCCCCATAGTACACTTCATCCATTCCTGGAAAATAAATGAAGGGAACACCTGTCTGTTCCAAATCTCCACTTCACCCTATACACCTTCCTTAGGGGGTGTAGTTTGTAATAGGTTCACATGTGGGTGTTCCTTTCTTGTATTTTCCTCTGAATGTATGTAACTGTTAGGTCCGTAACAAACATCCGCCTCAAATGCGAAGAGTTCTCGCTGAGCTCTGTCATATTTCCAGGCGACAATTCGGAGTCACATGTTAGTTGTTCCCAGAAAGATGAAGCAGAGCATAGGTTGAAAATTGCAATTTTCAAAAGCTACCCTTCATCCATTCCTGGAAAATAAATTTAGGAAACACCCGTGCGTTCAAAATGTCCTCTTTACCCCTATACCCATTCCTCAGGGTGGGTACTTTCTGTAATGGTGTCACATGTGGGTGTTACATTTTTGTATTTTCCTCGGAATGTATGTAACCGTCAGCTACTGATACGCCATAGGCCACAAATACAAACTGACCTCTATGACTTCTGAGCCTTGTTATGCGCCTGCCCAGCACGTTACCCCATATGTGGATGTATTTTCATAGTCAGGGGAAAAAGGCCTCCAAAATTTGTAACCGAATTCCTCATATTACCCCTTGTGAAAATGTTAAAAATTGGGTAACCCCAGCATTTTAGTGTAAAAAAATCAAATTTTTCAATTTATGGTCCACTTTTCAAAAAACCTGTGAGGTATTATTTCCCACTGTACCACTTTTTACGTTCATTGAGGGGTGTAGTTTCTAAAGTGGTGTCACATGTGTTTTTTTTTTTTTCTTTTTGCTGTTGGGGGCTTTATAAATGCACATGACCCCCGACTTCAATTTCAACAAAATTTTCACTCCTTCTATTCTGAGCATTGCAGTGCGTCCACAGAGCAATTTACATCCACATATGGGGTATTTTTTTTCTCAGACAAAATTGTTCTACAAATTTTGGGGGCCTTTTGCCCTATTACCCAATGTGAAAATGAAACAGTTGGGGTAATTTTTGGGGAAACCAAGCATTTTAGGTAAAATTATTATTATTTTTTTTTACATATGCAAAAGTCGTGAAACCCCTTTGGTATATTAAGGTTCACTTTACCCCTTGTTACGTTCCCCAAGGGGTCTAGTTTCCAAAATGTAATGCCATGTGGGTTTTTTTTTTGCTGTCCTGGCACCATAGGGGCTCCTAAATGCGGCATGCCCCTAGAGCAAAATTTGCTTTCAAAAAGCCAAATGTGACTCCTTCTCTTCTGAGACCTGTAGTGCGCCAGCAGAGCACTTTTCACCCCCATATGGGGTGTTTTCTGAATCGGGAGAAATTGGGCTTCAAATTTTGGGGGGTATTTTCTGCTATTACCCTTTTTAAAAAATCAAAATTTTTTGGGAAAACAAGCATTTTAGGTAAAAAAAAATTTTTTTGTACATTTGCAAAAGTCATGAAACGCCTGTGGGGTATTAAGGCTCACTTTATCCCATGTTACATTCCCCGAGCGGTCTAGTTTCCAAATTGGTATGCCATGTGTTTTTTTTTTTTTTTTTGCCGTTTTGACACCCTAGGGGCTTCCTAAAGGCGACATGCCCCCCAAAAACTATTTCAGAAAAATGTTCTCTCCAAAATCCCCTTGTCGCTCCTTCCCTTCTGAGCCCTCTACTGCGCCCGCCGAATACTTTACATAGACATATGAGGTATGTGCTTACTCAAGAGAAATTTGGCTACAAATACAAGTAAAAATTTTCTCCTTTTACCCCTTGCAAAAATTAAAAAATTGGGTCTACAAGAACATGCCAGTGTAAAAAATGAAGATTTTGAATTTTCTCCTTCATTTTGCTGCTATTCCTGTGAAACACCTAAAGGGTTAAAACACTGACTGAATGTCATTTTGAATACTTTGGGGGGTGCAGTTTTTATAATGGGGTAATTTGTGGGGTATTTCTAATATGAAGACCCTTCAAATCCACTTCAAAACTGAACTGGTCCCTGAAAAATAGCGAGTTAGAAAATTTTTTGAAAAATTGGAAAATTTCTGCTGAACTTTGAAGCCCTCTGATGTCTTCCAAAACTAAAAACTCATCAATTTTATGATGCAAACATAAAGTGGACATATTGTATATGTGAATAATAAAAAAAATTGTGGAATATCCATTTTCCTTACAAGCAGAGAGCTTCAAAGTTTGAAAAATGCTAAATTTTTAATTTTTTCATGAAATTTTGGGATTTTTCACCAAGAAAGGATGCAAGTTACCACAAAATTTTACCACTATGTTAAAGTAGAATATGTCACGAAAAAACAATCTCGGAATCAGAATGATAGATAAAAGCATTCCAGAGTTATTAATGTTTAAAGTGACAGTGGTCAGATGTTCAAAAAATGCTCTGGTCCTTAAGGCCAAAATGGGATTAAAATTGCTGTTGGGAAAAGGTGCCCTTCCAATAAGAGAAAACATTTTCTAGAAAAATTTCAGGGGTGCCAACATTTACGGCCATGACTGTATAAGGGAGTAATGTTTCTCCTTGAGGAGAGTGCCAAGCTGGTATGCAAAGTCTTATGGCCCATGTATTGCTTCAGTGAGATGAAATATGCAAAATAGCTCTTATCCATAAAGAAGAAGGAACAGAGTTTACCCACAACAATTTATGAAGGCAGGTGTAGTTAATATTTTCTTAAAGGAGTTATCCAGGAAAAAAACTTTTTTTTTTATATATCAACTGGCTCCAGAAAGTAAAACAGATATATAAATGATTTCTATTAAAAATCTTAATCCTTTCAGTACTTAAGTACTAAAGTTGAGTTCTTTTCTATCTAAGTGTTCTCTGATGGATGACACCTGTCTCGGGAACTGTCCAGAGTAGAAGAAAATCCCCATAGCAAATATCTTCTACTCTGTTCAGTTCCCGAGACAAGCAGAGATGTCAGCAGAGTGCACTGTTACCAGACAGAAAAGAGCAACTCAACTTCAGCAGCTGGTAATTATTGGAAGGATTAAGATTTTTAACTTTCTGGAGCCAGTTGAGATATATGTTTTTTTCCTGGAATACCCCTTTAACATGCATGAATGCACCAGATTTATCAAAGTGGCTCAAAGTTTTGCCACCCGTTAGTTGCCTTAAATGGGCCCTGTCATTAAAAATGTTTTTTCTCCACATGATACAGCAGGGTTCGCTATGCCCCACGGCCGGCACGCCTATCCCCTGTATACCAGCGCTAGGACTGATGCGTGATTAAAACACAGGTCCCATCGCATGCGCCCCTTATCGTTCATATGTGGGCCCCGACCGACATTACTTTACAGATCGAGCACTCTGTCTGACGCCTCCATGTGCCCGGGCAATACAAGAGGCAGAGAGTGAGCACTCTCAGCCTCTAGTGATTGGAGAATCACCCAGCGCGTCTCCCGCACGGAGAAGGAAGAGGAGAAGGACGGGCATTGTCCTGGCGCACGGAGGCATCAGACAGTGGGAGTGAGTGCTCGCTTTCTATAATGTTGGTCGGCGCTCACATATGAAAGATAAGAGGCGCATGCGCTGGGACCTGTATGTCAATCACAGCGCTGGTGTACAGGGGGCATAGCGAACCCCTGGCCATGCCTATCCGACTGTCAGTGGCTGCAAAGAAAAGTGTTTTTTTTGGATAATAAAAGCCGTAATAAGAGGGATACAAGTAAGGCTGGAGACATATTGTACACACCATACACACACTGTGGTTAGGTTATATGCCCCAACTGCGGACCAATATATGGAGGGTTATTTAAACCAATTCACCAAAAGATCACCGAAGTGATCCACTAATTCCCTATATTTCCCATATATTTGTTGAAAGGTATAATCTTTATTAATTTCAAAACACCAACAAAAAAGGAGTTAAAATTTGCAGTGTATCTCTCCTCCTGTATTATTAATTATCTGTGCCAGCCAGGCATCACCTATTATCTACCTGTGTGTACCTGCAGTGTACACACGGTTGGTGGAGGAGTCTACACTGTATATTAAAAAACCTATCCTATGCCCCCCTCGACATGTTTCGCCGCAAGACGCGGCTTTGTCAAGAGGCTTAGGGGCCTCTTGACAAAGCCGCGTCTTGCGGCGAAACATGTCGAGGGGGGCATAGGATAGGTTTTTTAATATACAGTGTAGACTCCTCCACCAACCGTGTGTACACTGCAGGTACACACAGGTAGATAATAGGTGATGCCTGGCTGGCACAGATAATTAATAATACAGGAGGAGAGATCCACTGCAAATTTTAACTCCTTTTTTGTTGGTGTTTTGAAATTAATAAAGATTATACCTTTCAACAAATATATGGGAAATATAGGGAATTAGTGGATCACTTCGGTGATCTTTTGGTGAATAGGTTATATGCCCCAAACCTCATGACAGTTGCGCTTTAAGTGACACTGTAGAGAATTCACAGGATTTGGCACTTTCATATATCCTGTTTGTATAGTGGAGATTAGTGGTCAGAACTGCTGGATTAGCAAAGATCCAGATCGCCTATGATTGTAGCAAATGTCATCCTTGGCCACCTGTCAACCTTACATATAAAAATAGTTGAAATAGGAAAAGAAAGGGGGTTCAGTTATGATGTCCCTTAATAATTGGATCTTTGTGATCCTGATTGCCAGAAATACCCCAATTATTCAAGTGTTAAATAGAAGTAGAAAGCTTAACCTCTGTAAAGAAAACCGAACATTGAGTAGGAGCAATAGGCTTTCAGCGATAACCCCTCATTTATTGTTTGGTGCTCACCAGGCAGTATGAGGTGTGTTATGAGGCATAATCCGTAACGCCAATACAATTCCCTTCTGTATATTCACATGTGAATGAGGATTGTGATCTCCTAGGATTTTATTAATGGTTTTCTTCCACTGATTTAATGATGATTGCCCCACACACTGGGCTGCTTCTAAAAAAGAAACCGTAGCCCTGTTTTGTATCAAGTCCTTGTTTTTTTTTTCTTCCTGAGCCTTCAGCGGGGAGAATAGTAGCGTTTGTCCCTCCCTCTAGGACAGTCTCTACAAGACTTGGCCGAGCCAGCTGAGCACTTTGTTTAAACAGCAGTGTTAATAGTGGGGCCGCTGTCATCTAATAGTGGAGGGGTTTTGTTCACGAATAAGTAACAAAGAGCTGGCTTCACACCCGCGCCCAATACAGAGCTAAGCACATGCACTGATTGACCAGCGTGTACAGTGTACTTTATGTACCACTTTATAAACTTCCCCAACTTCAGTTAAACTAGAAGTGTTTTTCAAAAATCATTACGAAACAATGTCCAAATAAAGTTGGGCTCTGCTCTTTACCCACCTAGATAACACTTAAAACAATTCTGACTGCAGAATGTTATTCCCTGAGTGCCACATACTATTTTGGTATTCATGACACAGCATTTTTTTTGTTAGCTATACCCTTTTTATTTTTCTGCCAATTTAGGGTATGTTTGTTTGTTTGTGTTACCATATTTTGAGAAGAGTTTTTATTTATTTTTACATATTTTTGGAGAGAGATGAGTGGTTACATTTTTGGATGCAAATGACCTTTTCAATAACTTTTTACTGTATTTACTTTAGGGGTGTTTATTTTCTTAATATTTTTATTTTGTTTTCCAATATTAACTCCTTAGGGACTCAGCCTATTTTCACCGTAAGGACTTTGCAAATTTTCGTTTTTGCACTTTCACTTTTTCCTCCTTCCTTTCTAAAAAATCATAACACTTAAAATTTTGCACCTAAAGACCCATATAAGGGCTTGTTTTTTGCGTCACCAATTGTACTTTGCAATGCAATTACATCACTTATTTTATAATATAACCTGCGGTGAAACCCCCAAAAAATTATTTGTGGGGTGAAATAAAAAAAATGTAATAAAAAAACGCCATTTTGTAAATTTTGGGGGCTCCCGTTTTCTACGCAGTGCAATATTTGGTAACAAGTGACACCTTATCTTTATTCTGTAGATCCATATGGTTACAAGGACACCCAATTTATATAGGTTTTTAAAATAATTATAAACTAATGTTTAAAATTGGCACCTTTATGTTTTCTGTGTACGGGGACTCATTTTTGAGGACTAATTTTTGCGCCGTCATCTGTAGTTTTTATCGGTACAATTTTTGTTTTGATGGGACTTTTTGATCGCTATCTATTAATAATTTTATGGTGTATGAAGTGACCAAAAATGCACAAGTTTGGAATTTGGTATTTTTTTACGTGTACGCCATCGGCCTTGTGGTTTCGCTAACCTAATATTTTAATAGTTCTGACATTTATGCATGCGGCGGTACCACATATGATTATTTTTATTCTTTATTACATTATTTTATTTAAAAAATGGGAAAATGGAGGTGATTTAAACTTTTAATAGGGAAGGGGTTGATGAACTTTTATAAAAAAAAAATAATAAAAATTACACTTTATTTTTTAGTCTTTTTTTTTTTTAGCCCCCATAGGGGGCTAAAACATGCAATCTTCTGATTGCATATACTGATCAGTGCTCTGCCATTGCAAAGCACTGATTATTGTAATCGGCGATCTGCTGCTCTAGCCTGCTGCGGAGCAATAGATTGCCGATCGGACAACGGAGAGGCAGGTGATTTTGTCGTGATAGTTCCGATCAGCTCCGCTGAGCTGCCGGGATTCTTTTACTTTTGTCTTAGACGCCGCAATCAACTTTGATCACGGCGTCTAAAGGGTTAATTCTAGGCATCTGCCTGAATGGCCGTGGGTCCTGGCTGCCCGTAGCAACCGGGACCCACCGGGTTTAACCTGTTCTCTGCTGGTGAGAATGGCTTTAACCCGGTAAACGGGTCCAGGGAGTACGGGTTCGCCCGGAGTCCTTAAGGATCCTGGATGCAGGGCATATGCTTACGCCCTGTGTCCCCAAGAGGTTAACACTGAATTTAAAAACAAAACAAAGAAAACACCTGAACACTTTAACTCGCTAGTGACCAAGAATTGACAGATTACTTTTTGTATTTGCATGTACAGTATCTTGCGCATAGTTGATGTTCAGGATTTGAACCTGTGATCAGTAATATAGTTTACATTTAAATCAACTGCATAACATCTTCAGCAGCTTCAAATCCTGTGCATCAAATATGCGCAGTACATGTGAATACACTCTTAAAGTCCTTCCTTTGTAATCCCAATGGGGGAAGTACTCTAATTGCTCATATAATAAGAGGCACTGTTTCCGTATTAGGCACCTATTTAAGTTGGTACTTTGGCAGTTATGACAACCCATATACATTCTGTGATTTGTCATGAAGGTTTTACTGGGAAGCCACTCCATCTGTTTAATTACTTAGATGCCACAGTAGCTATTGGCCGTGCCATGAAGGGGGTTAAACTGCCAAGATCAGACTTATTTCTGACCTTCACTTTTGCAGCAGGATTTCAGCTGTAGGTTACAGTTGACACCCACTGCTCATGGTGTCGGCCTAGTTTTTCAGTTCACACCTTGTACAAATATGGTGAGTTGCAGAAAGTGCTTCCTTGAAATGTGGTGACACAAAAACAAATAATATTTTATATAGCATTTTAACAGTGCAAAAATTGTAAAACAAAGAATATACTACAGTACAACTCAGTATGGTCCTGTAATGGTGCCGACCCATAGAACAAAAGTAACCGTTTAGGTTTTTTAAATGTGAAAACAATACTTTGACAGATGCACAAACAGAAGACAGGACAGCAGAATGCACAAACAGAAGACAGGACAGCAGACAGGACAAGAGAATGCAGGAGTGGAGGCAGGGGACAAAACCGGGACAGACTGTTTCACGCTTTTCAGCGCTTTCTCAAGCCGGTATGCGACTTCCGTTCATGCCGCCGCTGGCGGCATGAACGGAAGTCGCATGTTGGCTTGAGGAAGCACTGTATAGCTTGAACCAGTCTGTCCCGGTTTTGTAAGCTGCTGTGAATGCACGCGGCATTGTGCTTCACTCCACGGCCGGAAGATCCGACCTTTTCTTCGCTTTACTAGGTTAATAAGCTTTTTATTCTGGAATGTACCAGTCATCATATAATATTATATGATGACTGGTACATTCCAGAATTTTTATGATGTCACTTTGCCCCACTGCCTTTTCAAAAGTTTCTAAATCACATAATGAATTTGGCTCATAGCAAGTATACCAGTTTCTTGTGCAACCTAAGCCACAATGAGGCCGTTTTTTTTCCGTATTATCCTCCCCAAATGACGCCCTATACACCATGATAATGCACCTGCCTAAAAATGACAATAAACGTGTAACATTGATTAACTCTTTTTATTTCAAAGTGAATGAGATGTGAATTTCTAAGTTTTGCTGAATTGTAATAAATGAATGCATGGTAGTTTTTTACCCTCAGTTAATTGTCCTTGAATTGTCATTTCAATAGGTTTGCCTGTTTATTCTGTTGCCTGGGGTCCTGATTCTGAGAAAGTCCTCTACCCTCTAGGAAAACAGCTGATCATTAAACCACTGCAGCCAAATTCCAAAGTATTGCAGGTATCAAATATCAACCATCTATTACTTAACTACACACACAGTATTTTAGTGCACTATATAACCTTTTTCCTGACAGTTTTTTAAGGTCTAGCACTGTCTACAATCTCTACACTTCTTAATAGTTTCCCCAGGTATGGCCTTGATCAAAGAGATGTGCTTCATAAAGATCTAGAAGTTATTTAAAGACTGAAGGAGATGACAGATTGTAAAATGGTTGCCCCCAACTGCTGTGTATTTAATAATGGAGGTAACACCTGTCATTGTGCATGAAACTAAAATCTTCTCAAGACCCCTGCCATGGAGAGGCAGATCCAAGAACATGTATAATCATAAAATATGACTAGCAGAGCATACCAATGTCCTCCAGATTACTATGTCATGAAATAATACTAAAACCTAGACATAAGCCTCTAGACCATGGGTTCTCAACCGGTGGTACGCGTACCCCTAGGCTAGGGGTACGCAATGCGCTGACAAATACCGGCCATGCATTGGCCAGTATTAGTCAGTGCATTGCGGGGAATGGCCACGGCAGCGCTCAGTAAAGTATCGCGGCTACTTTACGGGAGCTGCGTGGTTGCTGGGGAGACGTGTGACATTCCCTGACATCGCGTGGAGGTGCCACACAGGGCAGTAGGACGTGACCCTTAAGTGCGCCTCCGAGCAGGAATCCGGGAACGGGACTCTGGGAGCGGTGATGTTAAAAAAAAAAAAAAGTTAAAGCTAAGTGTATTCAGGGGGGGATGATATATATATATATATATATATATATATATATATATATATATATATATATATATATATATAGATATATATATATATATAAAAAAATTTTTATTTTTATTAGCCATGGGTGGGTGGGGGGAGATAAATAATGGCACAAGGGCATTAAGATGGATGGGGGACTGAGGGATAATGGCAAAAGGGATCAGAGGGAGGGGGGAACTATGGCACAGGGGGATTAAGATGGAGGGGGGGGGGTAATGATTATACTAATGCAATACTTAATCCCCTTGTGCCATTATTCCCCCCCCCCCTCCGATCCCCTTTTGCCATTATTCTGCCCTCGATCTTGATCCCCTTGTGCCATTATTCCCCCCTTCCTCTGATCCCCTTTTGCCATTATTCCCCCCTCCATCTTAATCCCCTTGTGACATTATTATCTGATATGGCAAAAGGGGATCAGAGGGAGGGGGGAATAATGGCAAAAGGGGATCAGAGGGTGGGAGGAATAATGGCACAAGGGGATTAAGTATCGCATTAGTATAAAGGGGAAACACACACCTTTTGTCCACGGGTACCCCTCACGCGTAAGTTCCGCGTGAGGGGTACCCGCGGACATACTTTCAGCCTTTTGGGGGTACAGTTGCCAAAAAGTTTGAGAACCACTGCCCTAGACATATAAAAACATCCTGTCAAAGAAAACTGTTGAAATGGTTTTCTGGGTTTAATGTTTTCTGTCCTTCTAAACAGCATATATTTTAATAACAGATGTAGCCTGTGCAGAATCATGGTGGTATGACACAAAATACAGGTGGTCCATAGAAAGCTTAAACCTGGAAGTGTCATACAGCCACCAGCTGTCTCCAGATACCTAACACAAGATAGCTTGGTAGTATGAAACAGCTGGGAATTATTTAAGTATTTTAAGACTTTTGACCTGAGTTTTCAGAAGGAGATAGAGGCTCTTGGTTCCAGCTGTTATAATATGAGGGACCCGCTCCTTAGCAAACAGTCCAGTAAGTGGAATATTGCAGAATTTCCATTGAAATAAGCGCTGCGGAATCTGTAGGCGCTATATAAAAAAATAAAATAAAAAGATAAAATAAAATAAAAAAAAGGTTGTCTATTGATACTTCTTTGATGCCTATGAGTTCCCAGAGTCACGAGAGCTCCAGGAAGGTGTTATCACCAATAATGCTAGGTTCAGACTACGGAATCTCCGGGCAGAAAATTTCCGCCCGGAGATTCTGAGTTCCGCCTGCGCCGACTGAATAAATCGGCGCTAGGACCACGCGGACATTGCAGTCTCCCATAGACTGCAATGTGTTCCGTGAAGAATTCCACCTGAAGAAAGAGCACCATCTTTCCGCTTCACAAATTCCGAAGTGTGAATTTGTGAACGGAAAACCATTCACTACACTAGACATTTTAGCAAGCGGAATTTCTGACGGAAATTTTACGACTGAATTTCTGTCGGGAATTCTGTAGTCGGAACCTAGCCTAAAGCTCAAGGGTGGAGAAACTGTCTCTCACTGAAGAGAAGCAGTGGTGTATAGAGACTTCTCTTCAGCCAATGCTCCTTGAGAAAAGAAAAGTTTGCAAATAATATTATGCTAGCCAAACCATGGTCTTGTATGTAACTGTTGTTTCAGGGTTCTTGTCCCTTGCCTGTACAGCAGTGTTTCCCAAGCAGGGTGCCTCCAGATGTTGCAAAACTACAACTCCCAGCATGCTGGGAGTTGTAGTTTTGCAACACCTGGAGGCACCCTGGTTGGGAAACACTGCTGTACAGAGTAGGGGGCTGTTTGCTAGAGAGATGCCAGTAAGGAAGTTAGATGAGGCTGTCTGAAGCCAAAAGCCAGTTCTAGACAACTCTTCTAGCACTAGCAATCCAAATGCTACTTCCATACTTTGGTTAATATAAAAAAAATTGTCTTGGATGGTGTAAAAAGGGGTTTTCCCGTGGAAAACTTTTTTTTTTTTTTTTAAAATCAACTGGTGCCAGAAAGTTAAACAAATTTGTAAATCACTTCTATTAAAAAATCTTAATCCTTCCAGTACTTTTTAGAGGCTGTATACTAAAGAGAAATCCAAAAAATAAATGCATTTCCTCTGATGTCGTGACCATAGTGTTCTCTGATGACCTGCTGTCCATTTTAGGAACTGTCCAGAGCAGCATATGTTTGCTGTGGGGATTTTTTCCTGCTCTGGACAGTTCATGAAATGGTCAGCAGAGAACACTGTGGTCATGACATCAGAGGAATTGCATTTATTTTTTGGATTTCTCTTTAGTATACAGCCCCTAAAAAGTACTGGAAGGATTAAGATCTTTTAATAGAAGTGATTTACAAATCTGTTTAACTTTCTGGCACCAGTTGATTTAAAAAAAAAAAAAAACGTTTTCCACCGGAGTACCCCTTTAAAGGTCTCAATTGCGGTTTCTTTCACTGAACTGGACGGCATCTTTATCATCTGGTGATCACAAAGTTTCTTTTTTTTAAGTGGAAAGCTCACGATGGAGTCATTTTAAAGGTGGACTGGAATCCTGTGAATGACCTTATATTATCTGCTGGAGAGGACTGTAAATATAAGGTGAGTCATAGATCTGCATTGTAGGTATTATTTAATTGTATTCCATTGCACATGTGCCCAGGAAAGTTGGAACTTTTTTAGATTTATTATTTATATAATGCCATTCTTACTGTCTGTCGTGATCTTATTATAATGTAAGTGATATAGCTTGTAAAGATATTGATCCATCCAGAGAAAGGCAAAACCCCTTAACGACCACGGACGTAAATGTACGTCCTGGTTTGACTTCCCGCACCAGGATGTACATTTACGTCCTGTGTATGACCGCGAGCATCGGAAGGGTGCTCGCGTCATACACGGCAGGTTCCGGCTGCTAGCAGCCGGGGACCCGCCGGTAATGGCCGACATCCGTGATCGCGCTGATGTCCGCCATTAACCCCTCCGATGCCGTGATCAATACAGATCACGGCATCTGCGGCATTGCGACACTTTGATTGGATGATCAATCAGCATGACAGCCGGAGGTCCCCTCACCTGGCTCCGGCCGTCTCCCGGGGTCTTCTACTCTGGTCTGCGATCGAGCAGACCAGAGCAGAAGATCACCGATAATACTGAGCAGTGCTGTGTCCTATGCATAGCACTGCACAGTATTAGCAATCAAAGGATTGCTATAGATAGTCCCCTATGGGGACATAAAAAGTGTAAAAAAATAAAAATAAAATAAAAGTTGAAACATGTAAAAAAAAAGTGAAAAATCCCCTCCCACAATAAAAATGAAAATTGTCCGTTTTTCCCATTTTACCCCCAAAAAGCGTAATTTTTTTTAAAATAAACATATTTGGTATCGCCGTGTGCGTAAATGTCCAAACTATCAAAATATAATGTTAATGATCCCGTACGGTGAATGGCATAAACGTAAAAAATTTAAAAAGTCCAAAAAAGCTTTTTTGTCACATTTTATTAAAAAATTTTTTTTAAAGTCTTATATATGCAAATGTGCAAAAGTCTTATATATGCAAATGTGGTATCTAAAAAAAAAAAGTACAGATGTCATACCGCCCTATATACGGAAAAATGAAAAAGTTATTGGTGGTCAAAATAGGGCGATTTTAGATTACTGATTTTGTACAAAAAGTTTTAGAATTTTTTTTTAAGCGGTACAAAAATATAAAAGTATCTAACCATGGATATCATTTTAATCGTATTGACCCACAGAATAAAGAACATATGTCATTTTTACCGTAAAGTGTTCAGTGTGAAAACAAAAGCCTCCAAAATGTGCAAAATTTTGGTTTTCATTTAAATTTCCTCCCTAAAAATTTTTTTTTTTTGAGTTCGCCGTACATTTTATGGTAAAATGAGAGGTTTCACTACATAGTACAATTGGTAACGCAAAAAACAAGCCCTTACATGGGTCTTTAGATGGAAATATAAAAGAGTTATGGATTTTAGAAGGCGAGGAGGAAGAAACGAAAACGCAAAAATAAAATTGGCCTGGTCCTTAAGGTGAAAATGGGCTTGGTCATTAAGGGGTTAATAAGGCAGAAGCTAGTTTTCCTTATTTTAGGGAGATTCATATTTTCCTGAATCCAAATTTAACAACCAGAATAAATCCCTAGGTCAACAGAATCTAGTGGCTATAATCCATAATATTTTTACACACCGGAAATGCATTCAGGGCCATTTTAAACTGTTTATTGAGTTCACCATGATCACTTCCTCTGGCAGAGAGTTTCATTGTCTCACTGGTCTTACAGTAAAGAATGTTTTTTAATGTAGAGGTCTTCTGGCCTCTTTTTAGAGTTAACGCTCGGGTATAAATAGATCATGAGAAATCTCCTTGACACATATACAGTATATGATGGAGATAATTATACGGACAGGGGTGTGAAAGCTTTACATAAATGAGGCTAACTTCACTCTGATCTTTCCCTGAATTGCCAGAAAAAATTTTTTAAATCTACATATCTCAGAAATGGGAGGACATATCAAGAAAATGTAAAAAGGTGTGGAATCAGGGCATCATAGGCTACCAGTCCCTTTAATAAGGAATTAGAAGTTAATAAAGGGTTGTTCCAAATTCAATCCCCTCATCTGTTAACCAGCATGGAGAGCTCCTACAAAGGGTGGCTCTGACAGTTGATGCTGTGTAATGCGCTAGTTCTCCTTTAGTCATCAACTATAAACCACCTTAGGTGGCCACTCTGATTAACCAACCCAAAAATAAAGTGAATTAACTTATCTTTATTATTGAATAAACAGACACAATTAAAATACTGTGTGCTCCTTTAGGGGAGCTGCAGAGGAGCTGCACAATTGTGCATATTTAGATTATGTTGTTTACCACATTGTTAAGAGGGGTTATTGGGCAGGATAAATCTTTTCTTACCTCTAGTGCTCACGTGGCGCCTCCTGTGTCCCCCAGTTCGATTATCATGTGTGGGGTCCGGGAAACACCCTGACCCAATGTGTCATACTTTCACTTAGCGAATTTCTGAATGCAGCGATGTCCCGTCTTGGTCAGCAGTTCGCTGAGCGACAGTATGACACATTGGGTCAGGTGCTTCCCGGGCACACTGACCCAATGTGTCATACGTCACGCTACTGTTCAGAAAGACGATCACATCAAGGGACTGAAGCAGGACACCTTATGCATCACCGGTGCACTAGAGATGAGTAAAGTTGTTTTCTCAGACGCTCTTCATTGGGGGACACCATTTCTCATGGGTATATGCTCTTGCCACTAGGGGGCGCTGACACTAAGGAAAAAAATAAAAAAAAGTCTGCTCCTCCCTGGCAGGATATACCCGCCCACTTGAAGTGAGGTAATCCGTTTTAGCTTAGTGTCGATAGGAGGCAATAGTTTATAGTTAGGGATGTCTAGTTTGTTTTTTCATTACTTTTATTTTCCGTGGGGGAAAATTCAGGTGGGGGTTCAGGAGCATGGCACTACCTGTTCCCCCTTACGCGATGAAGGGGCACAGGGCATAGAGTATGTGCTGTTAACCCCTTCTCGATAACGGCCAGCACCTTCAGTCCGGGTCCCCCACATAGTCCCTGCTCATAGCTGATGCAGCCTGGCATGATGCAGGTGACACCTAGCTGGTTGAAGACATCTGCAGGTAAGTATTGGCGATCCAGGTGAGTATGCCCCTTTCTCCTCCAACCCCCCCCTCTTCCCTTTTCAGTGAACGGGCAAGGATCCTTTCTTTATTCTGCTGAGGGGCTGTGCTTCCTCTGTTAACACATGGGGACAGGGGAGCCTTAGGGGGTTGATGCATGCCTGCTGGCATGGTTTCACTGTAGGGAGTTGGGGTCCCACTTGCGCAGCGCTCTGTTCTCCGTTCTCCCAGGGAGGCTGGCACCAACCGTGGCTGAATTCCCTGCGCAGATCCTCTGTAGCAGCAGTTTTCCTTGACTGACGGCAACTCCGCCCGGCACCTTCCCCCAGCTGTGGTGTAGCGCTTGCTGTCGGTTTTTTAAATTACGTTTCCTGCCGTCACTCAGCTCGGGCGGCCGGAGTGTGGGGGTACTATAAATTTAGGCTGCAGCTTCGGCCTGTACGTTCAGCCACGAGCTCCGCCCACTTCCCCCTCTGGCCGCGCGCTTTTACAGTACTCCCTCCCTCCTTCTCCCGCCAGCCCTATTGTGTTCCAGTGCGCGCACCAGGGGTAACTGACCTCCCTCTGAGTGGTGCGCTCTGGCTGGGTCATCCCATGGACACTTGGGCTCCGCCCCAGCAAGCAAGTACAAAGCTTCTCATGGGCACTCTGCGCCCTCCAGTGACTGTATACTGCATTGTTTTCAGTGTTAGTCTCCCCTCTAGTGGTCTAATGTAGTTATTACAGCTACATAGTTTTTTTTTCTATGTCCTTTCCTGTTGCTCCTGTCTGTTTTGCAGTTTGGAGTTTTTTTCACCCCAGATTTTCTACCTGTCTAGTATGCCTTTAAGGCAGTGTTTCTCAATTCCAGTCCTCAGGGCCTCCTAACAGGTCATGTTTTCAGGATTTCCTTAGTCTTTCACAGGTGATATAATTGTGGTGATGCCTGATTCACTGACCATAATTATGTCACCTGTGAAAGACTTAGGAAATCCTGAAAACACAACCTGTTAGGGGGCCCTGAGGACTGAGGAATTGAGAAACACTGCTTTAGGGCATACTTGGCGATTTTCGGTCTGTTGACTAAGATCAAATGTAGTATCAGTTTACCATCCGGTATGTCCTCTATTCGAGAACATATATTAATTGGATTTTTCGGAACGGGGGGCGATTTTGAAGCTTGCTTCCGTCGCCCTAGGCGTCTGACTGATAGGGCAGTTTCTGCTGGCTCAGTACATCCCACATATTGGAATGCTTAGCCTTTGGTCAGAGTATTGCGGCACAAGCCCTGTACACTCTGTTCTTTTCAGCTTAATATCTGCTGGGCTTTTTTTTTTGGACTGTATATGGGGGCCGCTTTATTGTTTCCATCACCCTGTACAGCTGATTACATTGAGTCGGTTGAGATATGCCGCTGGCATACCTACTCTCGACAGAGTTCTCACACTGTCAGGGAGCATATGTGACTCGCCATGGCAGCTCGTTGCCAAGAGTTTCACGATCCCTTGAACTATGGCGGTAGAGGAGAACAGTCACTAACAGTAACACTGGTGAGGGCCATGCCATGAAATGTGGGTCATGTCCGCCGGTTTTAACGTATGCATACTATATCCCCTCCTCTTCAGGCTGCTGCATCCGCGGCTAGTGCCCCGGATCCCCTCGTCTAGTGTGAGGTCTCCGTTGAAGTGTCTCTGCGTGGTCGTGGACTGGACCTCTCACCTGTCGCTCATCCCACAGCTGCCACATCCGCGGCTGGATCACGTTACCCCACTTATAGTGCGAGGTGTCCACTGGAGTGACCAGTTGTCTACTATGGACCCATGCCAGTAATATGGACAGTGGTCTACATGGTTTTCTCCACCGCCTCTCTCTCATATCCGAAGGCTGATGTATCTGCGGCTGGAGTTCTGGTACCTCGCTGCTAGTGCATGGTGTCTGGTGGGGTGACCTGGCGTGCCATATGGACACTATGCAGGGTGAGGGGGATACAATCCATGGCTCCTAAGCTCCTCTGGTCTCCCAGGGTGACAGGGATTCTATCCATGGCTTCTAGGCCTCCCTGCCCTTCCACATGCGTTAAAGGGGCACAGTTATTGCCTATGTGTCTGTGTCCCCTTATCACCAGCACCTGGAGGTGAACTCGCTCAGCCAGACCGTTGTCTGCACGGTTTCCGCCACCATCGGTCTCCCATCTCTGGGCTGCCGCGTGCATGGCTGGGGCTTCCCGTACCTCACTGTTGGTCTTTCGTCTGCATAGTCTCCTACACCACTGGGTCACCCATCAGATCGGCAACACTCCTGTGCCCCACTTCTTGTGGGAAGGTTTGCAGGAGAGTTCCTGTGCATTCAGGAATCCTATACCAGTCAGCCAGGTGGTTGTCTGCATGGTTTGCTGCTAAGTCCGTGGTGGAAGTTCAGGTAACCCACTGCCAAGGTGTAGTTCTAAGTGAGTCACCCCATGTTGCTCCATGGGCCGTATACAATGCACCACATGCTGGTTCCCGGGGTTCCCTACTTAACCAGGTCCCTCTCCACATGCCTGCCGCTCTGACGGCTGAAAGCTGGTATCCCACCTTTAGGGTGTGGTTCTAAATGCGGGACCCGGTGTGGCTGCGGTCCCTAAGCCAGATAGCCAGACTGTGTCTGCATGGCTTTCTCATCCACCAGCTCACCTCCCCCATTCCTGCTGCTCCCATGACTGGAGTGTCCCTGTGGTTTCATTGGGCCTCTTTCTACCTGTAAGTCGGACTTTGTTGGCATGTTTCCTGCCCCACATACATCCTTCATCTCTTACGTCTGCGACCGCAGTCTTGGTGTGTGGCACCATTGAGAGATGGGGTGTTGGCATTTTCCTGCAGGTTCCAGGGACTTTCACAACAACAGCAGCACTCTCTCTTCCCGTTTCTAGGGTACAACCTTGGGCTGCTAGGGGCATAGTTGTGACACACCGTTGGGTGCTGAGCCTGTCTTCGGTATGGCCGAACTTTTGGATGTCTGCGGTTTCTTTCGTGTCTGCAGTCTTGGTACCCCACTACTATCGTGAAGTCACCATGTCTGTGTCCCTACATACAGTCATGGCTGAAAAAAAGCAAATTGGACATAATGTCACACCAAATTTATGGAAAAATAAAAATTGTTTCAAGCATGTGATGCACAGACGTACACTGCTCTCCCTAGCGTTTTTTCCGCCAGGTTCTCTTGATTTGGTGAACTCTAGCTGGGGTTCTCTTGTTGTTCCCTTTTCCAAATTTTGTTTCTCAGCCAGGCTAGCCCTCTGTCTGGTTCTGCGTTTCTTTGGGGTTGCTTTCCTACCTCCTTCCGGGATGGTTTCGGTCCATCTGGCTTCCTAGTCGACTTTTTCTTCTCTCTCTCTTCGGACTGGAGGTCTAGAGTCTCTTTACAGGACAGTCTCTTCCTTTTGACATCCTAGTCAGTCTCTATGGATGGTGGGCCCTTCAGGGAGCTCAGTTTCTGGGACTCTGTTGTCTCTGGCCCGGGGTCTCGTCCGCTAGCCTTACGGATAGCTGGGTTTGGTCTGCTTCCCTTTCTCTAGTTGTTGTTATTCCCACCCTAGGGGACTGCTTTGGTACGTCCCATCAGTAACAGTGTCCCCCAATGAAGAGCGACCGAGAAATGGAGATTTTTTGTACTCACCGTAAAATCTCTTTCCCGTAGCCTTCACTGGGGGACACCGCACCCACCCATTTCTTCATTTGCGGATGCTCTTTTCCCGTTCTTGTTTTTTTATTTTTTTATACGGAATTCCTTTCTAGGATCTTTTGGACATATATCTTTGTTGGCTTCTCCTACCTACTGCTTTGTGACAAAACTGATTACCTCACTTTCAGTGGGCGGGTATATCCTGCCAGGGAAGAGCTGACTTTTTAATTTTTTTCATTAGTGTCAGCGCCTCCTAGTGGCAAGAGCATATACCCACCAGTAATGGTGTCCACCAATGAAGGCTACGAGAAAAAGATTTTATGGTGAGTACAAAAAAATCTCCTTTTTTTTTTTTTCCTCCCACACAATGGCCATAGTTTTGATCTCCCCATGCCTTTGTACTAGGAAGTGCAATTAACTTGTAATGTTTTGTGTGACTGCTGGATGAAGATCTAACATGATATGTCTCTATTTAAAGCTGGCCATACACATTAGATAAGTGTCATGTAAAGCATATGGTGGCCTTCTAAATGTCGTACTATGGGAGACGAGGATCAGGTTGTTTTCGTTCTTCTGCCCAACCCTTTTATTGTGTGGGAGATAAACTATAACCAGAGGAACCAGGCAAGGTCTCTCTCCCCCCCCCCCCCCCCCCCCCACCCTGCCATACTGAAATACTTTATTAGCTGGACCCAGGGGTCATGTGTACACAGGGGATCAGGAGAGAGGTCCTTCTGTATATGACCAGCTTTAATGTTTTAGCCCCGTTAACATTATGCAATTGGCCGAACAAGTTATCGTGGAGAAACACATTCAAGAGACATGTACAGCAACATTGTCCATATCACATAATCACCCTAATGTAAGATCCACATTATTTGAGAGTATAAGATCAGTGTAGACTGACTATCCAGTAAGTTTGTTGTGCACCTATAAATAAAAAGAGAATTAGGAAGTGTATAGTAGTTTATAGGAAGTGTATAGTAGTAGCTGTATAACAAATAAATCTTCATTCTTCTTAAAGGTTTGGGACAGCTATGGACGTGCCCTATACAGCTCTCCAGCCCATGAATATCCTATAACCTCAGTTTCCTGGGCACCTGATGGAGAATTGTTTGCATTGGGTTCTTTCCATACTCTTCGCCTGTGTGATAAAACTGGGGTAAGTAAAAATGGAATAAATTGTTAGGGTCTTTTAACTCTGCACTACTCCATTTGAGGTATAATCAAGGGGATTTCCTGATGGATACCTCTGAATCCAATCCACTGTCCTCATAATCTTCCATTGTTTAAAAGAAAAAAAGCTACACTGCTAGGAATTCTTCTTTTATACTGGATGCCTCTGTTTGGAAAACTTCAGTCAACTATGCCATTCCATATATTGCTAAAAAACCTTATACTGAAGTTTACAAGCCTAACAGGGCCAAAAGGGCACTCTTGTTCTCCTTCAGGTGGAGAGGGGCCTACTGAATACAGCAAACCTGCACTGTACACAATGCATTGTGAAAGTAGCCTTAAAGGACATGTCCGGTGCTCACTTTTCTTATTGTATCCGTTCCGGGCTGCAAAAAAAAAAAAAAAATAAAAAAAGCTTTCTCTTGCCTGCCTACGCTCCCCCGGTGCTCCAATACAGGCGTGCAGTCCCCGGGCTGTATTCTTCTTACTTCCTGTTAGCCCGGCACGTCACACGGAGCTTCAGCCTATCACCAGCAGAGGCGGGACATCGCTGCGGCCGGTGATAGGCTGAAGCTCCGTGTGACGTGCCGGGCTAACAGGAAGTAAGAACAATACAGCCCGGGGACCGAACACCTGTACTGAAGCACCGGGGGAGCCTAGGCAGGTAAGAGAAAATTAGTTTTCTTTTAATTTTCAGCCCGGAACGGATAAAATAAGAAAAGTGAGCACCGGACATCTCCTTTAAAGAGCTGAACTATATGGCTACTTTGACAATAATATATTTTAATGGCACTTTACTTTTTGTGGATGTTACACTTTATCTTGGACATCTGTGGTTTTTGTCATGGTTAGAGTTATTGGGTATTATATTGCTTCTAGTTCTGCTTCTACTGGGTAGATCTGCTGAATGCAGTGAAAATAAATCAGAAAATTATTGATGCATAATATAGATTTATTGTATTTTACTGATTTAAAGATGTAAAAATCCTCTTTTCTAAGGACTATTTAAAATGTATACTGGGGAGTTGTGATTGAACACAGTATATTAACTACACTTCATGGAGTAGAAACAGGGGTTGCAGCTGCAGCCAGCACCCAAGGGTAAAGAGGACTCGAGCTATTGTCTATTCTTCTTGTTCTGACTCTCCGCAGCTGCCCTCCAGGGGATTCCTGATTGTGCATTTCTGATTATTGTCGCTCCTAGTGATATCATTGTCTCTGATTAACGCGATGCTAATAATATTATCAGGATCCCTATGATCAGACTATTGTAGTGTTCCTTCTATAGCACCTTAGGGTAACTATTGTCATTGGCTTCTGCTGCCTGAAGTCAGCGGCAGCAAGATTGTGCGAATGGAAACCAGACTTCTAAACTTCACTATACTTGAAGTAGAACTGTTTGTTCTCTCCATGGCAGGGACAAAACATACCAGCCCACCATTCGTTCAGTGTTTTTATGCTACTAAATGCAATAAAACATAGAGAACACAGATTATTGTTAAGGGGTAAATATGCTTACTAACCTTTAGAACAATAAATACATGGGTTACAAAAGCGATCAAATGTATAAACACATGCAAAATGTCCCCTTTTAGCAAGTAACACTAGCTTTATCGTTTTGCTACCAGAATATACTTTAGTATTATAGAAAGAGGAACCTGCACTGTGAACTGGATTTTGTATGTACATTTTGCCCCTTTTGGACTTGGTAAGCAGAGTTGAGGCCCATTCAAAAATATATTGTTGGGAGGAGTTTGGATTTCTTTTGAATGCCTTTCTTTCAAAAGATTGCTTACTTGTAAAGGGAGGAATTTGCATAAAAATATTTACTGGGTAATATTACATATATATCCAATTACAATATACCATGGTTAAAACAATGAAAAACATCCCAGTTTTTTTGTTGCTTTTTTTTTTTAGGCAGCTGTAGCTGTATAGTGAACATGTTCTGCGTTTCGTTTGTACCGGTCAGTTTTTTTCAAATCACCAGAAAAGCTCCTGGTGCATACACCAAGCACAGCTGTATGTCCCCAGGATGATATGTTTTTTAAAGTTTTTTTACTGTGTAAGACTTTGCAGCAGACAGCACTTTTCTATACAGCGGGCTAGTGTGGAAAAACAAAGAAAGAAGAGAATACTGCACTTTATACATTTTTAATTATATTTTGAGAAATGGCTGCTGCCAACGTATAAAAATATTATGATGTGCATATTTTGGGTCATTTTGCGTCTCATGTGCTGTACAGAAACCTGCTTCCCCCTCTCATACAATTTCACTAAAGTGCAAAGATAAAGAAGCTTCAGCTGCATCTCCCTCCTCCCTATTTCCTGGGTTGCACTACACATATGTTTTTTGATTACAGAGAGGTTTCTGTACTTTAGCAGCGAGTCTGCAGGCAGGAAGAGTGGAAACTACTGCTGCTGGAAAGCTTTCCCTTTAAGGGGCACTCCACTGGCTGTTTTTGCGCTGCTGTGGTTGGCCACGCCCCTCGTGACGTCACATCCACGCCCCCTCAATGCAAGTCTATGGGAGGGGGCGTGGGCACTGTCAACCCCCTCCCATAGACTAACATTGAGGGGGCGTGGCTGTGACCCAGACGAGGGGCGTGGCAGACCACCACAGCGCAAAAACAGCATTCGGAACATTTAGTTCCGAACGCTGGCGAGTGGAGTACCCCTTTGATATGATACATGATAGATTTTTATTGCTGCTACTGATTTATGCAAATAGATTCTATTAATAGGTAAGCTTTAATACAGCTCCTAAGAAAAGACTGCAGGGCTAGCACCAACATTCACTGAGAAACAATGAAAAAAGTTGATTTTTATATAGGATAACATTTTGGGTTTTTCTTCTCATTCAGCAGCTTTCTTTTCTAAAGGTGTGTATTTTTCATAATTTTATCTGCACCAGTAGCACTCGATACATGATTGAGTTTTCTGGTTTAGAATGGTTTTGAACAAAAGCTCTTTTTACCTAGAGGCGTCATTGATACAGACCCATCATTAAATGTTTTCAAATAAGTTCCTAAAGATTAGATAAGACATGATGTGCTCTGATCGCTGCCCGAATAGGGTACAACCTTTATAGTTGAGTGGATGACAGTGATCTATGAATAATACACTGTCATATAATATTTTTATCTAGGAAAGCTGACAAGTACCTAGATGAGCGACACACGAAAACTCTGCAGTATGTCTGGAAATTCATCCTTGAGCCGTTTGGGCTGTTGTTTCACCTTTATTGAAGCTGTTTGCCACATGGCAGCTTGAGACAGTGACTGTGGGGTGAACAGCTTAGCAACGGTCAGGTCCACCTTTGTTAAGAAGCAGCTGGGGATTGGGCTGGAGAACAGTGCAGCAACAGATGACCTCATCCGTAGTAAGTTGTGGATACAATTAGGACTATCCCTTAGGATGTGACCTTGCCACAGCTCTGTCACATCCAAAACAGGCACCAGATTTGTATGTTCGCCGTAAGCCGGAAAGCATGGCCTATCAAAGCTTTTACTTACGGGATATTCCCCTTGTTCTGGACAGGCAGTAGGAGTTTTTTTGTATATTTTTTTTTTATTATACACAGAAGAGCTGCAGTGTCATTTGGCCATGGTCCCCCAGGCTTCAGTTAGAATGGCCATCTGATGCCTGCTTTGACAACACAGAGTCTTCTAGGACAGCAGAAGTACAGAAGGCAAAAGTAGAAAAAAAATTCTTTCCTTTTTATCTTCTCTTTTAAGTATTTTCTTTTCTTTTCCATTTTAAGAGACTGTAAATCTGCAAATGTAAAAAAATTAAAATAAAAAAAATAAAAAAAACACAAATGGTCCGACATAATAAAAGCTTATTCTGGCCTTGCATTTCTTTTCGTTTTCAACCAGCCTGTTGTGCTGCAGTTGCATTGTTAATTAAATGTGGCCAGGGATGGAAAAAGGGAAAAAAGTTAATGCTAATTATTCTTCATATGCAACACACACTTAAAAAAAAAAATAATAATAATAAGTTCTTAAAGTTTCAATGAAACAAGCAATAAAAGTTTGTCCTGTAATCCTGTAATTTTTTGTATTCTAATGTAAATGATGTCCCTAAACCTTTATAACTGTCCATCCTTGGGGCCAATAAAGCGTCATGTTAGATCTTTTTTGCGACTTTGTTTATCTTCATCTTCACTTAAGCATAGCAGCATACAGAGGTGACACTGTGGTCCTCCTGCTAAACACACACTGAGCTATACAGTGTCTTATGGAATAAAAGATGTAACCACTGCCTAAACAACTAGCTAAAAGCTTTGTTCCTATTCCTCTTTGACATTTGACAAGATAGTTATGAACAATAAACAGAATTTACCATTTTGCCTTTGTCCAGAAATGCTTTGTCATTTATTCCAGGACAAGGTGATGTGCATCATGCAGATAGTGATAATTTCTTAGTGTTCTGCTCCCTCTACTGGTCAATATGTCTAAATGAAGAAAAATACAGGCGTAACCCACAGAAATACTACTGTAAAGTACTGTACTTAGTTTTTTTTAAGATGCATATTATTTTGTGCATAAATTCACCGTCCTTTTTTATTTATTTATTTATTTATTTATAAATTCAATTAAATAATTAATTTATTTTATTTATTCAGTAAATTTTTTAAGCCAAAACCAGTAAAGGATTCTCAAAAGAGGAGTTGTGTAAAAGATAAACGTAACTTTAGCTTTATATTTAAAAGAAAATAAAACCAAGAAATATTTGCACCGGCGCACACATAAAGTGATTTCTTCTGTTTGTGTATGTACTAATTTAGGGTACAAGCACATAGCATTGCATGTAATACACATAATCCTTGTTTCTGCAGTATGATGCCTCCATGAGTAATGCTACAGAGCAGTAGTCTTTAAACTGTGAACCTCGATCTGTTGCAAAACTACAACTCCCAGCATGCCCGGAGAACCGTTGGCTGGAGCTCCACAGTTTAGAGACCACTGTTTTAGAGGTTACCCCGACAATACGGCATTCTGCAACAGCTGTCCGGATGTGGTAGGAGTTATAGGTTTACAACAGCTGGAGGTTCACAGTTTAGATACCACTGCTTTAGAGGAAACCCTACCAATACAGCCTTCTGCAATGTCTGTCCGGGCATACTGGGAGCTGTAGTTTTGCAACAGCTGGAGGTTCACAGTTTAGAAACCCTCTCAATACAGCATTCTGCAATTTTAAGTCATGGTAGAATTTGGGAAGAAATGTTCTTTTATTCTGTTTAAAAGGGCCCATAGCAGGCTACCGGTATACAGAAATGTACAACACAGGTCCATAATTTGTTTGTGTGCGTAAAGGATTGTGTTTATTACACAAGCAAGAATCCTAAAATCTCCAGCTTGCAAGTACAGTTAGTATCATCCACACACAGGTACAGTGATCCCTCAACTTACAATATTTTCAACATACAATGGTCTTTTCTGGACCATTGTAACTTGATACCAGACTCAACATACAATGTTATGGACAGTCCAGATCTGAAAAACATGTCAATGGCTGGAAGAACCAACCAATCGTAAAACACCTGTATTACTGAAGCGTATGCACTGAATTCCTGTCTTGTAGCGCCTCCCTACAGTACAGGGAGGTATTTAATTTTCTGAACTTCTTACCTGTGTCACAGTTAGCTGCTCCTTTGGACATCAAGTGAGGGTGGCTCCATTTAACTTTTTTAGGACACTGGAGCCCTGTTATTTTTTTCCCGAGTGTTATTTTTTTCCCAGACAATTTTTTCTCCCTCCTATTTATCAATGTTTCGCACATGTCGCACAGGAAAAAAAAAGTGTTGCACAGGAAAAATAAAGCGTAAAGCAAAGTAACTTTAAGATTTAAAGGATTTTAAAGAAAAGAAAAAAAAAAATAATGAAAAATGTAATATAAAAAGCTACTAAGGGGACAAAGTAACAGGATTAAAAAAAAAGCAAGCTGATTAGTTTGATGCTTACCGTGCCCGGATGCGCTGCGCCGTTCGGTCGTAATCTTCTATTTTTGGTATATGCTAATGAGGTGCTAACTAACACCAGCTGGGCTAACTGGCACTCTGACGTCAGTGCTGCTGGCCGCAGCGCCGCCCAGCTCATCAATTTCTCCCCTCTCTCTTCATTACAGAGCGGGGAGAAGAGGGAGGGGAAGAATTTTGATGAGCTGGGCAGCGCTGCGGCCAAAAACGCAGACATCAGGGTGCCAGTTAGCACCTCAGTAGCATATACCGAAAATAGAAGATTACGACTGAACGGCGCAGCGGATCCGGGTACGGTAAGCATCAAACAGATCAGTGTCCCCCGCACTACCAGCCAGTACTGCTGGTTAGTGTGGGGGAGAGAAAGCTGACAGTTTTAAGTATTTCACTATTTTTCTGGTGGGTTTTTAAATACAACTGTCGGAATTTCAGGAAAATGTCGGGAACACGCCCCTAATTATGCAAACCACAGCCCTTTAGTCGAGTTACAAAAATACTCAGAGTAATTGGAAAACCGTCGGTTTTTTTACTAGTAAAATATGTCGCAGAAAGTGTTGCAGAACACTTACGACACAAATTGTGTCGCAGAACCCGATAGAAAGAGTCGGGATCATATTAGTAAATCAGGGCTAGTGTGTAATGTACAGGACCCTGAAGAAGCTCCTGTCCTCTACATAAGACAATACCGTATTTATCGGGGGTATACCACGCACCGGCCTATAACACGCACCCTCATTTTACCAAGGATGTTTGGGTAAAAAAAGTTTTTTACCCAAATATCCATGATAAAATGAGGGTGCGTGTGTGCGCGTGTATACCCCGATATACCCCCAGGAAAGGCAGGGGGAGAGAGGCCGTCGCTGCCCGCTTCTCTCCCCCTGCCTTTCCTGGGGTCTAGAGCGCTGCTGTCGGCCCTTTTCACCCCCTGGTTATCGGCGCCGCTGCCAGTTCTGTCCCCCTGACTATCGGTGCCGATAGCCAGGGGGAGGGAAGCGGCGCCGACAGCCAGGGGGAGAGAAGGGGCAGCGGCACCCATTGCCGGCGCCGCTGCCCCGTTGCCTCCCCCCATCCCCGGTGGCATAATTACCTGAGTCGGGTCCGCGCTGCTCCAGGCCTCCGTCGTGCGTCCCCAGCGTCGTTGCTATGCACGGCGCGGCGCTCTGACGTCATGGGCAGCGCCGTTCAGCGATAACCAGGGGGTGAAAAGGGCCGACAGCAAAGCTCTAGACCCCAAGAAAGGCAGGGGGAGAGAAGCGGGCAGCGACGGCCTCTCTCCCCCTGCCTTTCCTGGGGGTGTATCGGCGTATAACACGCACACAGACTTTAGGCTAAAAATTTTAGCCTAAAAAGTGCGTGTTATACGCCGATAAATACGGTAATTTACAGCTCCCAGCACCTCTTTCTTACTTTTATATGTAAGGACTTTATCTATATTAGTTATCTACTTTACTTATTTTTGGATAAAATTTTGGTGGCTCCAGAGCCAATTACCAGGTTTTCATAGAGTTATGGTCTCAACATACAATGGTCGTCCTGGAACCAATTAATATTGTAACTTGAGGGACCACTGTATGTAAATCTGAGAACTGAAAATACATAAAGCGTACTTATCATATCCCACAAAAAAAAAAAAAAAGAATTAATATGTTACTCATCCTGACCATGTATATATAATTTTTATGCCTATAACACCTATACTTACTATAAAAATCCCTCTTTTCATTAGCTCACAGTGTTAGAAATCCTCTCAGGGGAAGGGGGCGTGTCCCTCCTTGTGGTGTTGGTAGGTGATTGGTGTGTCTGCTCCTGCAGCCTTGTCCATGAGTCATCGCTTATCCATGACCCATGGACAAGCTGATGCTGCTGAAAGACTGGTTAGTGTCCCGGTAGGTATGGGGACCCCTAGTGGTGGGTTTTTCAGGGACTGTTTTAAATATTTAAAACATTTTGAACAACTATATTACAGAAGGTCTTTAATTTTCAGCAGTAACAACAGTTTTTGCCCCTTTAAGATAAAGTATTGATCAATAGGGGCAGTCATTCAGTTGAATGGATGGCTTTCTTTTTATAAACTATCCATAAGTCCTATATGGAAGTTGGCATCTGACACTGTTAAATTACTATGAAATATAAATCCGTCCCATATGGACATGGAATGATGTGAACGAACAAAAAAAAAGAAAACTTTTTTTTTTTTTTTTTTTTCTTTTTAGCTTGCTGCTCCTTTCTTTTCCCCTCGCTGGAACTAATGCCTTGATGTCTGGATACATTGAGCATGTGATGCTGCAGCTGACCATAGGCCTCAGGCTGCAGTGCTACATGCTTAACCTTGGGGACAAAGGGCGTACAGGTACGCCCTTGCCTCCCGGTACTTAAAACGTACCTGTCAGATGCAACAAAAAACTTTTTTTTTAATATATCACTCGGTACCTAATCCTGACCATGTACATCTAATTTTTTTTTTATTACACTTTTAATTTAGCTCACTAGTCTGAATTCCTCCCAAAGGGAGGGGTTGTGACCTCACTGTGCAGGGTTCCGCCCCCTCCCTCAGTATGCTGTCTGCTCACATCTCCCCTAGCAATAGCAAAACACAAGCTGATAGTGGAAGGATTTTTCCTCCAGCTGTGAGCCCTGCGTTCACAGCTGTCAATCAAGGAAGTGTGTCCATGCATGAACACAGCAGGACAACATATCAAAAGTTTGTGTATCTGACAGTGCCCATTTAAGGACCAAGGACATACATTTATGTCCTGGTCCATTACCAGGGTTTGATACATGCTCACGAGCTGAGCAAGTTTTAAACGCGGTGGATCCCCACTGGTATTAGCAACCAGGACCCAGGGTTTATTCCGGGCACTGCCGATTGGGCCGATGCACGGCATTAACCCTTTAGACGCCGTGATCAAAGTTGATTCTGGCATCTAAAACGAAAGTAAAAGTATCCCAGCAACTCAGTGGAACTGATCGGGACCATCGCCGTGCAACCGCGATGTCCCGATCAGCTGAAAGGATAGAGGGCCCTTGCCTGCCTCCTCGCTGTCCGATCGGTCCCCTGATGTTCCAGCCAGGCTCTGCAGGCTGGAGCAGCAGAGCATCAATAACACTGATCAATGCTATGCTATGGCATAGCAATAATATTTGTATATGCAGTCTAAAGATTGCATGTTATAGCCACCTATTTTCCCATTCTTTAAATAAAATAAAAAAAATTAAATAATCATATGGGGTATTGTCGTTTCGCCCCCTCCCGTAGACCTGAAGGGAGGGGGCGTGACGTGACCTCAAGAGGGGGTGGGGGGGTGCGTGGCGTTACGTCACGTCACGTCTCCAGTCCCAAAAACTTTCGGTTTCAGAGCCTGGAGGGCAGTAAAGGCGCTAACCGGTTGGCTAGAATAGATGCATAGATTTAATATCTATATTCAAAAGCGATATAGGCCTAAAATTACTTGGTCTATCAGGGACCTTGCCTGGTTTAGGGAGGGTAACTATTAATGTTTCCTGATTTTCTTTAGGTAAGGAACCCAATGTCATAGCCTCGTTAAAGAAGTTAGTCATGTGTGGGGTTAAGATGTGGGAGAATGTTTTAAAATAGCAAGCTGTAAGCCCATCAGGACTGAGAGATGTGCCTAATCCTTTTATAATATTAGATACTTCAGATTGAGAGATAGGGGCATTTAATGTGGACAGTTGGAATTGGGTTATGGAAGGAAGGTGAAAATGTTTAATATAGGAAGCAATGTATTTTTCAGTTGGTTGGGGGGCAGTGTCATCCTGTGCTAGGATATACAAAGACGCATAATATTCCATAAAGCTATTAGCGATGTCTTTAGGAGATTGGAGCTTATGTGTCTGGGAACTATTCCACAAATAGGGTATCCTAGGCTTGGTGTGTTTGTGTGTAAGTCTACTGGATAGGAGTTTCCCAGTTTTGTTGTCAAAAGCGTAGAATTGGGAGCGTAGTTTATTCTTCTGTCTAGCATATTAATAAAAAAACAGAGTTTGAATATTCTTAAGCCTAGAAGCAAGAACATCAGAAGGTGACTTTGTATAGATCCTCCACTATTTTCTGCTCATTCAACAATTGATCCAGTTTTTGAGAGCTTTCTTTTTTCCCTATATGTCCCAATTTAATTAGAGATCCTCTTATGACTGCCTTATGGGCATTCCAAACTGTGGAATGACGTAATTCAGATTGGGTATTGAGTAAAAAGTATTGTGACATGTCTAAAACAATCATCTCGTTATATTTAGGATGCCTTAGCAGAAAATCATTACAGCGCCACAAGTAAGTTGGTGGGGGATACATCCCTCTCATCTATTTGTAGCGTGATAGGGGTGGGATCTGACCATTTAAAGGCTTAAATTGTGGAAGATCCAAAGTCCAAAAGTGATCTGCTTACCAAGAACAGATCAATCCTTGAATAACTATTAGATGGAATCGAGTAGAAGGAAATATCACTCTCCAGCATGTAATATGCACCATATATCGTATACTTCTTCAGTATGCAAAATGGGTTGTAAAGAGAAATGACTTCTGTGATAACCAGGTGACCCTGCTTATGTTTGTTTATCAGTCGGAATATATTACGTAAAAAAATTAAGTTTGCCTCTGTTAGGGGCATAAAAGATACTATAGTATATGTTACATTGTTAATGGTACATATTAATAGTATATATCTACCTAGGGGTCCGGCACTTCAGACACCAATTCAAATGCCAAAGTGTCCCTAAATACTATTATTCCCCCTCTCTAGTATGAAAATGAGAATGGAATATATGTGGAAAACTCTTATGTTTAACACGGAAGGCATCTTCCTTTAACAGATGCGTTTTTTGAGCACATAATACGTCACAGGCTAGGGTCTTAGCTTCTGACCATAAGTAAGATGTTTTTTGCGGTACATTGAGTCCGTTAACATTTAAAGATACAACCTTCACAGGCATAATGAGTCCAATAGATGCTCAGGAAGAAGATTGTGATCTGTTGTAAGTTTGCAGGTCTTCTGGAATAGGGATCGATGGTAGTTTGCAGTGTTCACAACGGTTTCTGAAAAGGAAGGGAAAACACCGAGGGAAACACATAACAAAAAACAAGAAAAAACGGTCTCTAAGAAGCCTAAAGAACTGGACAAGTCCAGGAAAAGGTGATGGTGATGAATCTTCATCAGGAGATGGGGGAAAACAAAGTTCTCTGTGTGCAGAGCAGGATAGGAAGTCACGAATCCAAGTTGGGCAGCTTTCAACGGCGACCCTTGCGTGAGCTACCAGCTAGCTGCCAGTCCGGACGGACCCGTTCTGGGGAAGAAGAGGCACCTTGGTGAGGGATATCTACTTTGATGCCCCAAGCTTCTAGTTGCTTCATTCCCTCTTCAGTGGAGCGGATTACGGGCAGCTTGTCATTTCGGTTAACCAGAAGACGTGTGGGATATCCCCATTTGTAGAGAATGTGTTGATCTCTTAATGCTGCTGTGATAGGAGCCAGACTTTTACGAATCTGTAATGTAAAAGCAGATAAGTCTGTAAAGAGAGATACCATGCGGTACGGCTCAGGAACATTATTCCGGTCTCTTGCTTTGGCCATGAGGGCTTCTTTAACGTGGGAGAAGTGTACCCTAGCAAGCACGTCCTGTGGGACATTGTCCGCAAGGTGGTTTAGAGAGGGTACTCTGTGTGCTCTGTCCAGGAGGAGGTCAGTCGGGGATGCGTCAGGCAGGAACGATTGCACTAAGGAGGTTAGGTATGTTATTAGGTCCTTGGCAGTAACTGACTCTGGGATGCCCAGAATTTCACATTGTTTCTCCGAGACCGATCCTCCATGTCGGCCACTTTTGCACGTAGAGTGGAGACATCTGAGTCCAACTTATAATGTGAGTCTATAAGATCATTATGGGATTTAACAAGAATAGCAAGTTTAGATTCGGTATGTTCTACTCTCGTTTCCACCTCTGTGATAGCTGAACGGATTGGTTGCAGAGTATGCAGCAAGTTATTAGTTATGGAGGTATTCAGTAGTAGTAACATGCGCTTCAGCGTCATTTCTGTTACAGGTACTTCAGAGGCAGGTACCGAGTCAAAGAAGTCCCCTCCCTTTGAAAGGCTTCTATTAATGGGTTAGAATCCCCCATTGGGGCCGTGCTGTCCAGGCGGGTTCTTTTGTTTAAGAGGGCTATTAGAAGCCGAGGACGGGGAGGAAGGAGACGAGGCCCCATGATGGCTTAAAGAGGCATACTGTGAGGCTGGACTGCCTCGTGGGTTAATAGCTCTGTCAGAGCGGCCATTGGTCAGCGGTTCAGTAACCAGAGGTAAGGATGAACTGCGTCTGCTATATTCAGGCATTGCATTGGTATTTGACCTGTGTGCGGAGCTTCTTCCCGCGCGGTCATTAGGTGAAGACTCGGCAGCGCCATCTTGAAAGTCCTGAATCAGTGGCGGTGCATAGAAGTCCGTAAGTTTCCAGGGTTTGTGGTTAGATTTACCCCTTCTTCTGGATGACATCTTGAGCAGCAAGGGTTCAGGCAGCTTTAGCACTCAAAATCAGTAAGAATATGGTAGTGCAATTGAGTGATAGTCGCTGTATATAATCGCTGGCTGCAAAAGCTCCGAGTTCTTGAAGCCATCTCGCTCCATGGCCAAACATAGAGATAATACATATTAAAATAAACTCCTTCAATAAATTTGAAATCATTAGACAGTATATAACCAACTTTTTTCCCCATGTGTTATGCAACTTTTTGGAGATTTATCAAAAACTGTGCAGAGGAAAAGTTGACCAGTTCCTCATAGCAACCAATTTATTTTTAGAAGCCTTTTAAAAAATTAAAGAAGCAATCTGATTAGTTGCTAGGGGCAGCTGGTCAAACTTTTCCTCTGCGCAGGTTTTGAAAAATCTCCCCACGTGTGTAAAAATTTTTTTACTTTTTTTGTTTATTTATTTTCATGTATTGGGATCAATTGTTTAGTACTACTTTCATTACTTTTTCCACAAAAAGAAAAGAAAATTGTATTCATCTTCAGTTTATTCAAGATCTATTTTGTTTTCAATGTATACAATAAACTTGTAGATACTCTGAAGTGTTTGCCACAAATAACATATACGCTGCCCTCCTTTTTGTGTGCCCAACATAAAGTAATAGATTCTTCTCATTCTGTTTTGGGGAAGTTAAACAAGATGTATTTGTTTTTTAGAAGTGACGATTAATTGTAATATAATACTTTAAATGTGCAGCTAAAACGGCACGTATTATACACTGTGATTTAAGGGAAAGAAAATTAGACTTGATAAGTAGCAAATGGCTGTCAGAGGTGAAGGTTGAGGGAAGGTTAGCAGAGTTGGATCTAAACAAAGAGAGTCCTGACTCAGCAGTATCAGCACTTTTTTTTTTTCTTCCTCCAGGCATTGCTGCTTGAGTTTTTTTTCTGCATTAATCTTTAATTATGTCCACACTTCAGGTACATGGAGATGTGTGTATACCTCCCCCCCCTTCCTTAGTTTGATAATAAACTTCCAGTATAATAGTGTCCTAACTTCTATTTATTTTACAGGCACACACGCGCGTACATACTATTTCACCCATATTCCCTGATCAGTGCGTGCAGTGTAAGGAGATAAATGACATTGTCTGACATGAGGGGCCCAGCCAAGCCCTCTGGCAGAGTCATTAGTTTTCAGCCATTAAATCATTATCTTCTTAGACAACTCAAACGTGCTCCAGAGAGTACGGCCTCCTCCTCTCCAGGCCAGATTTGTTTTCCCTTTAATCCTACACCATATACTCCTCATGTGATGCCTAGAGTTAGAAAAGATCTTTATTATCCTCATTACTGAAAATCTAGGAAGGATATTGTACAGGTCACTGACTGACTGACTACTTTTAATTCAATTCTTACTGGATATTTTGGTAAAAAAAAATCTCTCCGTTAAGATCCGTCTTGGAGTTAGTTTTTAGAATTTATTCTGAAATTGCTTAGAAATCTCTTACCTAAATAAAAGAGTTGTTATATTTATAGAGGTAGTGAGCTAAACATAGCTGCCATTCCCCACTGGCACTGCTTATCTTGGCAGCATAATAGGATGAGAGGAGTACAAATCTAACATCTTATGCAAATGTTTAATGCAAATGTTGTTGCGGAAAATTTTCTAATTATGCCAATATTGTGTTAGGGAGGCTTAAAGGATAACTCCAGTATGGAAAAATAAAAAAATAAAGAATTCACTCACCTATCCGTGAAACTTTATTTCACAAAAATCGGTCCAGCCGGTCTTCCACAATCGCCGCCGAAAGTCCCTTTGACGTCATGAATATGACCGCCATGTCCCATGATTCCCTGCGTTAGCTTCCTGTAATCTCTTCCCCTCCCTCCTGCTCTTGCTCACTCCCATGTATTTAATATGTTCGCCCCCCCCCCCCCCCTTCTGCGCTGTATGCATTGTGCTGGCACAGAGCTCCGGCCGAAGTCTGTAAGCTTGCAAGATTGTTTGCTTACACAGCGCATGTGTGTGGGTTGAACGCTGATTTAATGAGCCATTCGCAGTTTCACTGTACCGGCCGTGTGTACTTACACGTTCATGGCTCAATCTTTGAGACAAGCATATACTACTGTGGCGGCACTGCGATTGGACTGTGGATCAGGGCTCAGCCAATGATGGCTGAGCAAAAATTAATATTCAACAGTTGGGAGTGACTGAATTTGGGGACGTGTGGCATAGAAATGTCCCGCAGCATGCCGGGAAAGCTGAGACTTCGACCACAAGATGACCACAAGCATGGGAACAGACAAAGAGTGCAAGAAGGATAATGTAAGTGTATTGCAAACTTATATAACTTTACCTAATGGAGTAGATTTTACATAATTTTATTATCCTGGAGGTCTCCTTTTAAGGTTCGTTTCCTGTTCAATATTGGAAAGTTGGCATCTGCCTGCTGGTGCCCCAACCAGTCAGCTGATTGTAGGGGTTGTGACACCCCAGTGAGTGTTGCCTTCATATGAATGGGACTGAGCTGCAGTACCTGGGACAGCCACTATACAATGTGCCTAGTCCCGGGGACAGCCACTACACAATGTACCTAGTACCAGGGAAAGCCACTCCACAATGTACCTAGTACCACGGAAAGCCACTACACAATGTACCTAATACCAGTCACAGCCACTATTCAATATGCCTAGTACCGGGAACCGCCACTACACAATATACATAGTACCAGGGACAGCCGCTATACAATGTGCCTAGTACTGGGGACAGCCACTACATAATATACTTAGTACCAGGGACAGCCACTATTCATTGTGCCTACTACCCGGAACAGCCACTACACTATGTACCTAGTACCAGGGTCAGCCACTACGCAATGTCCCTAATACCAGGGGCAGCCACTATACAATGTACCTGGTAAACCACAAAGCTGTGACTGGTATACAGTGAAGATCATTGAGCTCCATAGCACCATCAGTCAGCTCATCAGGGAAGGTTCTGGGAGTTGGACCACCGCGATTTGATATTGATGGTCATCAATATCAAAGTCCCAAAAAAACTTTTTAAAGGGACTGTCCATTTTTTTTTCTCATTATTCTAATATGAGGCCAGACTGTGCTGCAAAAGCAAAAAAACAAAACTGCAGTACTCCCCTATTATGCGCAACTGCCAAATTTTGATCTAGCAGTCACCCAGAACCATATAAGGTCCCCTGTAATAGCGGTGTATATTTCTAATGCCGCGGCACATTGTTCATAATAAAATAACATAGTTAATGCATCCTGCTTCTCTAAAGTGGCTATCCTCTGTCAGTTTGGCGCACATTTATCTCATATGCATAGATATTTGTTCTGCATAACATCAGCACCATACCACTGCCAGGCACTTATGTGTTCCTTTATTGTTGTCCCTTCATGTTATATGTGTTTTATATTCATTGCGATAATATTTTATATTCTCAATAAAAAAAATTATATACAGTCATGGCCGTAAATGTTGGCACCCCTGAAGTTTTTCTAGAAAGTGAAGTATTTCTCACAGAAAAGGATTGCAGTAACACTTGATTTGCTATACACCTGTTTATTCTCTTTGTGTGTATTGAAACTAAACAAAAAAAGGGAGGAAAAAAGCAAATTGGACATAATGTCACACCAAACAAAAAAAATAACTGTAATCAGTTGCTTCCTATAACCATCAATAAGCTTCTTACACCTCTTAGCCGGAATGTTGGACACCACTTCCTTTGCAAACTGCTCCAGGTCTCTCTTATTGGAAGGGCGCCATTTCCCAACAGCAATTTTAAGATCTCTCCACAGGGGTTTAAAAGGATTTAGATTTGGACTCTTCAGAACTCTCCAGCGCTTTGTTGCCATCCATTTCTGGGTGCTTTTTGACGTATGTTTGGGGTCATTGTCCTTCTGGAAGACCCAAGATCTCGGACACAAACCCAGCTTTCTGACACTGGGCTTTACAGTGCGACCCAAAATCCGTTGGCAATCCTCAGATTTCATGATGCCTTGCACACATTCATGGCACCACAGGCAGCTAAATAACCCCAAAACATCATTGAACCTCCACCATATTTCACTGTAGGTACTGTGTTCTTTTGCTTGTAGGCCTCATTCCCTTTTTGGGGAATGATGTGCTTTACCAAAAAGCTCTATTTTGGTCTCATCTGTCCTCAAGACATTTTCCCAGAAGGATTTTGGCTTAAGTTCATTTTGACAAAATGTAGTCTTGCTTTTTAATGTCTCTGTGTCAGCAGTGGGGTCCTCCTGGGTCTCCTGCCATAGCGTTTCATTACATTTAAATGTTGACAGATAGTTTCCGCTGACACTGATGCTCCCTGAACCTGCAGGACAACTTGAATATCTTTGGAACTTGTTTGGGTCTGCTTATCCACCATCCTGCCTATCCTGCCTTAACATCTCATAAATTTTTCTCTTCCGTCCACGCCCAGGGAGATTAGCTACAGTGCCATGGGTTGCAAACTTCTTGATAATGTTGCGCACTTTGGACAAAGGCAAATCTAGATCTCTGGAGACAGACTTGTAACCTTGAGATTGCTGATATTTTTCCACAATTTTGGTTCTCAAGTCCTCAGACAGTTCTCTTTTTTCCTCTTTCTGTTGTCCATGCTTGGTGTGGCACACACAGACACACAATGCAAAGGCTGCTTGAAACAATCTTATTTTTCCACAATTTTGAAAGGGTGCCAATAATTTTGTCCAGCACATTTTTGGAGTTTGGTGTGACATTATGTCCAATTTGCTTTTTTTTTCCCTCCCTTTTTTGGTTTAGTTCCAATACACACAAAGGGAATAAACATGTGTATAGCAAAACATGTGTTACTGCAATCATTTTCTGTGAGAAATACTAACTTTTTTTGAAAAATGTCTGGGGTACCAACATTTACGGCCATGACTGTATGTGTGTGTATGTATAAATATATATATATCTGTGTGTGTGTATGTATATATATATATATATATATAAATAAGCAGCGTTTGGAGTGTATTTTGATATATATGTTATGTTATATATATAACATATATATCAAAATACACTCCAAACGCTGCATATATATATATATATATATATATATATATAATATACCGTATATACTCGAGTATAAGCCGAGTTTTTCAGCACGATTTTTCGTGCTGAAAACACCCCCCTCGGCTTATACTCGAGTGAACTCCCCCCACCCGCAGTGGTCTTCAACCTGCGGACTTCCAGAGGTTTCAAAACTACATCTCCCAGCAAGCCCGGGCAGCCATCGGCTGTCCGGGCTTGCTGGGAGTTGTAGTTTTGAAACCTCCGGAGGCCCGCAGGTTGAAGACCACTGCGGCCTTCAACATCATCCAGCCCCCTCTCACCCCCTTTAGTTCTGAATACTCACCTCCGCTCGGCGCTGGTCCGGTGCTGCAGGACTGTCCGGAGAGGAGGTGGTCCGGTGGGATAGTGGTTCCGGGCTGCTATCTTCACCGGGGAGGCCTCTTCTAAGCGCTTCGGGCCCGGCCTCAGAATAGTCACGTTGCCGTGACAACGACGCAGAGGTGCGTTCATTGCCAACGTACTTCTGCGTCATTGTCAAGGCAACGCCTCTATTCCGGGCCGGAAGCGCGGAGAAGAGGCGCCCCCGGTGAAGATAGCAGCCCGGACCACCTCCTCACCGGACCACCTCCTCTCCGGACAGCCCTGCAGGACTGGACCAGCGCCGAGCGGAGGTGAGTACTCAGAACTAAAGGGGGTGAGAGGGGGCTGGATGATGTTGAAGGCCGCAGTGGTCTTCAACCTGCGGACCTCCGGAGGTTTCAAAACTACAACTCCCAGCAAGCCCGGACAGCCGATGGCTGCCCGGGCTTGCTGGGAGTTGTAGTTTTGAAACCTCTGGAGGTCCGCAGGTTGAAGACCACTGAGGGCGAATGATGAGAAGAGGATGATGAAGGGGGGGGTGTGGGGATGATGAAGGGGGGTGGGGATGATGAAGGGGGGGTGTGGGATGATTACAAGGGGATGATGAAGGGGGGATGTGTGGGATGATAAGGGGATGATGAAGGGGGGATGTGCGGGATGATAAGGGGATGATGAAGGGGGGGATGTGTGGGATGATAAGGGGATGATGAAGGGGGGATGTGTGGGATGATGACAAGGGGATGATGAAGGGGGGATGTGTGGGATGATAAGGGGATGATGAAGGGGGGATGTGTGGGATGATAAGGGGATGATGAAGGGGGGATGTGTGGGATGATGACAAGGGGATGATGATGAGGATGTTAATGACGGGTCTGGATGATTACATGGGGGGATGAGGTATTTCCCACCCTAGGCTTATACTCGAGTCAATAACTTTTCCTGGGATTTTGGGTTGAAATTAGGGTCTCGGCTTATACTCGGGTCGGCTTATACTCGAGTATATACGGTGTGTATATATATATATATATATATATATATATATAGTAGAAAATCAGGAATTCAGCAGCACACAAAATCGTGAAAAAATAAGTGGATGTTTATTTACATCACCAGAAAAAAAAAGCAACGTTTCCGCGGCCTCTCGCCGCCTTTCTCAAGCTCAGGAGCTTGAGAACGGTGGCGAGAGGCCGCGGAAACGTTGCTTCTGTTTTTCTGGTGATGTAAGTAAACATCCACTTATTTTTTCATGATTTTGTGTGCTGCTGAATTCCTGATTTTCTACTACAAGTGAGGACCCCTCACCAAGGTCTCTTCTCAGCGTGCACCTTTTACTATTGGGACATTTTATTAGTTGTGCTGCTCTTCCATTTCTTTTAATATATATATATATATATATATATATATATATATATATACAGATTCAGACTTGAGTCCCTTTTGGGAAAGCTGTAGTATTTATTTTTTATGTAAAAAGCCTGGTTTCCAGGACTCCTGGGATAATCCTGTGAATTCTGCTCACATCCCTGGCACATTCAAACTCATACATAAACTGTCACTCACTCTGTATGAATTTTGCGTGGAATACTAGAATTTATATTCAAATGGCAAAAAAAACAATGTTTTAAACCGCTTTTAAAAGCAAATCCAGAATCTCACCATAAAAATGTTCTATATCTCTGATCTCCGTGTCACCCATTTTATCCTGTACTGCCCACAAATAGGGTGACATAGGAGACTAGACTAGACTTTTTGTATCTTAATGAAAGGGCAGTCAACACTGCAAGCATGAGATGAACAAATATATCCTGACATATACTTAGCATGACATTTTGAACATAGCTTAGAAAGAGGCCATATATTGTATTATCATTTAGAATGGACCAAGTCATTAAACTCCATAAAGGGCTTTTCCAGAATTTTTTTTCTTCAGCCTTTGAGCCCTTCATGCCCATTTCTAGCACTGTGTAATATGCTTCTGTTACCTCTGTGTGGGGCATTGTCCTATTTTGATGCATGAGACCCGTATCTGCTATAGTACAATTTTTTTTATTTTACTGTTGTCTCTGACCTTTCCCAGCATTCCATGTGGCCAGGGACAATGGCCTAGATTTATCAAACCATTAGAGAATAAATAGAGGGATTTTCCTACAGCAACCAATCACAGCTCAGCTTTCACTTTACTTGAGCTTTTTAGCTGAGCTGTGATTTGTTGCTGTGGGAAAATCCCTCTATTTTTTCTCTCATGGTTTGATAAATCTGGGCCAATATGTTATAAGTCACATGGTCTCCAGGGGGTTTGGCTATGCTGCAGTGTGTGGTCGACTAGCATTACTTAAATAAATCCCTTTCACTCTGCTATCCACCTAATTCAGCATAGCCACACCCCCTGGAGACCATGTGATTTATTACATATTGGCCTTGATTTACTAAGAGTGGAGTGGAGTTTTCTTTGTTGGTTTTAATTCCCTTCAAGTATTTTCCACAGTATTTACTAATGTTTCCCTACGTTTTGCACTTTTCCATACATTTGCTTTTTTACACATGCTCTGATCTGTGGGGATTTTCAGAGCTTAAAGCGGTACTCCACTGGAAAACTTTTTTTTTTTTTTTTAAGTTAACTGGTGCCAGAAAGTTAAACAGATTTGTAAATTACTTCTATTAAAAAAAAATCTGAAACCTTTCAGTACTTAACAACTGCTATTATGATCCACAGGAAGTTCTTTTCTTTTTACATTTTCTTTCTGCCTGACCACAGTGCTCTCTACTGACACCTCTGTCCATTTAAGACAGGATAGGTTTTCTATGTGGATTTGCTCATACTCTGGACAGTTCCTAAAATGGACAGAGGTGTCAGCAGAGAGCACTGTGGTCAGGCAGAAAGGAAAATCAAAAAGAAAAGAACTTCCTGTGGATCATACAGCAGCTGATAAGTACTGGAAGGATTAATATTTTTTTAATAGAAGTAATTTACAAATCTGCTTAACTTTCTGGCACCAGTTGATTACATTTTTTTTCCAGTGGAGTACCCCTTTAAATTCATCACATTTTCTGTGGATACCTTAGTAAATATGTTGGGTCTTTTTTTGAATATGCTGAGGACACGCCTCCCTTTTCCGGGCATCCACACCCCTTTTTGGGCTCTATGAGTAAAATGGAGAGTTGGTCTGGTTTTTAAATTTTTTGGCCACAAATTCTGGCTCAGACACAATTTGTGTCGCAATGGGCCAAATTCTGGCACTCAACCTGACAAAACAGGTTGGATTTAAATCAGGGCCAATGTCTGTGGTTGCATGGAATGCATAATAATGTGTTAGTTTAGGCCTACTTGTCTTTGTGGGAAACCCTTTTAATCCCTTAAGGACAAAGCCAATTGGAATTTTTGAGTTTTCCTTTTTTTTACCCCCTCTTCTTCTAAGAGGCATAACTCTTTTATTTTTCTACCTACAGATCCATATGAGGGCTTGTTTTTTGCACAACCAATTGCACTTTGCAGTGACACCTTTCATTTTACTATAAATTGTACAGCAAAGCCATGAGATTATTGTTATTGAGTGTTAGTTTTTACACAGTGCATTTGATGGTAAAAATGTTCTCTTTTCTTTTATACTGTAGGTCAGCGTGATTAAATGATACCCAGTTTATTTTGTTTTTCTATTATTGTACTACTTAAAAAAAAAAAAAAAAGGCAAACTCTTATTTAACAAAATTAGTATGCCAAAATTGTCCTGTTTTGACCCCTATAACTTTTTTTTATTTTTCCATATATATGGGGCTGTATTAAGGCTCATTTTTGTTTTGATATCTATAGTATATACTCAGTACCATATTTGTTTTGATGTATATATAGTATGTACTTTTTTTTCTTCCCATACAGATGGAGTCTTTTGACCAATACTACCATGCTACAGCAGGGGCTCTACTCCTTTGACAAAAAAGGAATTGATTTCTATTAGCCACTCTACAGTAAACTTATTAGTACTTATTTTACACAGTTATATAACGGCAACATGCTTGATTGTACTGTACTGCACAGAAATTGTGATGACTTAGGGTATGTTCACACGGCAGAATTTCCATGCGGAATTCCGCAGAAGAATTCCAGCATAATTTACTACTAATTGATTTGAATGGGATTCCGCAGTCCCATTCACACAGCAGCATTTTCGCGATGGTCATTCTCATGCTGAAATTCTGCTTTCCTCATTCCATCAAACTATAAGGCTAGTCTTATATTTTGTGGAATTCTGCAGCAAAATCCCATTGAAATCAATGGTGCTGATTTTCAGCAGAATTCTGGGTTTAGATAACACAGAATTCCGCCAAAATTGGGGCAGAATCCTGCAATTACTCTCTGCAAGCTTTGCTGAACGAAATTTCTGTGGAATTGTGGAAATTTTGCCGTGTGAAAATACCCTTAGGTTCCCCACTGGGAAATTTTCAGTACATGTAGCCAGCAGAAGTTCCTTTACCCTTCATAAAAAAGGTACATTGTGCCATAAAAGGTTATTTAGCCTCTATGAGGGGAATTTATCAAAATCTGTGTAAGGCAGAGCTATATATACCCCTTATTGCTGCATCTATCCCCCATGTTGCTACGTTCAAGTTACTAAGCACGCGCACATTTCTTGGTAAATTGTGCGCACTCTTAGAGATCACCTCATCTCTTCTATGTTGCGTGCTAAAGAGGAACACACGTTTATATTTCTCTGATGCTTTCTGACATTTAGGTATGTGTCCTTCGAGGTGGTGTATATTTGCGCTAAAAAAGGGTCTTTTGCACATTTTTTGGTGTGATAAAATCAAAGTGACGCAGTTAAAGGACATCTGTACTGCATGAATTTTACTTATTCTTGTGCTCGGGCTGCAAAAATAAACAAACTAAACTTCAACTCACTTTTCTACTTTCCTACGCACTGTCATGTAAGGAGCTGGCCAGAGCTCCTTACATGACAGTGCGCTCAGCCTATCACCTGCCAAAGCGGGACATCGCTTCGGCCAGTGATACGCTGATGGCTCTGTGACGTTCCCGTCCCCAGGAAGCAGCAAGAGGATCGCAGCGGAGGACCATGTGGCTGATACAGGAGCAATGGGGAAATGTAGGAAGGTAAGTTAAAGTTTAATTTGTTTATTTTTGCAGGCCGGGCACAGGAATATGTAAAATTCATGCAGTACAGATGTCCTTTAATAAATCCAAGCCTACAGGATAAAGTCCTCTACGGTAACCATGAATATAATAGACATCGCTATGAAAAATTCTATCAAACTCTGCGCACAAAAAAAGCGTAAGGAGATGCTTTGTGCAACATTTTTCTCACAAATATACACCGAAAAAAACCTCTATATCCTATGATAAATCTCCCCCTATATATTTTTAAAATTCCAGTAACTCTGTTGTGACATAATGGTTAAACTTCTATTCAAAGTAGACCAATGTATTTTCTTCAATGTCTTTGCTGGTATAAAGGGTTTGGGCATATGAAATGTTAGTGCTCTTCGATGTATAACTCCAAATAAGTAACATAATTAATTTCTTTATTTAAAGAGAAAATATATATTTTCACAAAAGTTCATGTATAAAAATAGATGCAACTATGTATAAATGCCATAGTTTAATGTGCTTGGTGTGACTACAGGGCAATGTTTCCCAACTAGTGTTCCTCCAGCTGTTGCTGAATTGCAATTTCCAGCATATTTGGCCTTTGGCTGTCTGGCATGAATGGGCGTTGTAGTTTTATAACAGCTGGTTGGGAAGCTATAGGACAATATCCCGCTGACATTAAACATCCAGTGGTGCTGGAGACCAGGTCCCATCCTAACAAGCAATATGCCACTATTTTTTATAAAGGTGACAGGATTGAGATATCCTTGATAAATATTTTTTTAAAGGGCTACTCCGGTGGAAAACAATTTTTTTTTCAAATCAACTGGTACCAGAAAGTTAAAGGGGTATTCCAGGATTTTTTTTCTTTATTTGACTATGCTGCAGGGGCTGTAAAGTTAGTGTAGTTCATAATATAATGTCTGTGCCTGTGTCTGACGGTATTCTCCCAATTCTTCTGTGACTTTCACACCAATATTTATTTTTAACTGCATACAAAATGACTGTTGTCTCAGATTTTTCCCAGGTTGCAATGCGGCCGAGACCTGACCTCACTAGTCAGCTAATGACAGGGAGCCTCTCTGCTTAAATGGGTGGAGCGATCGCTTGGTGGGAGAGAGATCAATCTGTAACTAATGCAACAGCTGTAGGCACCCTGATTGAAAACCACAGGTCTTTTGAAAGGATGCAGCTCATTTATGTTTCAATTGGTGGGGTGGCTGATGTGTGGGAGGGAGGAAAAGGGAATTATGGGATTTGTAGTCAAAAAAAGAAAAACCCAGACAGGAAATACCAGTTTACAAAAAGCTAGCCACAGGGTTATGGTAATCTCACAACATAGCCATTCAGCCCCAAGACAAGCACAGATCCTTCCTAAGCATGTCCTTTACTGTCTGCCAGGTACATACTGAAAAACCTTTGTCAGGCCCAAGGCCTGATTATTAAAATCCTATATGTGTATTATAAATTATAACTGTGTGTGAGATATTATCCAAGACCTGGCGGTAGAGGTCATTCAGATTGTGGGTTTGTGTATTGCATTTTATTGGGGATCTGGCTGTTTGTTTACATCTCCTTTTGAAGTCAGAGGCTCTTTTGAAGCAGCAGGATGTAAGGGCACTCTGGTCCCATCATATAATCAACCAGATAAGAGGGCCAGGGACAGAGGTGCCCCCCCTGGTGGGATCAGTCTCCCTCCAAAAAGGCAGATATATAATATTTAACAATGCTAGACTCAGGGTGTTCAATGCTGTGCAACAAGCTGACAAGACCATCCTAAGAACAGCTGGAACTCACTCTCATGGACTGCTATATCATCATGCTGTAAGAACTTCATCTTTTGTTTTTCTGAACTTGCCTTGCTAAACTCTCTCATATTTTTGTAACTGTATGTCATTTGTTTATTTTTATGCGTAGCACTGTGATACCTTTTATCAGATTAAATGTTTAATTAATCAGCTCTGGTCTTTGATCTCTAAATATAGGAGCTCACCTTTCTGAAGGCAGCTCTGGTGGAAACACGTTTATCTAAGGGTTAATTTGGTGACTTGCTGGGACTTGTAGTGGATACCCAGAGGTCTGGCGGCTTTAACCCTTGCACCATCACACTCTCTCTAGCGTCTTGGCTGGACCGATAAGGTGTGATCGTGACAACTGGTGGCAGCGTCAGGATATATTTAGAGATTTTTAGTGCTTGCTGGATTTTACCTGTAGGGAAATCTTAGCACTAAAAAGAAATTGCATACATATTCTTGTGTGTAAATTCCAAAGACAGAGCTCCTTGCTGGTTTAAAAGACATACAAAAAGAGTGCAAGGCAGTTCTGTCCTCCCTATCTCCTGTTTTACCTCCTCTGTTTCATCTTGGAAGTATGGAGGCATATCGCAAGCAGTCCAAGCCTGCACTGGAGCTAATGCGGCAAGAAAAGGACATCCCTACTGCAGGAAAGAACAAGGAACAACTTATTGCTGATCTTGTGGAGTATTATGCCCGTGCAGAAGAGCTGAGTGACATGAGACAAAGTCCTACAGCTGGAACGGCCATCCAAGGACTGATATCTCCTGGGGAATACAACATTACTCCCCATCAGGGCAGTACTCCACATGAGGCCTTGGACTCTTATATGCGGACTGCCTTACAACACCTTGGGAATGTGGATGCCAATAAAAAACTCCAACTGCTTCTCCAGTACCAAACTGCAGAGAGAGAGGCACAGATACGAGCTGCAGAGAGAGAGAGGCGGCAGAAAGAGAGGCCCAGCGGAGGCATGAACTGGAGGTTTTGAGGCTGAGAGGGTATGCTTCATCCGCACTGAGTGATGTGCAGGATCAAGGAGACCACAAACCCCGCTTGGAACATTTCCCCATGTTGGAGAAAGATGGTCATCTGGATGTGTTCCTGAGGGGATTTGAAAAGGTTTGCCGTCAGTTCCATCTACCTAAGGAACAGTGGTGACGATATCTAACCCCACGGTTGCGAAGGTTAAGCTCTGGATGTGTTTGTTTCCCTTTCCACTGAGAGTGACCAGGACTATGAGGCAATAAAATCTGCCCTGCTCAAAAGTTTTAATCTGACTCCAGAGACTTATCGGTAAAAAGTTTCAGACTTTGCAACAAAGCGCCACAGAAAGCTGCACTGAACATGCAGGTCAGCTAAGGACTGCATTCAGGCAATGGACTGGGGGCCTACAAGTCACTACCTATGAGGCCCTGGAGGACTTGATGGTCCTGGATCAGTTGCTCCAAACACGGAGCTTTGAAGCCAGAGAGTGGATTTTGGACCGCAAGCCCAAGACAGCCATGGAAGCAGTAGAACTAGGAGATGACTTTGCCAACAACCGGGCGCCAGCAGCAAAGCGTGGATCTGCACAAGCTGGAGCAAGTACCTGGAGGGGAGCCACACAACCACAAAGCACCACCAGGCCAGCCAGGAAATTCTTGCCATCATTCCCAAAAGCAACAGGAGCCACATTGGGTCAGGGGGACACCCGGCGATGTTACAAATGCAACAATATTGGGCACCCTAGTGCCACTTGCCCCAACAAAAATAATTCTCCACCAGTAGCTGGAGGACACACAGTCGTTCTTCTGGTGTCCGGAGCGGTGGAGAAAAGAGCGGATAACCTGCAGAGTGTAACTGTGGGTGACCGGGTGACAGTGGGTTTACGAGATTCTGGAGCCTCGTTTACCTTGGTGCGGCCTGAAGTGGTGGATACAGAGGACATTATCCCTGGAAGAACCATGGCTTCAAAAGGAATTGGAGGTGTGTGGCCTGCTGTGCCCATGGCCCGTGTGTACCTGGATTGGGTTACAGGCAAAGGTTTGCGGGAGGTGGGGGTCTCTGAGGACATCCCTGTTAATGTTCTGCTGGGGAATGATTTGGGTCGGATGCTCTGTCATTATGCTCCAGAGGACACTACCTGCACACCGGCAGGGCTAGGAGAGAGCCCTGTTCATTCTGAGATACTGTGCGAGACTTTGGGAGACACTGCGAGATGTGGTAACTGGGAGGGAGTGCAGGGGATTGATAAATGTTTACCTGTGACTGAAACAGTAATGTTTTCCAAAAGTGAAATGGGGTGTATTGTAGAATGTGGGGACAATGCATTGCCAATGCCAAAACCTAGTGGAGATGGGCTAGGGGGAGGGGTTGGTGTGCCCCTGGTGACATGTAAGGATGAGGGACCAGCAGTGAGTGATATGTCCCAATCCTGTGGGCCTAAGGAGGAGGAGGAGGGAAGGAGTGATAGCCCTGTGTATGATGCCTGTATTGTTATGCCTGGAACTGAGGGAGAGGAAGGTGGAGATGCTTGTTCACCTGGGGGAAATGTGCTCCCTGATGCCCCAAGATGGGAGGAGGGAGATGAGCATTTTTGGGAAGCTCTGCGCAGTGCCCCTTCCCTAGAAGGGCTGAGACAACGTGCTGAGCATACAGATGTTGACACAGTGGGGCATCGGGTATATTGGGAAAATTATATCTTGTACTGGGAGTCCCTTTCCAAAGGCATGCTAGGGGTCCAGGAGAGAGAAAGGCAGTTAGTGGTGCCTAGGCAGTACAGGAAAGAGCTGCTGAGGTTTGCCCATGAGACCCCCCTGGCAGGACATTTGGGAGTGGCGTATGCGGTCATAGGGAAGGAATGTCTAGCTGTGGTCTGTGCTTTGCAAAAATTACAGCCATACCTGTATGGCAGGGATTTTACTGTCATAACTGATCACAACCCCCTACATTGGTTGGACAGAGTGTCCGGTAACAATGGCACCTTGAAACAAATGCTAAAAACATTTGTAGAATCGGAGGGCAGAGACTGGGGAAAGTATTTACCCAATCTGTTATTTGCTTACAGGGAGGTACCCCAAGAGTCTACAGGTTTCTCGCCCTTTGACTTATTGTATGGTCACAAATTGCGGGGACCCCTAGATTTAGTTAGGGGAGAATGGGAAGGGGGGCTACATGCTCCTGAGACTTCTGTGGTGAAGTATGTTCTGAGACTCAGGGACAGGATGCAGACATTGACTGGGCTGGTACATGACAACCTCACAGCAGCCCAGTCCAGGCAGAAGTACTGGTACGATCACGTCAGGGAGAAATAGAGGAGTAATGGAGACAGATCTATTAGCCTGGAAAGGCAAGATCTCTCTGTCCCCATCTTAAGGGGGAGGTGTCAGGCCCAAGGCCTGATTATTAAAATCCTATATGTGTATTATAAATTATAACTGTGTGTGAGGTATTATCCAAGACCTGGGGGTAGAGGTCATTCAGACTGTGGGTTTGTGTATTGCATTTTATTGGGGGGTCTGGCTGTTTGTTTACATCTCCTTTGAAGTCAGAGGCTCTTTTGAAGCAGCAGGATGTAAGGGCACTCTGGTCCCATCATATAATCAACCAGATAAGTGGGCCAGGGACAGAGGTGCCCCCCTGGTGGGATCAGAGGGGAGGGGGGAATGGAGTCTCCCTCCAAAAAGGCAGATATATAATATTTAACAATGCTAGACTCAGGGTGTTCAATGCTGTGCAACAAGCTGACAAGACCAGATTTTCTCATACCTGATTTTGCTACCCATTGACTTTAATGGGTAGCAAAATCCGCTGTTAGAAATATGCAGCAAACTAAAGAGAATTTATTAGCTGACCTATGTAGACTTATATGTCCCATGAAATAACAGTTCTAGAGCATCTCTTCTTAGAACTCCCCATCTAGTTTGGGGTGTTATACCTTCCCTCTTGATGAGCTGTGTAAAATAAAATATGACCACAAATTTTCTCTGAATAAAAGTACCTTATCTTATAGACAAAAACTGATCACGTTTTGCATATAACCATTGCTGCAACCTAATGCAAAAAAACATGTATTTGAAAAGGGATGTATCACCTCTTTTTTGTAATGAAACCATCTTGCCTCAGCTGGCTTTACCAGCATTTAGAAAGATGCTTTACCACAGTCTGTACTGCACAGTCTGGACTGTAGGAATGTGTAGTCTGGTGCTGACTCACTGACATTTATGGAAGAGTTTTCTAGGATTGCTCTGTGACATATAAAGAAGGTACTGTGCAGGGAGGGGGTAGAAGGGGAGCTTGGGGCCATCACCTATTGTGAACGGTATATCCTGTGTTTTATGGTTATGGGAGTTGCTTTTCACTGTAATCCTGCATGTAATCAAAAAGCAGACACTTCTGAAAAGTGATTGTTACGGCTGTAGTGAAGTCGATCCACTGAACCTTTGAAGATGATGGTGTGGCCGTACCAGGGAGCTGAGTCTAAGGTGCCGCTGGTATTCACCAGAGCCCGCCGAAAAGCAGGATGGACTTGCTGCAGCAGGTGGCACCCAGGTTGCTACCCCTGATATGACTCGTCCCCAAAGGCAGCCGAGGTGTAACGTGGCACAAGAGGATGAGGCAAACACAAAGTCAATACTGGCAGGAGGTCAGGGCTGGCGCCACTGTAGCAAGGTCAGGTCACGTAGCAAGAGGTCAGAAGGCTGCCGGCACAGGCGCAAGCTCAGGATACATAGGAATGGGGTCAGAATACACAGTAAGGCAAGACACAAGTGGACGCTTTCTGTAAGGCAGTAAAGGCACAAAGATCCGGCAAAGCTCTAAGGAAGTTAAATTGGGTCAAAACAGGTTGGCACCAATTAATGGTGTGCTGGCCCTTTAAATCTTAAAGAGCCGGTGCGCATGCGCCCTAGGAGGTGGGGATGTACGCGCCTGCAGACACGGAGAGCGGAGGGGACAGAGCAGGGAGGAGATGAAGGATGACCCGGCGGTCGCATGCGTTAGCATCGCTGGATGGGAACCGCAGCGGCGCCGGCAGCAGAAACAGGGGTGCGCTTGCGGCCAGCAAGTCTGCCCGCAGCGCTACCTATTACAGTGATCAGGAAATGTCATCTTATTTATAATAAAATAGGCGATAACTTCTTCAGGTGGGAATGCCCCTTTAATCTTCAGTTCCATCAGCAGTAACGGCAGCCTGTGTCCTGCCTGTGGTACAGCAGCCTCTGTATGATAACAGCAAATGCTGTTGATTATTTAATTTATCAGCTTTATTCTTAGATTTCTTTCATTATTTTGTAAAGCAGCTTCTGTTTGGCAACTGCATTTTAAGTGGATGCCTTATCTTTACAGACCACTGGTCCCCAAGCTTTTTTAGATAGGGCTCAACATCACTGTGTGTTCTATTACTTGAGGCGTCAATGTGTTATTGTTCCACAAGCAACTCCCAAAGTGGCTGCTACAATCGAAACTATTCCATATGCAATAACCAGGGGACCACACTTGGGGTCCTGACCCCCACAGCCTGTGCACCTCTTGATTAGTCTTGGGACGTAACTGTATCTACAGTTGATAAGCTCATTTTATATGCACATTTACTCAATGGAAGCATAATGTATTTTTTATTTTCTTTTCATAAGTAATGTGTGAAGCATATTTTTTTAATTAGTTTTACTATACAGTCTATAGTGTTTTATGAATCTGTTAAGGATCGCTGATGTTATCCTGCACACACAGTTAACTTTTTTTTTTCTTAAGAAAAGAACATGGTTTTCTGCATTACTTCAGGGTTTTTAGCAGGGACGTATAAAACACTAGCATGTTGTAGTCTGTTTTATGATCTATACCATGTTCTTCACTTTCCTTGGTATGCTGGCGCTTTTACATTATCTTATGACAATTCTGCTCTGGGACATGCGGGGTAGTGATATTCATAAGACTGTAACAACCATGCATTTTAATTTATGTATATATTATATTATCACTGTCTTGCTATTTGATAAATGCTTTTGTTGGTAAAATTATATTTTGATAGCTATGTTCTCTGTATTCTTATATATATATGTAGCTAGCTAGCTTCAGTTAAATTTCATCTTAATTCTGGCTAGCGCCCAGTGATGCTTGAAACTATGCAACTGACCACTGGGTAGTAGAATAATGAGATGTATCTACAGGTTGGGCCATTTATATGGATACACCTTAATAAAATGGGAATGGTTGGTGATATCAACTTCCTGTTTGTGGCACATTAGTATATGTGAGGGGGGAAACTTTTCAAGATGGGTGGTGACCGTGGCGGCCATTTTGAAGTCGGCCATTTTGAATCCAACTTTTGTTTTTTCAATAGGAATGTGACACATCAAACTTATTGGAAATTTCACAAGAAAAACAATGATGTGCTTGGTTTTAACTTAACTTTATTCTTTCATGAGTTATTTACAAGTTTCGGACCACTTATAAAAAGTGTTCAATGTGCTGCCCATTGTGTTGGATTGTCGATGCACACACTTCACACACTGATAACAACACTGCAGGAGAAATGCTAGCACAGGCTTCCAGTATCTGTAGTTTCAGCTGCTGCACATCTCGCATCTTCACAGCATAGACAATTGCCTTCAGATGACCCCAAAGATAAAAGTCTAAGGGGTCAGATCGGGAGACCTTCCTATTGAAAAAACAAAAGTTGGATTCAAAATGGCCGCCATGGTCACCACCCATCTTGAAAAGTTTCCCCCCTCACATATACTAATGTGCCACAAACAGGAAGTTAATATCACCAACCATTCCCATTTTATTAAGGTGTATCCATATAAATGGCCCACCCTGTACTTTTATTAGTTTTAAGTTTCTATTTTCTCACTGCGTAGTTATAAATCACAATATGCACTTGCTTCGCGCCCTGTTAGAATCGAAACCAGCTAGTGGCCTTGAAGGTTCTGAAGCTTGAATGTACTGGTTTCCTGAGCAGACAATAAAGTTCTTGACCAATGAGCTGACAGCATTATCAAGTTATCAGTTATGATGTAACTGCCTACTTGCTTTGATAAAAGTTGTTGAATGCCTTAGCTCGGGGGATTCTTTACTTGACTTTCTCTATGTAAGGATCGCCCATACATCGATGTATGTAAGAAACCTATTACCATGATGATATCAGGAGTTAACTGATCTCTGGAGGAGAGCTTTCCTGACAGCTTTAGAGATCATTTTTTCCTTTTTTTTTATTTTTGTTGTCAACCACTAATAGTCATTAATAGTGAAGGAACCTCTAAAGCTGCATGTATGCGCACTGTAATGAATTATTCATTTAATTGTAGTGTATATGCATTTATATATTACAATGATTCAAGCCGTTCAAGTAGCAACAGTGGCCTCAGGTTTATAATATGTTCAACTTTTAAATTTTCTTATCTAGGCCTTTGTAAAGTAAGACCACATCCTACTTAACCTGTGTTCATGGCGTACATTTGGCGTGAACACTCACAATAATGCAGAAAACATGTCTGGTATTGTATGGCATCCATCAGAAGCATATGTTAAATGTATACTTCATGAGATTTTCATGATATATACGGACTAGGGCTGGGCGGTATGACCAAATATGTGTATCATGGTATTTTTGTAACTTATGGCGGTTCCACGGTATATAACGGTATTTCTTACACCGGGGGGGTGTAAGAAATACCGTTATATACCGTGGAACCGCCATAAGTTACAAAAATACCATGATACCAGCCAGCGCTGTTCTGCTCCCCCCCAATTAATGATCAGCCCAGCGGGGTACTACTCACATATGTCACCCGCAAGCACTGCCCTCCTCCACTTTGTTGCGGCCGCCGGCGCAACAATGGCCCACCCTGTACTTTTATTAGTTTTAAGTTTCTATTTTCTCACTGCGTAGTTATAAATCACAATATGCACTTGCTTCGCGCCCTGTTAGAATCGAAACCAGCTAGTGGCCTTGAAGGTTCTGAAGCTTGAATGTACTGGTTTCCTGAGCAGACAATAAAGTTCTTGACCAATGAGCTGACAGCATTATCAAGTTATCAGTTATGATGTAACTGCCTACTTGCTTTGATAAAAGTTGTTGAATGCCTTAGCTCGGGGGATTCTTTACTTGACTTTCTCTATGTAAGGATCGCCCATACATCGATGTATGTAAGAAACCTATTACCATGATGATATCAGGAGTTAACTGATCTCTGGAGGAGAGCTTTCCTGACAGCTTTAGAGATCATTTTTTCCTTTTTTTTTATTTTTGTTGTCAACCACTAATAGTCATTAATAGTGAAGGAACCTCTAAAGCTGCATGTATGCGCACTGTAATGAATTATTCATTTAATTGTAGTGTATATGCATTTATATATTACAATGATTCAAGCCGTTCAAGTAGCAACAGTGGCCTCAGGTTTATAATATGTTCAACTTTTAAATTTTCTTATCTAGGCCTTTGTAAAGTAAGACCACATCCTACTTAACCTGTGTTCATGGCGTACATTTGGCGTGAACACTCACAATAATGCAGAAAACATGTCTGGTATTGTATGGCATCCATCAGAAGCATATGTTAAATGTATACTTCATGAGATTTTCATGATATATACGGACTAGGGCTGGGCGGTATGACCAAATATGTGTATCATGGTATTTTTGTAACTTATGGCGGTTCCACGGTATATAACGGTATTTCTTACACCGGGGGGGTGTAAGAAATACCGTTATATACCGTGGAACCGCCATAAGTTACAAAAATACCATGTTACCAGCCAGCGCTGTTCTGCTCCCCCCCAATTAATGATCAGCCCAGCGGGGTACTACTCACATATGTCACCCGCAAGCACTGCCCTCCTCCACTTTGTTGCGGCCGCCGGCGCTGGAACTCTATACTGTACGCCAGTGGTCTCCAACCTGCGGACCTCCAGCTGTTGCAAAACTACAACGGGCATGCTGGGAGTTGTAGTTTTGCAACAGCTGGAGGTCCGCAGGTTGGAGACCACTGCTGTACGCTGTAAGATAAAGAAAATAAACTTTAACTTACCTACGTCGGCCTTACGCTGGGGACGGGAACGTCGGACAGCCGTCAGCCTATCAAAGGGCCGGAGCGATGTCCTGTCCCGGCCAGTGATAGGCTGAGCCCACTGTCATGTAAGAATACGGCAGCTGTCCGGGCATGCTGGGAGTTGTAGTTTTGCAACAGCTGGAGGTCCGCAGGTTGGAGACCACTGGCGTACAGTATAGAGTTCCAGCGCCAGCGGCCGCAATAAAGAGGAGGAGGGCAGTGCTTGCAGGTGACATATGTGAGTAGTACCCCGCTGGGCTGATCATTAATTGGGGGGGAGACGAACAGCGATGGCGAGTAACATGATTTGGTGGGGGGTGCAAAACAGCGCTGGCGAGTCACATATGATATGATTAGTTTGCCGATGTGGGGACAGCGCTGCGCTGGGCTGATAATTCATTCCCAAGGGGGAGGGGCCCAACCGTTATTGCGTTATGGGAAAAATTAATATTGTGCAGCACAAAAATTTCGGTATGAACCGGTATACCGCCCAGCCCTAATACGGACTGCCATACAGTGGCATCCGTCACCCATAGACTGTTATGGCATATACATCATACTGCGGTAAGCAGATGCCTTAATAGCATGTGGGTGATGGATGCCACTATATGGCATCTGTCATAACCTCCTTTAAATGTGCGCATCAGGAGCTTTTTCTGATGTGTATGTAACGTCAAAGCTTATTATTTTTTATCTAGTAACATTTTGATTGGTAGTTTTTGTTTTCTTGACAAAAAGCAAAAGCAACAACAGTCAGACATGTACCATGAACAACCCTTCCACCCAAAGTAAACATTATTTACATTGCCAAATGCTATTTGCCTTTATAATATGTACTGAATGGTTCTTTACCTCTACTATGTGTTCTTTACATGCCTTTACTTCTACTACATGTACTGTACTGGTCACTACTTCTACTAGATTTATTGTACTGTTCTCGTCATCCGCTACATGGTCTTCCCAGCTTTTTGCCTTTAAAAGTTTCTAATGAGGAACTGAAGCATTGCTGCACTGTACTGAATTATAGCTCTCTACGTCTACTACATTTAATAATACATTTATTCAGTGAAATTGTGTATTTAGGCGCTTCAGAATGACGTGTTTGCATATATGTATATATATAATAGTAAATTTGAGTAGCCGTATTAGTCCAGTGATGCAGATGCAAATCAAAAAATGTTGCAGTACAATGGTCCCTCAACATACGATGGTAATTCGTTCCAAACGAATTGTTGATACCATCGTATGTTGAGGGATCCGTGCTATGATAAGTATAGGAGGTAATACTCACGTGTCCCCACCGCTCTGGACTGTCATCGCTGCCCTGGATGTCGCTGTTGCTGTGTCCCTGTGATGTCCCGCCGCTTAAGAGCGTCTCCGCTGCCCGGGATCGTCGTTCCTTATCGCCGTCATCATGTTGCTACGCACGCCGCTCCTATTGGATGACGGGACGGCATGCGTGGCGATCTGATGACGACGATGGAGAGCGACGGCGATGCAGGGGAGCCCGAAGAGGATGGTCCGGCGCTGCCGGATAGCCGTTTATGCCATGGCCCCGACATACAAAAGCATCGTATGTTGATGCTGCCTTCAACATGCGATGGCCTCTCAGAGTTGAAATCATCGTATGTCGGGGCCGTCGGGGGGGGGGGGGGGGGGGGGGGTCACTGTATCTTGTAATATCTTTTTTTATTGGACTAACAGCATTTTGTAGAGACAAGCTTTCGGGATTCCTCCCTTTATCAAGTCCAAAGCAAATCTAAGCTCACAAGCAGAAGACACAGGCTACATCTCACAAATATGCAGGGGTTAAGACAATAGATGTGGAGAATTCACACTAAGGCCATAAATTGTCCAGCTATAGGAACATAGACTTAAAAGATAAAGATGAGAAAAAAGGGGAGTGAGGGGGGAGCAGGGGAAAGACTGTAATTAAGCAGGAGAAAGTGAGATGTAAAAGAGAATCCAGTACAGCACAGGTTATAAGAAGTTTTGATAATGCAATAATAAGCTCAAATACACATTGAGTCCCCTGTTTTTGGAATCAAAAAACAGTATTATTTTAGCTTCAAATGTTTTTCTCTCTTGTGTGTTTTGGAAATTGATCGTAAGGTCATTTATGGAGTTGCCTGTTTGGGTAAAATGGTGTCCAACTGGGGTGCAGTAGTCATTTTCTTTATGGCGTTTTATGGAATGTCTGTATAGATTCATCCTTTTGTTGAGTTTCCGGCCGGTTTCATCAATGTAGCATCCCATGTCACACTTGGTGCATTGTATCATGTAGACCACATTTGGGGATGTGCAGGAGTATAGTCCCATAATGTTATATGTCTTGTTGTTGTGGGTGGCTTCCATCTTGGTACAGATGTGTTGGCAGAGTTTACAACGAGGTTTGGTGCAAGGTTTTGTCCCATTGTTTGTGTCTGTTTTTTCTGCAGGTAATTTTCTGCTCACCAGCTTTTGTTTTAAATTGTGTGGTTGCATGAAGGCCAACATGGGAGGTTCAGGGAAGATTTCTTTTAGCATCTCATCTTCCACCAATATCGTCTGCAGGTCCTTATTTCTTCAAGGGACAAATTGTATGTAGCTACCAGTGTTACGCGTGCATGGTTGTATCTCTCTGTATTGTAGCAGGTGTTCCTGTGGTGTTTGAAGGGCGGCGTGTATTTTCCTATGGATTATCCTTGGTTTGTATCCTTGTTGTTTGAATTTCTTAGACAGCGTTTGTGATGGTACCTGGTTGCTTAGCTGTATATGATGCCTTTCTTTGTGTGTGAAGGATGGAAACTGGATTTATGTAGATAGCTGGATTGGTCTGTGGGTTTTCTGTACATAGACATTTGTAGTGTGTTCCTTTTCATTGTGACAGTAGTGTCCAGGAAGTTCACACTTTCTGTAGCGAAGTCCATTTTGAGTTTGATAGATGGATTGAATGTGTTTAAAGGCATGATGAAACTTTTTCTTTTCCTTCTGTCCAAATGATGAAAATATCATCGATGTATTGGTAGTATCTGTAGGGTTTGTGAAGTTGTGTGTCTAGAAATCGTTGTTCAAGGTCAGCAATAAATAGTTTGGCATATTGTTTTGCCATTCTGGTCCCCATTGCAGTGCCCATCATTTGTAGATATATGTCATTGTTGAAGCTGAAGTAGTTGTGTGTTAGGATGAATTCTATGAGTTTAATGATGACTCCAGGGCTGTATTTCCGGTTGTGGGGTTTGGATGAGAGAAACCGGCAGCAGGCATCAATTACATCTCTGTATGAGATGTTACTGTACAGGGATTCTACATCCATTGTCAAATCTTCTTATAACCTGTGCTGTACTGTTTTCTCTTTTACATCTCACTTTGTCCTGCTTAATTATCAGTCTCTCCCCTGCTCCCCCCTCCCTCCCCCTTTTTCTCATCCTTATCTATTTAGTCTATGTTCCTATAGCTGGCCAATTTATGGCCTTAGTGTGAATTCTCCACATCAATTGTCTTAACCCCTCCAAATTTGTGACATGTAACCTGTGTCTTCTGCTTGTGAGCTTAGATCTGCTTTGGACTTGATAAAGGGAGGAATCCCGAAAGATTGTCTCTACAAATTTCTGTTCGTCCAATAAAAAAGGTATTACAAGATACTGCAACAAGATACTGCAAAAAAAAAAAGGTTAGGAGTAGCTGTATTAGTCCAGTGATGCAAAAAGCTAAATCATTGGTAGTTGCACTATCTTGTAAGACCTTTTTTATTGGACTAACAAGATTTTGTAGAGACAAGCTTTCGGGATTCCTCCCTTTATCAAGTCATAAGCATTTCTGAGCTCTCAAGGAGAAAACACAGGTTCTATCTCACAAAATATGCAGGGGTTAAAACAACATATGTGGAGAATGGACATTAAGGTGGGCCATAAATTGTATAGCTATAGGACGATAGATACAGATAAGGATGGGGGGGGGGGGGGCTGGAGAGCAGAGGTGAGAATGGTGATTACGCTGGACAGAGGAGAAAGGACAATTATACTACAGAACCATAGACTGAAGATAAGACTTAGACAGGGGAGGGGGAGCACTAAGTGTGACCTGAGATGTTACATTGGTGTTACATTGGTGAGACCAGTCAGCCACTCAATAAAAGGATGAACCTCCACAGATCGTCCATCAACAACCATAGAGAAAAGGACTATTGCACCCCAGTTGGACACCATTTCACCCAAACAGGTCACTCCCTACAGTACCTCAAAATCAAGATCCTGAAAGGAAACTTCAAGAACACCCAGGAAAGAAAGACATTTGAAGCTAAAATTATAGTTTTTTGTTATGACTCCAAGAACAGAGGACTTAATGTGGATTTAAGCTTCTTATCCCATTATCAAAATTTCCTATAACCTTTGCTAAACTGTCTTCCCTCTCCCTGCTCTGACACCATTACACCCCTGCTCCCCCTCCCCTGTCTAAGTCTTATCTTCAGTCTATGGTTCTGTAGTATAATTGTCCTTTCTCCTCTGTCCAGCGTATTCACCATTCTCACCTCTGCTCTCCAGCCCCCCCCCCCTCATCCTTATCTGTATCTATCGTCCTATAGCTATACAATTTATGCCCAACTTAATGTCCATCCTCCACATATGTTGTTTTAACCCCTGCATATTTTGTGAGATAGAACCTACATATGTACTTTACTGATCTCTACCTTTACTACATATGTACTTTACTGATCTCTACCTTTACTACATATGTACTTTACTGATCTCTACCTTTACTACATATGTACTTTACTGATCTCTACCTTTACTACATATGTACTTTACTGCTTTCTCCCTTAATGACATATGTTTTCTACTGCTCTCTACCTATTTTACATAAGTACTCTACTGCTCTCCACCTTTACTAAATATGTATTTTTCTGCTCTCTACCTTTACTACATTTGTACTTTAATGCTTTCTACCTTTACTACATATGTACTCTACCTCTGCTACATGTGTTGTACTGCTCTATACCTGCAGTACCCTTCCTAGACTACGTGAACTGCTCTTTACCTGTACTGTATGTGCGACTGTTTGCCTCTGCCAGGACAAGCTGCTTCTTTGAACATCTGGGAAGAGTTGCTTCCAATTTTTTTTTACTGTACACTGTGCTCCTGCGGTAAGTAATTTACCCGCCTTTCATTACAAGCAGCTGTTTCTGATTCTGACTTATTTTATGAGTAATCTGCTTATCCTTAATCTTCACAGGTTTTTTTTTTTTTTGTTTTATTTCAGATTGATGTTGTAGAGATGTTACTAGTTTTCCTAGATGTTTAGTTTTAAGTTAAATCCAGTCACTTTATTTACATTGCCCCACCTGGGACTTCCTCAGCCATTTGATGGGAAACTGTTTAATTCCATTGCATATATATTTGTAAACATGTCAATTTTTTTCTGGTCCGAGACAATTGTATTGTTCTCATAGATTCACTGATTATTGCTTGTCCCAAGGTGCTTCAGTCTCTACCTTATTCAAAGAATAGTATATTTTATAGGACTAGTCATCCTCTAGTAGATGGCAGTTTACTGCAATTTATACAGATTTTTAGCTCTTTCATATCCAATTGTTTTTGAAGATTTTTGAAGCATTGACAGCCAATATCTGAAAACACTTTAGAAAACAAAGTGTAAAATCTCTGTGTCAACGCTAAGGAGTCAACCCTTATACCGGGTGATATATGTTACAGCAAGGCCAACACGCAGAATGATACTTAACTAAAGCCAGCTGCTCCATTTCTAAACTACCAGCAATACAAGTTTATAAAGAAAGCCTCCAAATCATGCTCCCCTATGTCTGTCTTTCCCCTCCTGACACCAATGTAAACAGTGGCTGAATTTGAGGACTTCTAGGAGTGAACCAGGGATGGGGGCTTAGCAGGAATGAGTCACATGCCACTACAGTGATTACTACGTGAAGAGAACCAGAACAAGGTTTCTGGTCAACACAGACATTTGTAAAGTACCTGATGTAATGGAGCTGATTCAGCAAAGTGCTCCCCCAGGATTCATCACTAAACTGTTCATGTCATTAACCCTTCACCTGCATATGTCCCTCATTAAACAACTTAATTCTATTACATACATATTCCCCCTCCTAGTGTGCTAGAAAAGAAAACAAAAACAAAGACCTTGGGTGAAACTTGACAAAAGAACACAAACTCTAGCAAGTATGTGGGATTCGTACTGTTGAAAGCGCTCAGTAGCTCCTGGCTGCAAATTGTACGCTCCAGTTCACAGCTCACATAAGTACAATTTTTACATTATGTTTGTGATTTACATTAGGCTACATTATAGTGCCCATTTATTATCCAAAGATATGCCAAAACAGTGTTTCTTTTTGGTATACATTTTTCAGTGTGGTGAAAAAAGCTAATTTTGGCACCAAATTTTTTTTACAATTTCATATTAGACACTTTTTACAAAGCTGGCTGTGAAATGCAGTGAATGATTATTGACATTGCAGTGAAAGGTATTTATCATGTGCGTCTTTTGGAAAAAGGTACAAAAAAAAGTGCTAAATGTCCTGAACAAAAAGCTAATTCATACCACCTCTGCCTTGCCTTAGAAAAGTTCTGAAGGGATTTTTTATTCATGCAATATTTATATATCTGTTTGCTTTATTGATCATTTGGTGCAAGTAAGCCAAAAACACTGCAAAAAAGGAAGTCACACAATGATAAATCTCCCCCTTTGTTTGGAAAGCTAAGTACAATTTCACTAGGCAAATACTGATTACTTAAAAGGGTACTCCGCCCCTAGACATCTTATCCCCTATCCAAAGGATAGGGGATAAGTTTATAATATAGTGTTTGTACCTGTGTGTGACAGTGGTCCCGCAATTCTGTGATTTTTCACCCCACTATTTTTAACAGCATACAAAATTACTCGGTCTCAGGTTTTCCCAGGTTGCATTTCGACCACGACATGACATCACTCATCAGGTGTGCAAGGGAGCCTGTTCTGATTCAACGGGTGGAGCGACTGCTGAGTGGGAGAAAGATCATTCTGCAATTAATTGTATTTTTGCATCAGCTGAAGGCTCCCTAGTTAGAAAACACTGGTCTAATGAATGGAATGCAGCTCAGCTCACAAACAAGGAACTATGGGATATGTTTGAAAGAATGAACTCCAACAGGAAATACCCAGTTTGCAAAAAGATAGCCACAGAGTTATGGTAATTTCACAAGCCTTTTAGCCCCAAAACAAGCACGGATCCTTCCTAAGCATGTCCATTATTATCTGGCAGATACGTACTAAAATCACCTTATGGTGGATAAACTTTTTAACCCCTTAAGGACCAAGCCAATTTTGGCCTTAAAGGGGTACTAAGGTGGAAAACTTTTTTTTTTTAATTCAACTGGTGCCAGAAGGTTAATCAGATTTGTAAATCACTTCTATTAAAGTAGAATTGGAACAGGGAGCAGTTGTGCACTAACCAGGACTTTGTGCATGAAATCAGGAACAATCTCCTAAATCAGAAAATTAGTTTTACATTATTTGTTGACAATTTTAAAGCTCTTTCACCATATACAAATTTTCCACCTGAATCAGACATCTCCAGGTCACCCCTTTCACCTTTAGTGATAAAACTGCTGTTTGTGGGTATTGTTTAACCCCATAAGGACAATGGATGTATATTTACCCGCCCGCATTATGAAGTGCACTTAGGAGCTGAGCGAGCTTCATACCCTGTGGGTCCCGATTGCTGTCAGCAACCAGGACCCGTGGCTAATGCCGGACATCACCGATCGGGCTGATTTCTGGTGTTAACCATTTAGATGCCGCGATCAAAAGTTTATTGCAGTTTCTAAAACGGGAGAAATTTAATCTTGGCTAGCTCAGCGGGCTGTTGCACCGCCTCATCTCGAACAGCTGAGAGGACAGCAGGAGGGCCCTTAACTGCCTCCTCGCTGTCCGATCGGTGCTCTTATGCTCCAGTCAGCCATGGCAGGCTGGAGCAATGGAGCACCGATAATGATCAATTTTATGCTATGGCATAGCATTAAACAGTGTATGCAGTCTAAGGATTGCATGTAATAGTCCCCTATGGGGACTCAAAAATAGTGTAAACAAAGTAAAAAAAAAGTTAATAAATGTGGTGTAACCCCTTGCCTAATAAAAGTTTGAATCACCACCCTTTTCCCATTTGAAAAAAAAAGAAAACAAAAATAAACATATGTGGTATCGCCACATGCCTAAATGTCCAAACTATAAAAAAAATATAATGTTAGTTTAACACACAGTCAATAGCGTATACATAAAAAAAAATACCAAAATCCAGAATTGCGTCTTTTTGGTCACTTTGTATACCACAAAGTTATGTATAAAAAGTCACATCAAAACAAAAATGGTACAGTTACAAACTACAGATGATAGCACAATAAATAAGCCCTCACTCACCAAGTTATAGGGATCAGAAGAGGACATTTTTAAACAGGCTAATTTTCGTACAAATAGTTATATATTTTTTAAAGAAGTAAAACAAAATAAAACCTATATAATTTGGTTATCGTTCTAATCGTATGGACCTACAGAATAAAGAGAAGGTGTCATTTTTACTGAAAAGTGCACTGTGTAGAATCGGAAGCCCCCAGAAATTACAAAATTGTGTTGTTTTTTATTTTTATTTTGCCCCACAAATATTTTCTTTTTGGTGTCGCTGTAGATTTTGTGGTGAAATGATTAATGAGATTACAAAATAAAATTGGTGGCACAAAAAAACAAGCCCTCATATGGGTCTGGAGGTGGAAAATTTAAAGCGTTATGATTTTTAGAAGATGAGGTATGCAAAAAAGAAAAAAAAAACTGTGGTCCTTAAGGGGTTAAAGTAGCTGCTAGCTTAAAGAGTACATCTAATGATCTTGTTAAATTTTATAATCCTCCCAGTTCACTGCCCCCATCATGATAAGCAACCCCTGCCTTTATGTTTATTATTTTTTTAGTTTTCTACCTTGATATTGCTTTGTATTTTCTGTCAGATTCACAGACCGGGAAGGTGCGTTCCCGAGCAGACGTGACATCATCTGAAACCATACAGGGGAGAACTTCCTCCCTCACTCTGCTACACACAGTCCAGAGCAGTTCAGTGTGTGAAATGAGATATGATTGGCTAAGGCTGCACCCCCCCCTCAGCACTCGAGGCTGCCTTTCCTGATTTCGGACAGGCCAGCAGGAGTCCAAAGTCTATGCAATAGATAGGGGGAAATATGCTCTGGACAAGTAGGGAGTCACCTAGTGGCAGTTTTTTTTAAACACAGATAAAACATAGAAAACGTGTCGGGGGGGGGGGGAAGTTGGTGCGTCTTATACGGCGAATACACACCTATCGGGTCGGTCCCTGCAGCCATCAACAGCCGGGACCCGCTGCTAATACAGAATATCACCGATCGCGGTGATGCCCTGTATTAACCCTTCAGATGCGCCGCGTCTGAAGCGAAAGTGACACTAACCCGACTGCTCAGTCGGGTTGTTCGGGACAGCTTACAGGACACCGGGAGGGACCTTACCTGCCTCCTCGGTGTCTGCTCCGTGCCGGGATCCCCTGCATGGCGGCGCTCTCCTTCGACGTCATCACGTCGTCGCGCATGCCGTCCAGTCGTCCAATAGGAGCGGCGTGCATAGCGACGTGATGACGGCGAAGAAGACTTCCGTAGCGTCGGGGACACCCCAGGGATGCGGCGACAGCGATGGAGCGACATCCAGGGCAGCGGTGACGGGTCCGGAGCCGCGGGGACACGTGAGTATTACCTCCTATCCTGTAGTCTTCAACCTGCGGACCTCCAGATGTTGCAAAACTACAACTCCCAGCATGCCCAGACAGCCAACGGCTGTCCGGGCATGCTGGGAGTTGTAGTTTTGCAACATCTGGAGGTCCGCAGGTTGAAGATCACTGTTGGATGCAGAATCTTTTTTTCCCTAGATTTTGCACCTTTAAAATTGGGTACGTCTTATATGCCGGTGCGTCCTATAGGGCGAAAAATACGGTACATTAGACATTTTTAAAATTACCATAAGGAGTGCAATAGCAAAATTAGTTTTATTGACAGTGCCCATTTAAGGGCCTGTGAGGGGTCTTGAACTAGAGTTTATGAGGTGTTTGAGCTGTTTTATAACAGAACTGTATGTACCGTTGTAAGATACCTTAACTTTCTTATGAATTTGTCACATATATCTGTCTTTATTTCTGAGAATACAATAGACTGACATGTTTCAGAAGAAAGCTCTTACTTTCTCGCCATTTTTAGACCATATTCAATCTCTCAAATGCCAATGGTGGAGATATTCAAGCAGCCCAAAGGCAATTTTTCTTGCATCTTAAACAGCAGAACAATTTTCAGTTCTGGTAGCATAATTGTACAAGGCTTTTGTAATGATGAATTAGCCTTTTAACATAATTTAGGATTAACTAACACAATGAGCAATTGGAACACAGGAGTGATGAGTGCTGAAATTGGGTCTTTGTATGCCTACGGAGATACTCAATAAAGATTTTTACTTGTATTAATAATTTACAACATGAACAATGCCTAGACTATTTTTCTGTTGAATTTAATGTCACTTTAATTGAAGACAATAGGAAAAACAAGGACATTTGTAGAGGAATGTAGAGAACCAGCAATCAGTATCCAAGGGCAGTAGGTTGAAAGTAGTTATGTGAAAGAGAGCAATGTGGTCAGACAGAAAGGAAATTCCTGTGGAGCATTTAGCAGCTGATAAGTACTGGAAGGATTAACATTTTTATATATAGGTAATATACAAATCTGTATAACTTTCTGCCACCAGTTGATTTAAAAATAAATGTTTTCCAGTGGAGGACCCCTTTTAAACATCATTCTTTTTGTAGTGATTGTGTAAGATATTGCAGCTACGTGTGCTTTAATTGTGTCTTTGACTTCTTCAGGATGCAGGGCGTATTGCATACGCTCTGAGTCCTGAAACCTTAACGGGGTATTCCAGGCAAAACCTTTTTTTATATATAGCAACTGGCCCGGAAAGTTAAACAGATTTGTAAATTACTTCTATTAAAAAATCTTTAATCCTTCCAATAGTTATTAGCTTCTGAAGTTTTATGTCTAACTGCTCAATGATGGGAGAATAACCCCATAGGAACTGCACAGCTCCCGGGACGTGAGTCATCAATGAGGAGTTAGACAGAAAACAAATTTTCCGGTGACCTGGAAAATAAGGGGGATCAGGGGTGTCCAAAACATCCCCCCCCCCCCCCCCTTGAAGGGATAGGAGTGAGGTGGCAGGGGTGCCACCCCTCCTATCCTTGCTATTGATCAGGTATAGACCACGGTAGTCAGGGCAGAACGGGGGAACTGTGGTGTGACCGGCGGTGGAGGTCCCTTACCGGCGGCAATCAGCGGTGGCGGGCGGCAATCCTCTCCCTGGTGCGGCGATCCTGCTGACTACGGAAGCCAGTGAGTTGTTGCCTAGCAACATCTGGAGGGCTACAGTTTGAAAACCACTATACAGTATCTAGATCTTGAAAAACTACAACTCCCAGCATGCCCACACAGCAATTTGCTGTCTGGGAATGCTGGTATTTGTAGTTTTGCAGCATTTGGAGGGCCACAGTTTGGAGATCATTGTGCAGTGGTTTCTAAACCGTGACCCTCTAAATCTTGCAAAACTACAACTTCCAACATGCACGAACAGCAAACTGCTGTCTCGCCATGCTGGGAGTTGTAGTTGCGTACCTCCGGCTGTTGTATAACTACATCTCCCAGCATGCCCTTCGGCGATCAGTACATGCTGGGAGTTGTAGTTTTGCAACAGCTGGAGGCACACTGGTTGGAAAATGCTTAGTTAGGTAACAGAACTTAACTGAAGGTTTTCCAACCAGTGTGCCTCCAGCTGTTGCAAAAGTACAACTCCCAGCATGCACGGTCTGTCAGTGAGTTTCCTGCTTCAAGTTTGAGCTGCGGCAAATTTTCTGCCGCAGCGCAAACTCCTAGCGGCAAACTCACCGTAAACCCGCCCGTGTGAATGTACCCTAAAAACACTACACTACACTACACTGCACTAACACATAATAAAGGGTAAAACACTACATATACACCCCCTTACACTGTCCCCCCCCCCCCCCCCCCCATAAAAATGAAAAACATATCGTACGGCAGTGTTTCCAAAACGGAGCCTCCATCTGTTGCACAACATCAACTCCCGCAATTTCCAGACAGCCCCTGACTGTCCAGGCATACTGGGAGGTTAGCAACAGCTGGAGGCACCCTGTTTGGGAGCCACTGGTGTAGAATACCCCTATGTCCACCCCTATGCAATCCCTAATTTAGTCCTCAAATGAGCATGGTGCTCTCTCACTTCGGAGTCCTGTCAGGAATCCTGTTTCAGTACTCTGGAGCAATTGCGTTACAAATTTTGGGGGCTGTTTCTCCTTTTACCCCTTATGAAAGGAAAAGTTGGGGTCTTCACCAGCCTGTTAGTGTAAAAAAAATGAGAGGTGTAGTTTCCAAAATGGAGTCACATGTGGGGGGTCCACTGTTATGGCACCACGGGGGGCTTTGTAAATGCACAAGGCCCTCCGACTTCTATTCCAACCAAATTCTCTCTCCAAAAGCTCAGTGGCGCTCTTTCTCTTCTGAGTATTGTAGTGCGCCAGCAGAGAACTTGACGTCCACATATGGGGTATTTCCATACTCGGAAGAAATGGGGTTACATATTTTTGGGGGCATTTTCTCCTATTACTCCTATTTGATGAAAAAACTGCATTTTTTAAAATTTATTTACACATCCTACTTTAACAAAAAGTTGTCAAACACCTGTGGGGTGTTAAGGCTCACTCGACCCCTTGTTACGTTCCTTGAGGGGTGTAATTTCCAAAATGGTATGCCGTGTAGGGTTTGTTTTGCTGTTCTGGCACCATAGGGGCTTCCTAAATGTGACATGCCCCCAAAAACCATTTCAGAAAAACTTTCCAAAATCCCATTGTCGCTACTTCCCTTCTGAGCCCTATAGTGCACCCACAGAGCACTTGACATACACATATGAGATTTCCCTTACTCGAGAGAAATTGGGTTACAAATTTTAGGGCGATTTCTCTCCTTTTACCCCTTGTAAAAATTCAAAAACTGGGTCTACAAGAACATGCGAGTGTAAAAAATTAAGATTTTGAATTTTCTCTTTCACTTTGCTGCTATTCCTGTGAAACACCTAAAGGTTTAACAAACTTTCTGAATGTCATGTTGAATACTTTGAGGGGTGCAGTTTTTATAATGGGGTCTTTTATGGGGTATTTCTAATATTAAGGCCCTTCAAATCCACTTCAAAACTGAACTGTTCCCTGAAAAATTCAGATTTTAAAAATTTTGGGGAAAATTGCTGCTGAACTTTGAAGCCCTCTGATGTCTTCCAAAAGTAAAAACATGTCAACTTTATGATGCAAATATAAAGTAGATATATTGTATATAGGAATCAATATATCATTTATTTGTGATGTCCATTTTCCTTATAAACAGAGAGCTTCAAAGTAAAAAAAATGCAACATTTTCATCATCTAACTGACCCTGACGTCAGCGCCGCTTATGAATATTCATCCCCCCTCCCTCCAGTTCTCCCTCTTTTCGCTGCTCCTAACTGGAGGGAGGGGGGATGAATATTCATAAGCGGCATTGACGTCAGTGCCAGTTAGCTGCAGAATCCCCGCCCGTGCCAGTTACAGCAAGATTTTCACATATAATAAAACTACAATTGCGGACGAACGGCCGGGCGGATCCGGGTAAGGTAGGGCTCGTTGGAATCAGCATCTCCCGCACTATCGGCCATTACCTGTGGATAGTGCGAGAGAAAATATCTGACAGTTTTCCTTTCATTTTTCACCTAGAAATGATGCAAGTGTTGTCGAAAATTTACCACTAATATAAAGTAGAATTTTTCACGAAAAAACTTTCTCGGAATCAGAATGAAAAATAAAAGCATCCCAGAGTTATTAATGCTTAAAGTGACCGTGGTCAGATTTGCAAAAAAGGGCTGCTTCCTTAAGGTGAAAATTAGCTTCGTCCTTAAGGGTTAAGAAAAAATTCTGATATGTCAGAAATTATTATTGGTGTCGCTCTAGGTGATGAGATTCCCCCTCAAATCACTATAAGAAACAGGCAGTGCTCATCTAAACCCTTTGCCAATTTGTTTCTGATCCTCACCACTCTGCTCTACTCAGTGAGTGTCATAAGCGGTGTGTGGCCTGAGAAAAAGCCAGACTTTCTATGAGCTTTCTGTCAATCGATGCACTACTCGCGCCACTCACAGAGCAATGTCAGACTTATTTTTTTTTTTTTTTTAAAGAGACAGGCAAACTGCAGTTGATGTAAACATTGAAGAGAGCCATAGGGCGAACCGCTGCATATCTGATATTGATGCCCTAATCTGAGGCTAGGCCATCAATTTTTCAAGGCTGGATAACCCTTTTAAAGGTCAATTACAATTATCAATAAATCCTTCAAATACATTTGAAATCAGCTTGGAGATATTTAAACAATATTTTTCCATGCTTTGGATTATATACTCTGATGTAGGTAATAATTTATTAGTTTTGAGTTATTACACCAAAAGGTTTTAATATTATTGCTCTTTTAATTGGTGGTAAAAATATAATCGATAACAGTTACCACCTCCCATGTTGCTGTTACAGATGCTTCTTTTTATCCCTACAATGGATACACTTTAAATGACGTGTGAATTAAGTTACAGATGTTCAAAGAATCATTAATAACCAAAAACACATCAAGATGATCTATTATATTCTGGTCAGGAGTATTTTGTTTGTGTTCATTCCTTAAATAGCTTCTTCAGCAGGTTTTTATATTGTCTGGTTGATTTTATTGGCAGCAGTCCATGTGTCTTTACAATAGAATCCAGCCACATTATGATTTACATGGCCACTGAAACACTGCTAAAAGCAATATGTTAAATTCCTGGGATTTTACAAGCCCTGTTGGAAATAGGAATCTTCATGGATCAGGTGAATGTACAAAAATTCCCAGGTGGCAACCTTTTAATCTCCTTTCCAAGCTGTAGTCAGTAACATCTTTTATGAGTTAACAAGATCAAGATAGGTAAACCACTTTGCCTTCGTGGCATACACCCTTGTGCTTTCAGGGAATTAAGTATGATACTAAAACAAACCAGTTTATTTTATGTTCATGAGCTCATACCATGGCTCTTTAGTTTCTAGTACTTCATACTATATGGCTAACAGTGTTCAATATCTGGTGCTGACCGTTGGAATAGATATTGTTTAGTCTCTGGCACCCATGGCAGCATATGCTTCTAATGACCAGGTCTGTAGTAGCTAAGATAATGTTAAAGGGGTACTCCGGTGGAAAACATTTTATTTATTTTTTTTATCAACTGGTGCCAGAAAGTAAAACAGATTTGTAAATTACTTCTATTAAAAAATCTTTACCCTACCAGTACTTATTAGCAGCTGAATGCTGTGCGGGATTTTCTACTATACCCGGAAGCGGTCTTCAGCACTGCTTCTTTATATTGCTAATAGATGGTAGGCATGAACATGCCTACAACCTTACTCCAGCGCTGTTCCAGACTAATTAATCAGCGCTGAAGACCGCTTCCGGGTATAGTAGGAAATCCCGCTCATGCGCAGTATCAGCCGGGATGAGAAGTCAGTAACCCCGCACATGCGCATTATCGACCGGGATGAGAAGGAGAGTGTAAGACATTATATGAATATTCATTAGCCGGGCGGTGCTGTGGGCCGGGTGGTGGTTACGTCACAGTGCCAGATGAAGGCAGTAACCCCGCCCATGCCAGTTAGCAGCTAATTTAAATATACACAATGTTCAGCGTCTCCCGCACTATCCATCGGTACCTGTGGATAGTGCGGGAGAAAACATATGACAGTTTTCCTTTAAACTCTCTGCTTATAAGGAAAATGGACATCCCATATAAATTATATATTGTTTCACATGTACAATATGTCTACTTTATGCTTGCATCATAAAGTTGACATGTTTTTACTTTTGGAAAACATCAGAGGGCTTTAAAGTTCAGCAGCAATTTTCCAATTTTTCACAAATATTTCAAAATCAGAATTTTTCAGGGATCAGTTCAGTTTTGAAGTGGATTTGAAGGGCCTTCATATTATAAATACCCCATAAATGACCCCATTATAAAAACTGTACCCCTCAAAGTATTCAAAATGACATTCAGTCAGTGTTTTAACCCCTTAGGTGTTTCACAGAAATAGCAGCAAAGTGAAGGAGAAAATTAAAAATCTTCATTTTTTACACTCGCATGTTCTTGTAGACCCAGTTTTTAAATTTTTAAAAGGGGTAAAAGGAGAGAAATCCCCCCAAAATTTGTAACCCAATTTCTCTCGAGTAAGGAAATACTTTATATGTGTATGTAAAGTGTTCGGCGGGCTCAGTAGTGGGCCCAGAAGGGAAGGAGCGACAATGGGATTTTGGAGTGAGTTTTTCTGAAATGGTTTTTGGGTGGCATGTCACATTTAGGAAGTTCCTATGGTGCTAGAACAGCAAAAAAAAAAAAAACACATGGTTTGGAAACTACACCCCTCAAGGAATGTAACAAGAGGTCCAGTGAGCCTTAACACCCCACAGGTGTTTGACAACTTTTCGTTAAAGTGCTGGTTTCCCCCCAAATTTTAGATTTTTACAAGTGGTAATTGGAGAAAATGCCCCCAAACATTTGTAACCCCATCTTTTCTGAGTATGGAAATACCCCATGTGTGGATGTCAAGTGCACTGCGGACGCACTAAAAATGCTCAGAAGAGAAGGAGTCACATTTGGCTTTTGGAAAGCAAATTTTGCTGAAATGGTTTTTGGGGGGCATGTCACATTTAGGAAGCCCCTATGGTGCCAGAACAGCAAGAAAGAAAACACATGGCATACTTTTTTGGAAACTACACCCCTCAAGGAACGTAACAAGGGGTCTAGTGAACCTTAACACCCCACAGGTGTTTGATGACCTTCGATGCCCCAAAAAATTTGTAACCCCATCTCTTCTGAGTATGAAAATACCCCATGTGTGGATGTCAAGTTGTAACAGGAGAAAATGTCACCGTAAATTTGTAAATACATTTCTTTGGAGTAAGGACATACCCCATATTGGGATGTAAACAGCTCTGTGGGTGCACACCAGGTCTCGGAAGAGCAGGAGCGCAGTCAGGGGCCTTGAGCATTTTCATGGAGCCAGAACAGCGGGACCCCCCCCCCCTCAAGGAGCGTTACATGGGGTACACTAAGTTGCTAAAGTGGGTTACATTGGGCCGTAAAATGATAAAATAGGTTATGTTCCCAGAATGATGACCCAGAGCATAGCCAAAACTAAAAAATATGCCCACCCCAAACCCTATGCTCTGACTCATCATTCTGGGAATGTAATGTGTGTGGCCGTCCCTAATCTGTTGCTTCAAATGCGCACCCCGCTCAGGTGGAGAGAGAGTGCTGCGCATCTGAGGCAACATAAAAAAAATCCCTGATGATGACTCAGTGACCCATGACCCATTTTTGGAAAAAATACTCCCAGATGTCTTATCAGGTTTTTCATTTTTCTTCTTTTTTTTTTTTTTATTGATGAAAGATTTTTTTGGTCAATTTAGTGGTTTATGGGGCTAAAATTTGGAATGTTCTCTGGACTTGGTACATTGGGATCAAATTCTTTGAAATTAAAATGAAAAGGGGAAATTTGGTACTGCATGGAAGTGTGATACTCCCTGAAGCAGCTTTTAATGCAGAGGCCCGGATGATTGGGACAAGTGTCACATTGAGTGGTTGTGTCCTTCTGTATCCCCCTCTTGTGACACACTCTGCATTTTTTCTGGCACCTATAACTTCAGTTCCTTGATAACTCCATCCTCCTCTTTCCCGGTCGCCAAAGATCAGTGCCTTTAGGACTTCTTGGAACTGGAGGAATGTCCCTGTGTTGCCAACGTAGTGGAACAGTACAAAAGAGTTGTACATGGCAACCTCTAGCAAGTAGACCACAACTTTTTTTGTACCATACCCGTGTTTTCCGCATGGCGATGTTTGGCTTGAGGACTTGATCAACTTCCCCCATATACTGACTGTAGTCCAGAACACAATCAGGCTTGAGAACCGTTGTTGTGGTACCTCGCACAGGGACAGGTGAGCTGTCGTTACCATGAATTGTGGTCAGCATAAGGACATCCCTCTTATCCTTCTACCTGACTAGCAACAGGTTTTCATGGGTAAGGGCACGGGACTCACCCTTGGCCATAGGTGTCTGGATCAAATTTAGACGGAAGCCTCTCTGGTTCTTCCGCACGGTCCCACAAGGGATGTGAACAGAGGGATGCTGGTATAAAAGTTGTCCACATACACGTGGTAACCCTTGTCCAGCAATGGGTGCACAAGGTCCCAAACGAGTTTCCCGCTCACACCCAGAGTGGGGGGACATCCTGCGGGTTTAATATTGGGAATCCCGACCCTCATATACTCTAAACTTGTAAGTGTATCCGGAGGTACTCTCACAAAGTTTGTAGAATTTCACGCCACACCACGCCTGCTTCGAGGGCGGAAGATGAATCTTCCCCTAAGGGTTGGTTCACACGCTAGTGACTAGCAGCAGTTTTTTTTTATTTATTTTTTTTACTTCCTTTGTTTTTTTTTTTACCTCCTACCTGTCCCTGTACACTGAAGCTCACCCTGCACTACACAGTTTTTCTTCAGCCCTGAGGGGCACAGATCTTCGCAGAGGGGGGATCCCTGGCTGTTTCTCTCAGCTCTGCCCGCTGACTGAGCTCGGTGGGTGAACAGAGCTGAGAGACCTCTCCTCTTCCTTCTGCTATTGGTCGGATGATTGACCAATAGCAGCGCTCCTGGGGAGGTGATGGGATCACCACCTGCCCCCCAGCAACAGGAGGTGATTGGCGGTGTAGAGTACACCACCAATCACCTTCTAATTCCGGGTCATCGGGTCACACGTGACCCATATAACTGGAATCGCCACAGATCGCCGGTGTGAATACACTTAGGACCCCCCTCGACATTGTCACGTACTAAGTACTGGTAGGATTAAGATTTTTTTAAATAGAAGTCATTTACTAATCTGTTTAATTTTCAGGAGCCAGATGACATTTAAAAAATATTTTTTTTCATGGAATTACCTTTTAGATGGCTAGCTGCAGTGATCAAACCCCACACTCTCAGCCAGGTGATCCATATGAAATGTAGGCTGCATTTCAGAATCACTTTAGTGTGGAACAGCTTGGAGATGACTCGTGACTTCTACAGTCATGGCCGTAAATGTTGGCACCCCTGAAATTTTTCTAGAAAATGAAGTATTTCTCACAGAAAATTACAGCAACCTTTCTTTACATTGTGTGTCTGTGTGTGCCACACTAAGCATGGACAACAGAAAGAAGAGAAGAGAACTGTCTGAGGACTTGAGAACCAAAATTGTGGAAAAATATCAACAATCTCAAGGTTACAAGTCCATCTCCAGAGATCTAGATTTGCCTTTGTCCACAGTGCGCAACATTATCAAGAAGTTTGCAACCCATGGCACTGTAGCTAATCTCCCTGGGCGTGGATGGAAGAGAAAAATTTATAAAAGGAGTCCGGATGGTGGATAAGCAGCCCCAAACAAGTTCCAAAGATATTCAAGCTGTCCTGCAGGCTCAGGGAGCATCAGTGTCAGCGTGAACTATTCGTCGACATATAAATGAAATGAAACGCTATGGCAGGAGACCCAGGAGGTTCCCACTGCTGACACAGAGACATAAAAAAGCAAGACTACATTTTGCCAAAATCCTTCTGTGGACAGATTAGATAAAAATAGTTTTTTTAGTAAAGCACATCATTCAACTGTTTACCGAAAACGGAATGAGGCCTACAAAGAAAAGAACACAGTATCTACAGTGAAATATGGTGGCGGCCCCCCTGCGATCAGACATCTTAACCGGTATCCTTTGGATAGGGGATAAGATGTTTTTTGCACAGAATCGTTAATTTCTAACGATAATTTGTTTTCCCTTAGTCCTAACAGTAGCACAGATGGGGTATTCCACCCCCCGCGAACTGGTTAGGACAGATGGAAGTTTTATTGAACCTAATTAAACAATCAGTGAAAACACACCCACAACACCCTGTATAAGTAAGAGGGTCACCCTCTGTCCCATTGTGTAGTAACAAGAAGAACTAAAGGCAAAGAATAGAAGAAAATAACTTAACTAGGGAGGGAAAGTTGTGCTACTGTTAGGACTAAGGGAAAACAAATTATCGTTAGAAATTAACGATTCCCTTACGTCCTAACCAGTAGCACAGATGGGGAAATGGCAAGCAGAAACCCTATGAGGGAGGGCTCTCATGCCTGACGGCAGATAATACTGTCCGTCCAAATGAGGAGAAATCGGCCAATCTACTGTCAAGTCTGTAGTGGGTGATAAATGTGGAGAGTGAACTCCAGGAAGCAGCTTTGCATATATGTTCCAAGGGAACAAGACTCCTTTCCGCAAAGGAGGTAGATACAGACCTGGTGGAATGAGCTTTTACAAACTCAGGAGGCTCCTTACCTTGGGATACCATGGAAATACGAATGGCATCCTTTACCCATCTACTGATGGAGGGCTTTGAAGCTTTAAGACCTCTCTTGGGTCCTGAAAAGAGAATTAGCAGATTTTCATCCTTCCTAAACTCCAAAGATCTTCTTATATAGATCTGGAGACATCTTGAGATATCTAGGCAATGAAGAGCACTATCTTCATTGGAGGATGGAGGAGGAGAAAATACTGGCAGGGATATAACTTGATTAATATTTTGGAATGATGGAACTTTAGGTATAAAGGATGGCATAAATCTGAGTAACACTCGATCTGGCAAAAATTTAGTATATGATTCAAGTGCCGAGAGCGCTTGAAGTTCCCCAATCCTTTTGGCTGATGTGATTGCCAGTAAAAAAAGTAATTTTAATGGTAACAAATTTAATGCCCACCTCCTCCAAGGGCTCAAAGGGGGGAGATGCTAACCCCTTGAGCACCACCGATAAGTCCCATGCTGGGACAGGTTGTATAATTGTAGGTTTTAACCTTGAGGATCCCCTCAAGAATGTTTTGACTAGTGGGTCTTGAGACAATGGTTTATTGAGAAAGGTAGAGATGGCTGATACCTGAACTCTGAGTGTGGAAGGAGATAGATTCTTGTCTAATCCCTCCTGGAGAAAGTTGAGAATTGTGGCAACAGCTGGATTCTGTCCAGGTAGTTGTTTCTTGGAGCACCAAGACTGAAAAGTTGTCCAAATTCTTTTATAGGCTCTGTTAGTGGACTCCGCTCTGGAATGCGAGAGGGTATTCAAGACCGCACTAGAAAGCCCTTCTAGATGTGGAAGGGACTGGTCAACCTCCAGGCTGTCAGGTTGAACATTTGAAGATTTGAGCGGCTGTGAGTGTCCCCCGACACTAGTGCTTGCTCTGGGGGAAGCCTCCAGAATTGTCCCCGACTCATTTGCAAGAGTTGGGTAAACCAAGCTCTCTTGGGCCAAAATGGAATTATGGCTATGACAGAGGCTTGGTCCTGCCTGATTTTCATCAATACCCTTGGGATCAAGGAAATTGGAGGGAAGATGTAGGCCAGCCTGAACCTCCATGGGATTGAGAGAGCATCGATTGCTACTGGGTTGTCTTCCCTGTACAGGGAGCAAAATCTCACCACCTTGGTGTTGAACCTTGTTGCCATAAGATCTATTTCCGGCACACCCCACCTGAGTGTTATTTGTTTGAATATCTCTGGATGGAGAGACCATTCTCCAGTTGAAAGTCCTCTGCTCAGGCGGTCTGCGATCACATTGAGAGATCCCCGAATGTGAACTGCCGACAGATGGGTTAGGTTCCTCTCTGCCCAATCCAAGATCAGACCCACCTCTCTGAGGAGGCTTTGTGATTGAGTGCCTCCCTGCTTGTTGATGTACAATACAGCCGTCATGCTGTCGGATTGGATCTTTACTGCTTTCCCTTGAAGAAGAGAAGCAAAGTGGAGGAGTGCTAATCTGATGGCTCGAATCTCGAGGAGATTGGAGGTTAACCCTCTCTCCTGTGGAGACCAAGATCCCTGCACTGACAGATCCAAGAGATACGCTCCCCAATCTACAAGGGACGCGTCGGTAGTAAGTATGATCCAAGAGGGTTGGATCATTGACTTGCCGTCCTCGAGGTGAGACCACCATCTGAGAGAGGACCGGACTCGATAAGACAGGGAGTGGCACTTGTTTAGGCCCGAGGGCCTGAGATTCCATGTGGCGAGCACCTCTGATTGAAGAGTGCGTAGATGCCAAAGAGCCCAAGGAATCGCATCCACGGTAGCGGACATAAGTCCCAACATCCGCATGAGAGTGCGAATGGACACTCTCCGGGGTACAGAGAGAAAAAGGGCCGATTCTTGAACCCGAGATTCCTCTCGGGGGAGAGGTAAAGTGTCATGGAGATTGAGTCGACTATGAAGCCGAGGAACCTCACTGAGGTCGTTGGGAGGAAATTGGATTTGGCCCAATTGACTATCCACCCTAACTGGTGAAGGAAGGATACTGCTAGTTGCAGATGTTGGGACAGGATCGCAGAAGAAGGAGCTCTGAGGAGCCAATCGTCTAGGTAGGGAACGATGCTGAGCCCCTGGAGCCTTAGAGCAGCAACTACCGCTACCACCACTTTGGTAAATGTGTGTGGGGTCGAAGAAATTCCAAACGGGAGGGCTACAAACTGGAGGTGTTTTAGAACTCCCCCTACCTGAACTGCGATCCTTAGATACTTTCTGGATACCGGATGAATAGGAATATGAAGGTAAGCATCCTTTAGATCCAGAGTAGCCAGGTAATCCCCTGGCGAGATGAGGTTGACCACAGATTGAATAGTTTCCATACGAAAGCGTTTGTGCTTTACATACTGATTGAGATATCTCAGATCTATAATCATCCGCCAGTCTCCTGTTACCTTGGGAACTAGGAAGACTGGAGAATAAATTCCTGACCCCCGCTCTGCAAGAGGAACTTCCTCTAAGGCATTCTTCTGGATGTATTCCAGAATGTAAGTTTCTAGCGCCCCCTGTTTGATTGGTGAAAGAACTCTTGTCTCCACATAATTGGATGGGGGAATTGATTCGAGGTCTATCGAATAACCATCCAAGATTAATCTCAGGACCCAAGGGTCTTGAATGTGGAGGGACCAGGCGCTTAAAAAATGGTGAAGACGACCACCAACTGGAATCTGGGGGGCAGGATGGGAAACTGGAAAGGTCACCTCGGCAAGGAACCCAGAGCTTCGTAGAAGCCCGCAGTCAGAGCTTTGTTTTCTTTGGGGCCACGGGAGCGTTTTCCGCCCCGGCGTTGATTACCCCAGTCTCTCTGAGGCTTAGGCTGGGGGGCTGATCCGCCCCCAGAACGCCGCCCTCGACCACGAAAGGAGGAATAAGGGAGAGACTTGCCTTTCTTGTCAGAAAGTCCCTCCATAATGCGGTCTAACTCAGCTCCGAAAAGAATGCCGGGTTCGTAAGGCATAGCACATAAGGTGTTCTTGGAAGAGTTGTCGACCTTCCAAGGTTTTAACCACAGAGGACGTCGTCCAGCGGAAGCCAGGGCCATAGACTTGGAGGCCAATTTAAGATGCTGAGTGGAAGCATCGCACAAAAAATCAACGGCCAGATTGGTCATCTTGAAGGATGAAAGAATTTCATCCCTAGGAAGCCCCTGGTCCAAATCCGACTGGATGTTAGAAAGGCGGGTCTTTAAAAAGTTTGCTACCTCTGAGCAAGCTATCGCCACTGATGCAGACGCAGAAGCAGTGGAGTAGGAGCGCCTCATGGCACAGTCAGCCTTCCGATCCATTGGATCCTGCAAGGAAGACCCATCCTCAGCAGGGACTACTGTCCTCTCGGACAGTTTGGCAACTGCCATATCAACCTTAGGGACAGGGCCCCAGGAGGAAAGCTGAGATTCCTGTATAGGAAACATGGTCTTAAATCTTTTGGTTAAGACTGGACCCTTTTCTGTTTTTTTCCATTCCGTTCTAAGCACGGACAGAAGGGTATCATCCGCTTTAAAGACCCTAGGTCCCTTAGAGGCGGAGGTAGAGGCTTCCCCGGGATCAACATCCTGGTCCCCCGACCGGATGGATCTCAGAAGACGCTGGGTCTTTTCCAGCGGAAAAAAATAGGAGGCAGCGACCTCCTCATCCGAAGAGGAGGACTTGAAATCTTCTCTCTCCTGATCCACAGACGTCTCCATTCTGGGAGGTGAAGAAGGTCTGGCGCGTTTCTGAGACACAACGCGTTTCAGCTCCTCAATAGAGGCTTGCATGGCCGACATGTTAGAGGAGACCCACACATACATATCTTGGACTGTAGGCTCAGTCTGGTGGGAAGGTAGAGACTTAGCCCTACAAGGAGGGCACCTGGAAAATTCATAATTATCCTCAAGGGGAGTATTGCAGTCATGGCAAGAGAGGTGCTTGCGCTTGGCGGATCTTTTTGCCAAGCCTTCACGATCCCCTGAGCCCTCGGTCGACATATCTAGATAAATATGAGAGGAGGATTAGATAATGTAGCGGCAAGAAAAAAATTGCGGCTAGCTAAAATATAATTAAAAATACCCAAAGCTCTCAGCAAGAGACCAGGTAAGTGATAGAGATAGGGAAACAGTAGTATCCACAAGGATGCACTACTAAACTCAAAAAGACAGGACTGTGGAAGTACCAACAGTTCTGCGCTCTAGGAGGCTGAATGACAGCCTAGGGGGAGTTTAAATATCCCCCTGGCTGGCGCCAAACAAGACTCCGCCCACAAGGCTGAGTTACGGAAAGATAAAGAAATCTTGCTTAAAAAAACAGGAAAAAAAGGAACCCTAAGTTAGAGGGTTATAGAAAGAGGCTCCCCGCTCGGTTTCGCCGCATTATTAGCAAAAACGGCGCAAAAAACCGAGCCGGGAAGCGAAGAGAGAAACAGGAAGTGACGTCAGACGCTGCTGACGCACTTCCGGCCGGGGCCGCGATTGGAGTCGCGGCTCCGTGGTACAGAAGCAGATGGGCGCAAACCATGCCCAAATTTGCAAGTAAGAAAGAACCCCCCCTACTCATATAACAGGAGTAAGGGGGTCACCATCTGTCCCACTGTCCGGGAGGACAGAAAATAACACAATGGGACAGAGGGTGACCCTCTTACTTATACAGGGTGTTGTGGGTGTGTTTTCACTGATTGTTTAATTAGGTTCAATAAAACTTCCATCTGTCCTAACCAGTTCGCGGGGGGTGGAATACCCCATCTGTGCTACTGGTTAGGACGTAAGGGAATACCCCTTTAACTGGGCATCTTATCCACTGTACAGGTTTTGATAAATCTCCCCCATTGTCTTTCAGACCCACTTTAAAAAATATGTTTTTCCTTTCATACTTCTGTTTCAAATCCATTCTTTGTTTTGTAGAAATTGATAAAGAATAAAATGGTAACAGGGCCTAAATCGCTCTACTGACCTGATACATAGCCAGTCTTAACCCCTTAAGGACTCATGACGTATCGGTACGTCATGAGTCCGCTCCCGATCTATAACGCAGGGGCATAGCGGGTCGGGCCCGGCCTCTAACAACTGTTAGAGGCCGGTACCCGTGGCTAATAGCACGCGGCATTGATCGCGCTGCCGCGCGCTATTAACCCTTTAGACGCGGCGTTCAAAGTTGAACGCCGCGTCTAAAGTGAAAGTGAAAGCATGCCGGTTAGCTCAGGGAGCTGTTCGGGATAGCCGCGGTGAAATCGCGGCATCCCAAACAGCTTACAGGACAGCCGGAGGGTCGGTCCCTACCTGCCTCCTCGCTGTCCGATCGCCGAATGACTGCTCAGTGCAGGCATGAGCAGTCAAGCGTCAGAATTATCAATCACTGGTTTCCTATGAGAAACCAGTGATCAATGTGAAAGATCAGTGTGTGCAGTGTTATAGGTCCCTATAGGAGCTATGACACTGCAAAAAAAAAAGTGAAAAAGAAAAAGTGAATAAAGATCATTTAACCCCTTCCCTATTAAAAGTTTGAATCGCCCCCCTTTTCCCATAAAAAAAAAACTGTGTAAATAAAAATAAACATATGTGGTATCGCCGCGTGCAGAAATGTCCAAATTATAAAAATTAATCGTTAATTAAACCGCACGGTCAATGGCGTGCGCGCAAAAAAAATTCCACAGTCCAAAATAGTGCATTTTTGGTCACTGTTTATATCAAGAAAAAATAAGTCCTATCGAGAAACAATAAGTCCTATCGATGTAAAAACTGTACCGATAAAAACTTCAGATGACGGCGCAAAAAATGAGCCCTCATACCGCCCCATACGCAGAAAAATAAAAAAGTTAAAGGGGTCAGAAGAGGACAATTTTAAACGTATACATTTTCCTGCATGTAGTTATGATTTTTTCCAGAAGTATGACAAAATCAAACCTATATAAGTAGGGTATCATTTTAATCGTATGGACCTACAGAATAAAGATCAGGTGTCATTTTTCCCGTATAATGTACTGTGAAGAAACGGAATCCCCCAAAATTTACAAAATGGCGTTTTTTTTTTCAATTTTGTCTCACAATCATTTTTTTTTTCCATTTTGCCATACATTTTTGGGTAAAATGACTGATGTAATTACAAAGTAGAATTGGTGGCGCAAAAAATAAGCCAGCATATGGATTTTTAGGTGCAAAATTTAAAGAGTTATGATTTTTTTAACGATAAGGAGGAAAAAACAAAAATGCAAAACAGAAAAACGCTGAGTCCTTAAGGGGTTAATATTCATAACAAGCTTTCCACATGTGTATAACGGCATATATGAATACAAGACTAAACCATCTACTTATGGTGTTTGGAATTCTCAATTGAATTCAGCTCATTTCTTAGGTGGATATAGGGGAAGCCCAAATTCATCTATGTAAGTGCTGAAGTTCCACATTGAAAACATAAGGCCATTATGCATTTACAGCTTGTATGTCCAAGAAACTAAAATGTGCATAAATCATTTGTTTCATAAAGTGAAAGTTAAGCCTCATTTGCTGTTGAGAACTGCAATATGATGAAATACCTGTGCACGTTCCATGTGACCATAGTCTGTCGAAATAATTTAGCTGTTTCTGTTAACAATTTTTTTTATCTAAAGCTTTCGCTGTCACTTTGAGGTTTGCATCAGTTAGGAAAGCTTGTTATGCGTGTTCAGTTCTTCAGAGCACACTTCATCTGCGATGCCTATACTAATTACTTTCAGATGCATTTTACTGTCAGTGTTACACCGAGGTTAATAAAAAAGTTTGCAATTATTTATCTGTCAAAACTACATCAGGGAGACAAAAACTAGGCCATCCAGGAATTTAGTCATATAGTATTATATCAATGCATTTGTAGAATTCTTTTCATCAGTTTTGATAATGAAAACTATCAAACTGGAAAAAAAAGTTTTTTGTTGCCTATAGCAACCGTTTCCTGAACAGGAGAGACAGAGATAGAAAATCCCGCACTACTCACAACTGTTGCAGGGAAAACAGTTCAGGCTCAGAGGCTGTAATCCAGACACCCGTGCTCAGTGGAGAGGACAGAGAAGACGCTGTAATCCAGTAAAGAAAGGATTCCACGGCACTCTGTGTTATTGATGCGATAAAAGGAGCTTTGATCTCTCATATTAAAGACATACATCAAGGCAATAGTAATGTCTTAAAGTTTCTAGGATTGCAGAGAGTTTTGTTTGCCGAGGGAGGTATGGATCGGCACACTAAGCTTTTACAAGCCGAGGCTAGGTGGATCATTCGAACCGGAGCCACTGGGGTTCTTGGTTTGAATGACCGCAATGATCTCTCTTCTTTTTTGTAACAATATATTTGGTTTTGGGGGATTTCTTGTGTTTTTATATGTTTTGCTACACTTTTGTTACAGTTTTTCTACACTTTTATATGTATTTTCTATGTTGTACTTCATATTGCTCAGTGATTGGTTCCGGGGAGGATATAGACGGGGCTCCGTCTCCTCCCTCTATGCCTTGACAAAGCGTCACCTGACGCGAAACTAAGCGCTGGTCCGCGTTCTGTTCTAATCCTGATGTGTCCTGCTATGCCGCAATAAAGCTCCTTTTATCACATCAATAACACCGAGTGCCGTGGAATCCTTTCTTTACTGGTTTCCTGAACAGGTATTAGGGCCCATGCACACTATGGACTTTTCACCTGGAGAAATTATGGGTTGAGATTACAGTGCCTCAGGCTCTTATTGTCTTCAATGGGATTCTGCTGCACTGTGCACACTGCAGAATGTCTGCCACGGAAATTCAAATTCTGGACTCCGCCAAAAGAACGAACAATTGCATTGTTATTGTTGGGAATGGCACATATCTTTGCGGTCAGAACGCAGATACCTTCTGGCGGTCCTCACTGCGCCGTCGCGTGCATGGGCCCTTACAGTACCTTTTCTTGCTCCTGGCACTTTATTGTCCACCCTTTGCCGACACAGACCAGTATTTTTCCCCTGCTTGAAGTGAACAACCCCTTTAAACACTTGCTTTCAGTTTCCCCTATAAATTACAGGTGGGGAGAGATGGTATACATTGACATCAGCTGAGTCTCATGGATCCCTTCTAACAAGAAAAGATTGTCTGGTGGCGAGTTCTCCCTTTTGCGTTTTTATGTGCCATTTTTTTTAATCCAAAGCAAAGAATGGATTTTTTTATTTTATTTTTTTGTCTCTCCTTTATACTTGTCATCCATTTTTGATCCTGTCCAGACTTTGGCTTCAAAAACTGGCATCCACCCTAAATCTGACTAGCCCTTTAGGTATAATTCTCCATTCCCATAGTGTAGCATTCTCATACCCAGGTGGTTAGACAGGTTGTTTATGTAGCATTCTTTCCCATTGGTTTCAGTAGGAAGAATTTTTGAATTGCTTTTGAATTGCATAGTAAAAAATATTAGTGTAGTGATCAGCTCATCTCCTATTTGTTCAAAAAAAGGCTCTCCATCCTTGCTTGCCTGTTTCCTAAAGTGCAAGCATCCACATGTACACAGGAACTTTACTGGTCAGGTTGCCAGGGGGGGGTAGGTTCACTTTTGTATAACATAAGAAATGTCCACAATCAATTAATTAAGAGCCCCTCAGAGCTGGAAACATGTTAGATGTTATACAACACTTCTCTTAGTTTTTAATAAAATGTGTTGTGTTTAACAAAAGACTTCACCTTGGGGAGGAACATTTCCTTTTTCTTTTTCATTGATACCTATGCTGTTGTATGGGGTCTCCACACAGCACCATATTATGAGTTATTCTTTTCTGGAAGAAATACAGTTGTCCCTCATGTATCAAATTAATTGGGTTTTAGTAGGCCAATTGTGTGTAGAAGCTATTGTATATTGAAACCATAACTCCATAAATGACATCTCACAAAAAGTCATCCTAAAATTGGAAAACCTGAGGATTAAAGCGTTCCCATAATATCCCACAAAATAAGGCATATGTTAATCAGTACCTAATCCTGATCATGTACATAAAATTTGTATGTGTCAAGCACCTATATTTCTCACAAATACCTTCTATCTGTTGCTCTCTTGCTTTGTCATTCTGTACTTTGAAGTGGGCATGTCCCCACTATGCATGACTCCACTTTTTCCCAAGTGCTGGGTCTCTTCATCCAATCACTGCAGGATGCTTTGTAAACCCCCCCCCCCCCCCCCCTCTCTCCCTTTTTGCATGTTGCAGTCAGACTGGAGAAAGCACAGAGGAGTGCTAGACCTCTCCTCCCTTAGGCTAGGTTTCAACTTGTTTTTTGTTGTGAAAAAAAACGCAGAGGCCAAATGTTAGCTGCAAGTCAATAGGGAACTGCAAAATGCCATATCCACTTGGCGTTTTTCGGTTTGGCGTTTTTTCATTTCTTTTGGGGTTTTCCTGCTTTTTTGAGCTCAGTGGCAGTTTTTCAAAAACGACTGCATGTTGAGACTACTGCGTATTTTCTTGAAAATCGGAGTGTTTTTCTTCCATAGTTGTGGGTTTGAACAAGGCGTTTTTGCTGGCATTTTTTACTTTAGTGATCTAAAAAAGGCATGGTGTTGGCTTTTTTTAAAATAAATTTCGTAGGTTACCGTTAAAAAAAAATTATGCAGTAGGGATGGGAAAAATTATAGAGAACGAATTTAATTTTGTTTGTAAAAAAGGAATAATGTAAGCGGGCAGGGAACTAAAAATGCAGTGGACAATATAAAAAATGTCAATGCGGTCCATGTGATTTTTAAAATGAACTATTTTATACTTTTTTATTTTAAATTTTTTATTAATAATATATTTTGTTCCTTTAATTAGTTTTCTTTTTAAACAATACACTGTAATATTATTTCCCAACTATATGTGCATACATAATTGTGGTAACCTGCTTTTAAGGACAATCGCATCGGGTCTCACTCTTAAGATCCAAATTTATAATCCAAAAACACGTACGGCACTCTGCAGTGCTCTGGTTCTCTGCTATGAACTCCGGTTGGCCAGTGATGTGAATAGAAATTCACATTACTGATTCATATTTGCTGCTGACCATTGTGATTGGCCAACACCACCATAAGGTTAATGTTTTGCCAAGATGTACAGCATATACAAATTTTTTGAATCTGACAGTGCTCATTTAAAGTTGATAATTTATACAGATTAAGCAATTCCTTACATGTAAAAGTAATAAAAATCTTCTGGAAGCTGTACATCACTGTCTATGTAGAGGACAGGAGCTTCTTCAGGGTCCTGTACAGTGCACACAGTGTCCCAAAAAAGTAAAATTAAGCCGTCCTCACCTGGTGTCCAAAGGAGCAGTTATCCTTGGCACAAGTAAAGAGTAGTACAGAACATGTAATACCTCCCTGTACTGTAGGTAGGCGCTACCAGACACCAGTCAGTGCATGCACTTCAGTAATACAGGGGTTTTACCAGTGAAATGCCCATTTTAATTGGTCAGATCTTCCAGCCATTGACATGTTTCACAGACCTGGACTGTCTATGATATTGTATGTTGAGTATGGTTTAAGTTAGAATGTTACAGAAAATATGTATGCTGAAAATATTGTAATCTGTGGCCCTTGTAAATTGAGGGACCACTGTACGTATCGGTGTTCTCTCATAGTACGGTATCTGATGGAGCAAACATCTGTTTGCCTTTGTATGAAATCGGATACATTCAGAAGGAGAATATAGCCCTTCTGTACAGCTCCATCAAATGTAAGGCTGTATGCATCTTCAATATGGATGTGTATATGAGCCCATACATGTGCAGCTACAGAGCAGTATCTGGATATAAACCTTGTTGCATTATATTATCTGCTTGCCTGGGTCCTTGTGTAATCATGATCTTTAGCAGAATGGTAAATAATAATTAAGCTATGAGTTTTGTATTTCTTTATCCCTGTAGGATATACACAGCTTCTCCATATGTATTTAATTAATTTATGTACATTGCATATTTTGTAATGTGTGAGTAATATCCCAGAAATTCATTCATTCTTGAAAAGCATAAAAAAGTGAAGAAGAGCGCAGTAGTGAAAGCAGACATCCTGATTAAAAGGAAGTTTCCTAATGTTGTGCCAAACATTCTGAACATGCGAGTCATATTTCTAATCATTTAAAAACACCGGGGAATACATAATAGAAATGGTTCAGTAGTTATTACTGTTCTGTTATCCCACAGAATTTTTTATGTACCAAGTGCTAAGCTCCTATAATTCCTCCTATATTTGATAGAAATCCTCTACTAGACACATGGGAGTCTATACCAAGCATTACCGCTTTCAAAGAACAATACAGCAGTGCACTTTGTGTGAGAAACAGTTACTTCGTTTCAGCCATTAGAACATTTGAGTTTTTTTTCAGTGTAAGTTTCATGTGCTGTTATGAAAAAAATGCACTTGAATCAAAAATATCTGACCACCTAACTTAACTTTATCCAATTCTTTGTAATTTTTCCTTTTTTTTTTTTTTTTCATTTCCAGACGAGGTTCACCTTGGTACATGCGTTTGTGACTTGCAGCTTTCAGCTCACTTAAATTGTACATGCATGCCTAGAGCATTCAGTGATTTGTCCTAGGTCTGGGTCTCAATAAAGTATATTAACTAGCAGTATTTTAAGTAAATCTTTCAGTTACACTTGTCTACCTTCATTATATTTATATTACCAAAGTTGACATGCTTCCCAGGAGTTTGATATTTTGTGGGTTCGCATGTACTGCAAAAGAAATTACAGTGCTAAGTATGGCAAACACATTAAATATTCCTTCCCCGAAGCACTAAATGATGTGTCCAGCCTTTTGCGTTTGGACATATTTTGTCTTTAAACAGATGGATTTTTTTTTTATGTTGTCTTACTTATTGAATAAAGTTCCTTTTCAGTTTTTGATTAATGACTGTTATAATTAGCTTTGCATCTGAGCTCTGTTTGGTAAGCTAGCCTCGTCTTTCTTCTGATCAATCTTAATAGCCCTGCATATATTGCTAATGTCTCTAGCAGACTTGAACCATTTGCCATGTCATCTCCTATTCTTATTCATTGAAGCAGCCTTGACCTCTGCCACTGGCTCATCTGTTGTCTGATGTCCAGCTGCTTCAGGTGTGTTTAGGCAAGGGCAGAACGTACCATTTCAAAAGTTCTTTATTCTGCATGTTTTATCTATTTCTCAGGAGAATATTGTTGACCTGATCTTTATTTGAACAATACAAATGTTATTTAAAAGGAATTGTTTTTTTGTTTTTTAAATTTTTGGGTTCTTTTGTTCATTTCTATTTTTCAGTGGTCCTATGCATTGGAAAAACCAAATACTGGTAGCATTTTCAGCCTGACATGGTCGATAGATGGAACCCAGGTTGCTGGAGCCTGTGGAAATGGTCATGTTATCTTTGCTCATGTTATTGAACAGCGCTGGGAATGGAAGGATTTTGAAGTAACTTTAACTAAGAGACGAGCTATGCAGGTTTGGTTATATTTCATAAAACCTCTAATAATTGTAACCATGTTTAGGCTAAATATGTAAACTTTATAGCAACACAAACCACTAGTGTGCAAGTCCATACAGTAAGGTATTTACCTGTCTTGGGGCACGCTCCTGCAGGCTCCGATGGCGTCCTGCGCTGTCGCTGCGCAATGACTAGTGACGTCGCGTTGAGGACGTCGCTCGTCAACGCAGGATGCCGCCGGTACTGGAGCTTGCAGGAGTGTGCCCCAAGACAGGTAAATATGAAAGCCGTGGATGGGGAGGGTATCGGGCGGCGGTCGGACTCTGGCCCCGCAGAAGCCGCTGCAGTTACATGGTTTAAAGCGGTCACTTTAAATCTTTGAACTGCAGCGGCTTTTGCGAGGCCAAATAGACTTTAAGTAAAACATTTTTGCTTAAAAATGCATGTTATACGCCTACAAATACGGTAATTCACAACTTTATATACAAAAAGGGATTCACAGACTTGTACGGTAATTCTGAACTTTATGTACAAAAAGGATGCACAGACCTGTTTGGGGGTCTTCTTTCTTGTTCATTTATTCTGGTACAAACTGCAATCTTTTTTTATGTTCATGCACAGAATTTCCAGAGCACATGATCCCATGCTCTAGAAATTCTATGCATGAACGTAAAAAGAATTTGTTCCTAAAATGAAAGTGTGGAATACAGTGTGGAATAAATGAGCAAGAAAGAAGATCACCAAACAGGTAAACAAGGTATAATCTGCCTTGATGACATAAGCTAAATATGTGTTTGTGCTGATTCTAGCTGGTGACTTAGACTCAACTTTCCAGCTTCTAAACTTCTGCCTAAGGTGGGTCCAGTGGTGTGGAGATTTTTAGAGATAGGGGTTCCCCTTATCTGCTCTCTCTTGTTATGACAAACCAGGGACCTGTCATGCAGTGATCTTATGCACCTCCTAAAACTACCCTTGGTTGAGTTATCTCATCACACAGAGGATGGGATACATTAAGACCATAAACTATGTAGTTTCCAAGGTATCTTTTATCAGGATGAAGCAGGCCAGGAGAATCCTCCTTAGATATTTGTGTATTGGTACACATATAATATTTTAGTGTTTATCTTTAACTTTTCATACCTTTCTTGGTCTTAGTGAACCCTTTCTAATTCATCTCCTGCATCTGTGCCAACTACCATTTACAGTTAAATTGATAAGTTTCCATACACCTTAACCTCATTTATTAAGACTCTGTTTTTCACAATTCTTGACATTTAATCCTAAAACATATTCACTATCTTATGTCAGTCAGGATCACTACTATATTTCAAATGTAAAATGTCAGATTAATTAAATTCTCTCAAATTTATTTACAAACACATGGTAAGTATTTAAAGGGTCATGAGATTTTACCATATATAACGTGTGGCAATGCATTATGTATAGTAAAATCTTCTTTCGCACCATCCCCTGGAGACGTTTCTGCCCACAGGGATGGTGAGGATAAGAAGCTAGAGTCTCCCCTTACGCTGGCTTCATAAGTAGTCCCCTAGGTGGGGAACTATACTTACCTAGTCCTGTCTTCTCTGACTGTAATCCGAGCCCCTCTGCGTGATTGACAGCTGAAGCTGCTGGATAGAGATGAGCGAAGTTACAGTGATTCGATTCATCACAAACTTCTCGGCTCGGCAGTTGCTGACTTAAGCCTACATAAATTAGTTCAGCTGTCACGTGCTCCGGTGGGCTGGAAAAGGTGGATACAGTCCTAGGAGTCCAGGTTAGTGCGGATGTCTCTGATGACCGATTCCCTTTAATGCCATCTGGTAAAATCCAAAGAGCTATGCTGTCTTCCTAACTCCTGAGATTTCTGTACACTTCGTAGCTGCAAATTCCATAGCTTGCCAACTTCTGCATTTTTCGGTTTCAACCATCCTCAGGGCTGCAAGCTGCCTTAAGGGTGCCAGGTAGCCAAAAGAGGTTGGAATCCAACTTTAGGCCATTTTGCCATGACTTTGAAGATCCACTTGCATCCAAACTTTGACTTCCTGGCTTATGTTGAGATCTTGCTTCAATTTTTCTATATCATCTATTTTGTGAAGTCACCCCACAACATGATGCAGCCACCCCCTGCTTCGCAGTTCAAATGATGTTTTTTGGCTTATAAGCTTCCCCCTTTCTTCCTTCATACATAACCATGGTCATCATGGCTTTTCTCCCATCAGAACAGAGGATATTTCTCCAGAAAATAAGATCATTGTCATAATGATGACTTTTTTTTAATGATGTTTTTTGGGTAGTGGCTTTCTCCTTGCTGATCACCATTTCTGGTTGTATCACTATGGGTAACTTTTATTGTTGATGTTGATGTTTTTCCTTGTTCCTCCATAATTTTCATAATTTTCTGGATTATAAAGTATTTTTAGCACCTAGGTGCTTGCATCTGTAGGAGACAGCCATGTCTCCTTCCTGAATCGTATGGATACCACGTGGTCCCATGGTTTTTAATATTTGCACATTATATCATTATCAAGTGTTGTTGACCTGACCCTACATATATGTAAAGTTATGACTTCAACTATATACTAGTGTTGACATATGTTTCTAGTTGCAAAATATTGAATATCTGGAGTCACATTGCATTCTCATACTTTCCTATACTTCCAGGTCCGCAATGTTATCAATGATGCCATGGACTTGCTGGAATTTCGTGACAGAGTTATTAAGGCATCTTTAAAGTATGGACATTTAGTGGTTTCCACCGCTCTTCAGTGTTATGTATTTAGGTAAGCAAGTTGTCTGCCTGTGAAATGTTTCCTTTGATTCATTGCTTTTCAATCATGTGTGGTACAAAGGTCTTTTAAGCCGGCTTGTATCCTTTGTTGAATTGCTGTCATAGGAAGCAGGTGGCACTGTTGCTACTCATTCGTTCTGCGTTGCAAAGAAGTTGAAGAATCAAAACATCTGGATGTTTTCCAAGAAAAACATTTCAATAATTGTTTTTGTAGGTTTCTGTTTTAAGTGTGGTCACCTAGTTTACAAAGTGAAAGGGTGGCCTCCACCCCATTGTTATTAGTTCATGATCTGCGTCTCTATTTAATGGTTGGGGATAACAAATTTGGAAACAGCTGCAAGAAAGAAAAGAAAATGACGTCATTTTTTTCCGTACAGGCTACTTTTTGTATTTTAAGCCTTTCCGCTGTTTGCATATGCAGATGAGCTTTATAACGGGAAAGATGTGCTTCACTGAAATGTATACAACTAAGTACTGTTCTGTAGAAATACTGTTATCTAGGAATAACAATATGTTATTAGGTAGTTTGTATTGAAAAACAGCACAAATAGATGAAGATAAGAAAACACATGAACTTTGCTAAAAAATAATAATTATTTTTTAATAGTATAGTCATTTTCTGTATTCTATGATTTGGAGGATTTCTAATATTTTTAAATATTTTTCTTAGTACTTAGCTGGCTTTCTGGATAGTGTCAGGGCTTCCAAAAGGTGGTGGTGGTGGTGTGTGTGTGTGTGGGGGGGGGGGGGGGTTAGGACATCTGCTCATCTTCTGGTGTCACCATGACAGGCAGGTGAGTTCAGGAGCCTTTCTGTTTGCTTCTTTGTCCCACAATAAAGGAAAGCATCCCTGCCCTTCTCAGCCATCTGATCTTACATTACATACTGTATACCCAGCAGTCATAGCCAGTCATGGTGGTTTCTTTGATTCCACAACCACCAATAAAAACTCTTCCTGCCTCAGGCAAAAGAAGTGGAAAAGAGGAAGGCTGCACTCACCACATATTTTTAATTCGTGCTTTAGTAAAGTCCAATCATGGGGGTACACAAAGCGGGTGCTTCCATAAGACCACGATGGTGCATGGCCGTTCTTAGTTGGTGGAGCAATTTGTCGCTCGTCTTATGGAAGCACCCGCTTTGTGTACCCCCATGATTGGACTTTAATAAAGAACGGATGAAAAATATGTGGTGAGTGCAGCCTTCTTCTTCTCCAGGTATTTTGCACCACCATATAAGTGCTTGCTGTACTGCATACACCGATATTGGGGCCACATTAAATTGCTCAACGTGAAGATTAGTAAGGAGTGCCAGTCCTTATTTCTATTTGGGAATTTAAGTTTTATATAACTTGACCATATATCATATGGAAAAAGAAATAGCATATATACAGTAGTTGAACTATGCAACCAAATCTTAACATCAACTCTAACTCTGTTCCCTAATGACCATTATCATATCCCTGCTAGTAATCTACATAAGGTAAAATAAACAAGACATTAAGCTTAATACAAATGCATAAAGACTTATCAATATATTAATATGCTTACACTGTCTTTTTTTCCTCTTAGCACGAAGAATTGGAACACTCCACTTATCTTTGACCTCAAAGAAGGAACTGTCAGCTTGATCATGCAGTGCGAGAGGTAGAAATACGTAGACATACATTTTAGTACCATTTGGGGGGGAATTTATTATTCTTTGTATGCCAGTTTTTTTCACATGCTAAAATAAGAACACAAATCTTTCTGTAAAGATCTTATGTACCAAAAAGTGGACATTTCAGCAGTTTTATGCTGCGCTTGGCTCTTTCTAAAAAAAAAAAAAAAAAAAGTGGGTGGGGTTTAGTGGAAAGGCTTACAGAAACTGCATGAAGCAAAGCTAAAATCTTCAGCTTCTAAACTTTGCCAAGCACCATTCCATAGACTATGAGTAGAGTGCTGGCTGTAGATGCAATGTCTGCCTCTTTCATTGCTGGGAACATTTTTCCTCCGTTCTGGTAATTGGCAAGGGTGCCAATGGTCAGACCCTATATGGATGCTCTATCCTATGGATATGAAATTACATAAAATTGTGGTAATACACCTTGGTAAAGAATGCCAGTCTTAATAAATTAAGTGTTAAACTGTACCTATCATTAGCAAAAAACTTTACAATGTTGAAAATAAAATTAAGAGTATTTGTTATATACATTGGTTAAAAAAGTGTATATTTTTGTCCCTGCAGGGCTCTGTGCAGTGAGGACAAGCAGGGCTCTGTGCAGTGAGGACAAGCAGGGCTCTGTGCAGTGAGGACAAGCAGGGCTCTGTGCAGTGAGGACAAGCAGGGCTCTGTGCAGTGAGGACAAGCAGGGCTCTGTGCAGTGAGGACAAGCAGGGCTCTGTGCAGTGAGGACAAGCAGGGCTCTGTGCAGTGAGGACAAGCAGGGCTCTGTGTACTGAGAACGAGCAGGGCTCTGTGCACTGAGGACGAGCAGGGTACTGTGCACTGAGGACGAGCAGGGTACTGTGCACTGAGGACGAGCAGGGTACTGTGCACTGAGGACGAGCAGGGCTCTGTGCACTGAGAACAAGCAGGGCTCTGTGCACTGAGAACAAGCAGGGCTCTGTGCACTGAGAACAAGCAGGGCTCTGTACACTGAGGACAAGCAGGGCTCTGTGCACTGAGGACAAGCAGGGCTCTGTGCACTGAGGACAAGCAGGGCTCTGTGCACTGAGAACAAGCAGGGCTCTGCACTGAGAACAAGCAGGGCTCTGTGTACTGAGGACAAGCAGGGCTCTGTGTACTGAGGACAAGCAGGGCTCTGTGTACTGAGGACAAGCAGGGCTCTGTGTACTGAGGACAAACAGGGCTCTGTACGCCGAGGAAAAGAAGGGCTCTGTACGCCGAGGACAAGCAGGGCTCTGTACCCCGAGGAAAAGCAGGGCTCTGTACCCCGAGGACAAGCAGGGCTCTGTACACCGAGGACAAGCAGGGCTCTGTACATCGAGGACAAGCAGGGCTCTGTACATCGAGGACAAGCAGGGCTCTGTACATCGAGGACAAGCAGGGCTCTGTACACCGAGGACAGGCAGGGCTCTGTACATCGAGGACAAGCAGGGCTCTGAGCACTGAGGACAAGCAGGGCTCTGTGCACTGAGAACAAGGGTACTGTGCACTGAGGACGAGCAGGGTACTGTGCACTGAGGACGAGCAGGGTACTGTGCACTGAGGACGAGCAGGGTACTGTGCACTGAGGACAAGCAGGGCTCTGTGCACTGAGGACAAGCAGGGCTCTAAACACTGAGGACAAGCAGGGCTCTGTGCACTGAGGACAAGCAGGGCTCTGTGCACTGAGAACAAGCAGGGCTCTGTGCACTGAGGACAAGCAGGGCTCTGTGCACTGAGGACAAGCAGGGTTCTGTGCACTGAGGACAAGCAGGGCTCTGTGCACTGAGAACAAGCAGGGCTCTGTGCACCGAGGACAAGCAGGGCTCTGTACACCGAGGACAAGCAGGGCTCTGTACACCGAGGACAGGCAGGGCTCTAAACACTGAGGACAAGCAGGGCTCTGTGCACTGAGGACAAGCAGGGCTCTGTGCACTGAGAACAAGCAGGGCTCTGTGCACTGAGGACAAGCAGGGCTCTGTGCACTGAGGACAAGCAGGGTTCTGTGCACTGAGGACAAGCAGGGCTCTGTGCACTGAGAACAAGCAGGGCTCTGTGCACCGAGGACAAGCAGGGCTCTGTGTACGGAGGTCAAACAGGGCTCTGTGTACCGAGGACAAGCATGGCTCTGTACGCCGAGGACAAGCATGGCTCTGTACGCCGAGGACAAGCAGGGCTCTGTACGCCGAGGACAAGCAGGGCTCTGTACGCCGAGGACAAGCAGGGCTCTGTACGCCGAGGACAAGCAGGGCTCTGTACGCCGAGGACAAGCAGGGCTCTGTACGCCGAGGACAAGCAGGGCTCTGTACGCCGAGGACAAGCAGGGCTCTGTACGCCGAGGACAAGCAGGGCTCTGTACGCCGAGGACAAGCAGGGCTCTGTACGCCGAGGACAAGCAGGGCTCTGTACGCCGAGGACAAGCAGGGCTCTGTACGCCGAGGACAAGCAGGGCTCTGTACGCCGAGGACAAGCAGGGCTCTGTACGCCGAGGACAAGCAGGGCTCTGTACGCCGAGGACAAGCAGGGCTCTGTACGCCGAGGACAAGCAGGGCTCTGTACGCCGAGGACAAGCAGGGCTCTGTACGCCGAGGACAAGCAGGGCTCTGTACGCCGAGGACAAGCAGGGCTCTGTACGCCGAGGACAAGCAGGGCTCTGTACGCCGAGGACAAGCAGGGCTCTGTACGCCGAGGACAAGCAGGGCTCTGTACGCCGAGGACAAGCAGGGCTCTGTGCACTGAGGACAAGCAGGGCTCTGTACACTGAGGCCTTGTGACATGCCCCCGGCTCACACAGCGGGATGATTGACAAACTTTAATAGACCCTATGGGGACTATTAAAGTTTAAAAATAAATGTAAAAAACTTAACAAAATGTAAATTGTCCCATTTTCCCCATTTCACCCCCAAAAAGTGTGAAAAAAAATATTGAATATACATATTTGGTATTTGGTATGTTTTTTTATAACATTTTATTTAAAAAAATTGATAAATGTATTAAAAGTTTTATATAAGCAAATATGGTATCATTAAAAAGTACCGATCATGGCGCAAAAAATTAGCCCTCATACTGCCGCTTATAAAGAAAAATGAAAAACATTATAGGTCTTCAAAATAGGGGGATTTTAAACGTACTATTTTGGTTAAAACGTTTTTGTTTTTTTTTTGTTTGTTTTTTAAAGCGCAACAGCAATAGAAAAGTCGGTAATCATTTTAATCGTATTTACCCAAAGAATAAAGAACACATGTCATTTTTACCGTAAAATGTACGGCGTGAAAACGAAACCTTCAAAAATTTACAAAATTGCGGTTTTCTTTTAAATTTCCCCACACAAAAAGTATTTTTTTGGTTGCGCCATACATTTTATGTTAAAGTGAGTGATGGCATTACAACGGACAACTGGTCGCGCAAAAAAACAAGACTCATACTAGTCAGTGGATGAAAATATAACAGTTATGATTTTTGAAGGCGAGGAGGAAAAAACAAAAACGTAAAAATAAAATTGTGAGTCCTTAAGGCCCAAATGGGCTGAGTCCTTAAGTTGTTAATAATTCTATTGTTAAGCTGTATCATGAATAATTCGAGAACATAATTTATTATTACTGCATTTGCTCGATTATAAAAATACCCTGATTATATTATGACCCCCGAACTTTATCTTGGTTTTTTTTTTGTTTTTTTAAGAAAAATACAAAAAGACTGAATGTAAGACTACTTTATGTCTATTTCATAGTTTCATTTCCATTCCCCTTATTCCATGTCCAAGTATTCTCTTACCGGTCACAAGTTTTTCTGCAGTGTTTTCTTCCCTCTTATGCAGCTCCATAGCATATATCTGCATGAGGAAGTGAATTGATGAAGTGAAAGATCACTTCCTCCCAGTGCTAGGCACTCTTGGGAGCCGCAAAGGAGCAGGACTGGGCCGCAAAATGATACGAATTCTAAAGCAACCTTAATTATAAGACAAGGTAGTTTTTTCCAGCAGTTTTCTCCTGAAAAAAACCTTGTCTTATAATCGAGCATATACTGTATTATTATTCTTTATACAGCACCGTCAACTTTCCTAAAGACCAACATAGCACAATATTGGGGTAACAATTACAAAAATGATAGATTAGTAAAGATTTGAGATATCCTAGTCTGTTGCTCTGGAGAACAAAAAGCCCATGTTAGTAGTCTAACCCAGTGTATAAAATATGGAATCCTTTTTATAAGACATAGGAACATTGTTGCTTAAGGACAATTTGGTAAAAAGAAAAACTGTATGAGATTGCCAAATGAGTAATTGAATTAGTCTTTTTATAGAAGTATAATACTATATATAGTCACTTTGTTAGCTGTATACAATATAAGGAGATGGCATATTTGGTATTGAATTGATTAAAGAAGTGTCAGATGCTTGTGCATGCACGTGGCTTGTGTTATGGCATCAGTTTCCATTCAGCCATATGTTCTGTGTTTTGTAACAAATGAATGACATTCCATTCTGCATTCCTCTACCCGGCTTCAATGTGTTTTAAGGACTGGATTACTTGCATTTTAATGCTGTAAAGCATACTGCTAGCGGTGCAGTTTCAGACATGTAACTCAGCAGTAGTAAGGATATTTAACTTATTGATCTTCAGAAAGAAAAGTGAAGGAAATCTGGGTTCAGCATAACTACAAGCGCAGATGAAGCTCCGGAAAGTAGCAAAGATTTGTAGCTGGTGATATATCATTGATTTGGGTACTTCTGCTCTAGTGCTTTGCATTGTCTTCCAAAGACCTCTTTGAAGATGTCTAAATTGTTGACTGTAATGTACCTGCTCTTTGGTCATTTCCTTCCTTGTTTTCTTGCAGGCATTTCCTCTTAGTGGATGGTGGCAGTCTGTTTTTATACTCCTACGAAGGTCGTCTCATCAGCTCTCCTAAACTTCCTGGTATGAGAACAGACATTCTCAATGCACAGACTGTATCTTTGAGCAATGATACCATTGCAGTGAAGGACAAAACAGATGAAAAGTGTAAGTCGTAGTTTCCAGTACATATTGTATCTATTAAAAAATGGATGAATTGAGGTGAAGGCTTAATATTAGCACAGTCGATTCGAATACTAAAATATAATTGTTATGGTGTACACTTGCACTTTTCCGTACTAAGTAACAATTGACGTGTTGTGTCCTGGCACTCAGCTACTCTAACCTAGCTCTTTTAACTGGGTAATGCCGTGTGTGGTGGTTTAGTTTCCCTGTAGCAGTCAATGTACCCGTACATGCAACAATTTAAATGAATGAGAACAGTTTAGTTGCCTGCCTACCAGTCATACACTCCTCATATATTACCATACATTCATTAGACTTTGTTTCTTTCTTCTTCTTCTTTTTTCTTTTTTTTTCTTAGTGATCTACTTGTTTGATGCTTTATCAGGAAAACCCCTTGGAGATGGGAAGCCTCTTGCACATAAGGTGAACTATTCAGTTGCATTAATATTCTGTATACTCCAGTTTGCCATTTGTCCTTCATGTCGCACATAACTTGGTTGAGAAAATTAAATAAAACAAGACCCAGTGTGCAGATGTAGAGTTAACCACTGTATAACTAGCGCTTTGTCTCCTGCGTGGATTTTTTCCAGCTGGACCACACACAGTTGTGAATTAAATTCCTTGGTAACAGAGCAATATGATGCTGCCACAAGCCTTTTTTTCTGTGTTATCTGTATGGAGCTTGGATTTTCTGTGGCTACTTAAGGGACAAAGTTGTGAAATGTCATAAATAGAGCCAGTGATCTCAATCAAATTCTTAGTTGTCTGTACCAGGCCCAAGACAGTAATATCCATGAATAAGATGCATTTTATGTTTCTATACAGATTGGGTTTGGTTTATACTATAGTCAAAGGCACAATTCAAGCTCCAGTTATTAAAAGCAATGCAGAAGTTGCTGTGCTTATTTTTCTGATAATAATCAGAAATGTTTCCATGACTTTTATTGCTGTAATTTCTAATGTATTAGTTATAATTAACCATAGAAATATAGTTCTGTAGCAGTTCATGCTGGTATGTGCGTTTTTAATATTTTATAATATAGTACTACCTACCACATATTACTGTAAGAACATATTCACGAACTATATGACAATTTTGGAAAGGCTAAATGGATAAGATCAATGTATGATATCCAACCCCAGGACTTCCATCAGTCAGAATAATGGAACAGGGCATCAGTGCTAAATTCTAGAAAACCCCTTTAAAGAGAATTTGTTAAATGGTTTCTCATAGTTTAACTAATCGGAGCACCAGGTAGAGATTGAAAGCCCCTTCACAGGTATAACTTTAGATTTGCAAGCTTCTATTTGTGAGCTGAGTATTTTGTGTTTTTTTTCATAAATGCGAATGAAAAGCAAGAGTCCACAGGGTGGGCTGATCCTCTCAAGTGCCCATCATTTCCATCCCCTACAGTACAGACTCTTTCAGTCAAATGCTGAAAGAGGTACATGTACATAAAATGGTACATATTTTTTGCATCCAGTTGCATTTATTTTAGATCCAAAGAAGTTCTAAAGCCTGTTTCCAAGGTGTTAGGATCACAGCTCATCTCTTCTGGCCCTGTAGAAACAGAAGTGCCCAGATCAGTGCCCATTTATTTTACTATTGTGCCGTTACTGTCTCGTGCTCTGTTATTGTGATCTAGCTAAAGCTATTTTTGCAACCCGGTTTAATTAATTACATGGACCCCTGAGAAAGTTCATGAAGTAGAGAACAGAAACATGTTGTGCTGTGATGGCTAATTTGTTTGGGAGCACAATAGGGCAAACAACTTGAGGGTCAGGTTATGGAACGGCTAGTACTTTTCAGAGCAGCTACCCAAGGCTTATAGGGTGAGAGCTTCCCAATAGGAAGTAATGGTTATAGGCTCCTTCTTAGACCTCCTCATATACACAGTTAGGAAGCCAACCCATGTCCATGTACCATAAGATCAACAAATGTGTTAAGAATGTTATGATTTATTGCCTTACATCCGTGCTCTGGCTGCTTTGTAGTTTGGTAGCTGTTCTGGTATTATGTGCTATTGGTGTTCTTATAGATTTGTTGGATATATTTTGCCTAGTGACATTTTAATCACCTAAATAATAGTTATATTTTGCACTGATAGGAGCATTGCAATTGTGCATTTGTTGAGGTTCAAGTAAAGTTACATTTGCATGCTGTGTTTATACAGTCTCACTTTTCATTTTCAGATTGAAGTAGTAGAGATTGCTCTGGATCAAGGAGGACCGGCAAATGAAAGAAAAATTGCATTTGTCGATAAGAACCGAGATCTCTACATAAGTACAGTTAGGAAGCTTGGAAAAGAACAGAGAGCGGTGAAAATCGGTATGATGCAATACATCACTTGTTCATTCTAAAACTGTCCTGTGACATCCATAAGGAATGTGCTAGTTAGTACAGAACTGCAAAGAACATAGATGTAAGCTTTTTTTCCCCCAAAGTAAAGCTGGTAAACCACTTCCTTACTGTGACATGTGCCTTCTCTAGATTGTAGCCCATAATCTTTTACGGTTAATACTTTTATAGGAAGAGACCCCGTGGAATTTAATAAGCATATTAATTATAGTTTGACTGCTTATAGATATAATCCATATAAAAATTTGAATAACTTTGTAAATATATAACATTAATAATCTGATCCTGTATAGCCACAATTTATAAATTGTTTGATTCTTCTGTGAACGGCACACCCCAAAAAACTTGCTTCTGCATCAAATTATTGAGCACTGCTTGGTGTAAAGTGTCTTATGCTTGTGCATGCATGTGGCATCAACCAGTACAAAGTATAAAGATGCTCCATGCTGCCTCCTCTGCCCCTGTCAGGAACTGTGCAGAGCTGGAGAGGTTTTCTACAGGGACTTGCTACTGCTCTGGACAATTCCTGAGAGAGCACCGTGTGTCACTAAAAAGACTACACAACTTCCTCCAGGACAGCAGCTGATAAGTACTGGAAGGCTTGTGATGTTTAGTGATTAAGATATGGCTTTTAAAGGACCTGTAATGAAGGTTTATTAAGCAAAAATGGTGTTTTCGACCTTAAGCTGAGACAAAGGGCTCAAAAGAGAAGGGGCGTGGTTTATAGAGGGGTGTGGCTTGCGTACTATATCGACACACCCACCAGAAGATGCAAAGCTAGGCTTGTGGAGTAGGGTACCAGAAGTCCCATAGACTAGATGTTTTTAAGGAACATGTGTACCAAGTTTCTTTGAAATATCTCCAGCCATTTGGAAGTGATGCTGGAACATACACAAACACATACATACACACATTGAGTTTTATATGTATAGATTAGTCTGTCACTCATTAGTTTACTATGTACTCTGTATGTTTATACAGTACAGGGCTTCTTTGCTGCAGAGGAAATTCATAGTTTTTGTTTATTTTCTGCCAGTCTGTGACAAAATGCAGTTTGGACATTATGTATTTAAAGAAGCCATGATTCGAAAACAGTTAAAGAGTACCTGTCATCAAATCATATTTTCTAAACTAACTCAGATTATTTTCCCTAACTACTTCAAACACCACTCCTGCCCTTAAAAAAAAATTCCCCTTGCTCACATTGTATGAGCTCCCGGCAGGAGAAAGTGGGCGTTCCCCAGCAGGCGCAACATCACTGAAGCCTGCAAGAGCTGTGCCTCACCATACCCCGCACACTTAATGAGTTTGCAAGTCCAAGTGGAGACCAAACTAACTATTTGACTTGCGGTAGGGCACAGAACAGAGCCACCTAGTAACCGTTTTTTCAATCACATTAAAATCATATAAAGGTTGAGAATTTTAACAGCAAGCAAATAGCAAAGTGTCTTATAATAACACAAGGAACAATATATTTAAAGTTTAGTTTGGTGACAGGTACTCTTTAAAGTCAACTGGGAGGAGGCACACAGTCGGCACTGCTAATATGCCCGGAACAAACACACCCTTGTAGGGATATTGACTTGCAGGTGTAAGATACCAAAATAGCAATAGCATCAATTGATCCGGTGCTCAGTGAATTGAATAGAGGTTCAAAGTCCCATAATGTAATAGTAGAGAGAAACTCACGGCACTTGGTCTGGATGCAGTTAAAAGTCATTAATCCCAGTTGAGGTACATACAGGCGTCGGGAGGGGGAGAAGAGACGGGACAACGTCCGTTTCGCAGCTCATGCCGCTTCCACGGGTCCCTACATCACTTCTCCTTCCTTCACACATTTAATACAGCTTGGGAAGTGCACCTGTTCAGTGAGGGTGTTAACCCATCAATCACCGAATGGTGCCTGTATCCAAAAAACAACACCTAGTTCACATTATGCGTTAACACAACAACACATCATCCAATTGAAATTACATAGTGACAATGGAAACCTGTGCACAAATATTATACAAGTCGTAAAACACAAAAGATAATACATTTTAAGTCTTTAAATTTAAAACTCTTTAAAGTCATAAGATCTGTCAACAGCTAGCCTGCTTGCTGATGGTTTACATACTACCATATTATCTTTACCCAATATGCCTGTAATATAAAAGATAACAAAGTTAAATTACACATGTACTAGATTTTACATTAATCACATAGCCAGTGTTATATTACGGTTGAGTTTCACACAAAGATCTGACACTTAGTTACTTCTGGGAAAGTTTTAGCTCTCACCTTTTGGTTCCTATGTAGATGTCTTACTGCTTTATTCCATATGTAGATGTGCTGCAGTGTGTCAAAGTACTGATTGTACATGCATACATGTGTAACTTCTCTTTCTTTTGCAGGTAGTATGGTACACACTTTAGCCTGGAGTGACCTATCCAATATATTGTGTGGTATTCAGGACAGTCGTTTCACAGTCTGGTACTATCCAAATGTAGCCTATGTAGATAAAGAATTGCTTCCAAAGACAATTACTGAGAAAGATAGAAGGTATGTTTGTGTCTCAAATCATTTCACTTGTTATATTTGAAAGCCCCTTCACAGGCGTACCTTTTAGATCTGCTGCAAGCTTCTATTTGTGAGCGGAGTAGTTTGTGTTTTTTATAAATGAAAAGCAAGAGTCCACAGGGTGGGCTGATCCTCTCAAGTGCCCATCATTTCCATCCCCTACAGCACAGAGGCTGTGAATCAATTGCAGAAAGAGGTACATATACATAAAATGGTACATATTTTGTGCATCCAGTTGCATTTACTTTAGATCCAAAGAGGATCTAAAGCCTGTTTCCATTTAGTGTCCATTTATTTTACTATTGTGCCTTTACTGTCTTGTGCTCTGTTATTGTGATCTAGCAAAAGCTACTTTTGCAACCTAGTTTAATTCATTACATGGACCCCTGAGAGAGTCTATGAAGTGGAGAACAGAAACATGTTGTGCTGGGATGGCTAAATTGTTTGGGAGCACAATAGGGCAAGCAGCTTGAGGGTCAGGTTATGGCCCAGGTAGTACTTTTCAGAGCAGCTACACAAGGCTTATAGGGTGAGAGCTTCCCAATAGAAAGTAATGGTTATAGGCCCCTTCTTAGACCTCCTCATATACACAGTTAGGAAGCCAACCCATGTCCATGGGTGGTAAGAATGTTATGATTTATTGCCTTACACCAGCACTCTGGCATCTTTGTAGTTTGGTAGCTGTTCTGGTATTATGTGCTATTGGTGTTCTTATATATTTGTTGGATATATTTTGCCTAGTGACATTTTTAATCACCTAAATATTATAGTTGTTCACTAAAGTTATATTGTGCACTGATAGAAGCATGCAGTCGCACCTGAAACATGTAAGCATTGAAGTCTGTGTTTGTACTGTTTTTTGCTGCTCGTTGTAATATTTTGGAATTAAGATTACAATCTTAATGAACTTACCTCGCAAGATCGTCCTCGTCTGTGATTCCTCTTTTTACTTACTCTGATGATGTAATATCCCTGCTGATGATGTTCTGAATCCGCTGTGGCAAATCACTAAGGCTGCACTAAGTTTGGAGTGTCATCAGCAGAGTAGGGAGAGGCTGTCATCAGGGTAAGTAAATACAGACACCAGGGCAGATCAGAGCGCTGCCACTGAACCAGACAAAGTATGTACGCTGTACTCCTTTATATAACAGCCCTAGCTACAGTTCAGTTTTTAAATAAATCGTAATACCCCTTTAAATAAATATAATATATTATATAACCTGAATTGCCATTAGGAATTTTAATAATAAGATATTGAGACCCTGAAAAGTTATGAAAAGTGCTCACCCCACATAATTTGCAAAATACAGTGAGCTATTGCGCCATCTGCTGGATATTGTATGACAGAATTGATATGTTCATCACCACAGACTGACACTGCATTCATCCTAAATACCTCATGAAATAGGAATTCCTGCTGAGGTTTGAATTTGCTACTAATTATTATTGTAATTCTACTTGTATCCGCATTTAATTTCATACAGTATATTCCTTTGAAGTCTTAATAGACGACTAACACATTTTATATTGGCTTCATAAAGCCAATGCAAATGGATTGTTTAATATATAGTCCCAGTATGTTTTTGTGAAACCACAGAGCCTCGAAGAGAAGAAAGTGACTCAACATAGCGAAAACATTTAGTAGGGCTGTGGTGTCTTGGTGAGGGCCACCACTTCTGGACTGGATCTGTAAATGAGTCAGTGCTTACTAATTTTCCTCCATGCTACCAGTTGATAATAGTTGCCCATGCAATTAGGATTTTTTTGACAACTATTTTTATTTGCTGTCAGAAGGTCATATGTCATCAGTTATTAATGTAGGAACTCTGCTGTGACCCACATTAAGTTAGCCATATACATTTCATGATAGGCGGACACAAAATCAGGTGGAGCAACTGACCATTTCCCTGATGACAGATGTTGGAGGAGGATGGGGGGGGGGGGGGGGGGTGAGGTGACTGGGAGAACTGTGTGTTGGATTTCAGCATTCTCAGTCTTTTATGGGAGATTACCTGCTGTCAGTTGTGTCGGTTAGCGGCTTATTCCACCCTCCCTATTGAGAATCCATGCACACTTAGGGCTACTAAGCAGGAATGTGTATGGGGAACAGAAGCAATATCTGTCAGCTGAATGAGTATTCAGCACATTCAGTTGTCTAGGAAGCATGGCCACCTACAGTTCCCTTAGAGCATTCCGTGTCATATTAGTTTCTCAATGTTAGGTGGAAGTTAGTACAGAAGCAGTCATAGAAATTGTAAAATTACCACTTTCTTATGTCCTCCTCCATGACAGCACCACTGGAGGTTAACGCCCATCACCCTAATAGCAACAAAAAGCAAAAGACAATGTTTTTCATGGAATGTTTTTCATGTCCCTCTAGGGCAAGACAGAGAGTAGGTCTCTGATAGACCTGGAAGAATTATATTTATTTATTTTTCAAGCATGTAGTCATGGGGCTGGTTTATGTTTAATGCCAGACAGCAGGAGAGCGGTCATTATCTGTATTCCTCCTTTCTAAGCTGTTCTTTGCTTCTGCAGGGTCCCTCTTTCTTCCTGTGTCCTCCTGGTAATGCTGGAGGGACAAACGCAGGTTTGATGGGGTCTCCAGCCCCCCCCCCCCCCCCGGGCTCCCTCTCTTCCCCTGCCTCCATTACAGTCCTCCCTGGGAAAATATGTAACTGCAGAAAAACTCCAGTACCACCAATTGGCATTGGTGATTTCCATACTCCTTCATTCTGGTCCTATCTTCAGTCGAGTTCTCTTCTGTTGACGGCGTCTGCCATGGCCTCCAATACACGCGCATGGAACCTCTAGTGGCTGGAGGTTTGGTGTCATTGCCGGGCGCATACTGGTGATGTCACTTCCAGTGGACAGCTGTGATTGCAAGCAGCAGGAAATTTCCCTGCTTGGTACACAGCAGCCTTTCTACTTCTGGTGCAGAAGGTCTGTGGCGCCTAAGATGTGGGCAGCCTTCCCATGGAAGAAGTTGCGTGATTCCTGATGCTGTCTTTAAGAAGGCACCCTTCGCTCTGATTCTTTGGAGGCTAACACGAACCCTAGCCCAATAATTTCAAGCCAATATGTAATTAATCCGCTAATAAGATTCTTCTATCATGTATGATATAAAATCTGGATTTATTGATAGTATAAAATTGTCTTTTATGGATAAAATGAAAACTTGAGTCCACCAGGAGATACAAACTTCCCGCCCAGCAGAGATTCCTCAACCTGATCCTTCCCCCCCCCCCCCTAGTGAAAAAAGAGTAAAACTGTTTTTGTGGAGCATTTTAGTTCAGAGGCTGATAGCTTTCTGGCTCTTAATCTGGACCAGGATATAAAAGAAAGGAGAGCTCTCTTCATCCCTTTGTGAGAAGGATGAAAGCAAATATTTCTTTGCATCTGTTTACATGGAGGAACTTCTAAAATCAGTAGACTTACAGGTAGCTAAGGTTACCAAAAACACTACCATTTGAAAATTCATTTGAGGGGTCGTATGGATAACAAGGCAGAAAGTGTCCTATAAAAAATGTTGGCAGCCCTTTTAAAAAAAAAACAATATGGAATCTAGGTGCATGATACAGTGTGTGATGGCTGTACCAATTAAAAGACAATCTGCAAGAAGCAGGGCCAGATTAAGACTGCCTGGAAGATGGAGCACTTCATTATGATGGGGCCCCCGCCCCCCGATAGTCCCCCTTCCCTTCCACTGAGACCTGTTGCGGGGCTGTCAAGTAAGGAACAGACTGAGACCAAAAATAGGCCTGGGTATATTAGACTATGTCCCCCTTTTTTTTTTTTGGTGGGTGTCACAAGAGTCAGGCCCCGTTAAAATAAAATGGGCTGCATGGTCTAAAATCACTTCAGTTCAAGTCACTCTTTCCAGCTGTTGCAAAGCTACAACACCCATTATGTCTGGAGATCTTCAGGCGTTATAGAGTTGTAGTTTTGTAACAGCTGGAGCCTCAAATTGGGGTACAGTGTCATCCATTATTACTGCAAAACTTAGAAGTGAGGAGAGATCTAATGGGACAGTCAGGAGAATACACAAACATAAAATGACTCACAGGAGACATCTTCTCTGTTGTCTTTCCTTTTCTTATTCATCTGGCCCAGACGCCAGGTCTTCTTCCAGCTTCATCTTCCTCTGTAAAGTTTGACGCCTGGACATCATTGGTTCCTCACTCTGGCAGCCGATCCTCATCCTCTGTATAAAGACAACAATCATAACCCTTCAAGAGACTGTGCTTCCTAAATATAATACTGCCAAACCCTGTGTACCCTGTATATAATACTGCCAAACCCTGTGTACCCTGTATATTATACTGCCAAACATCATGCCCTCTACAAATAATACTACCACACACTGTGTCTTCCGTAGTGTGCACAGAGCAGCAGCATCCCATTGAAAACAAGCAAAATTCTGCCGGCGAAAGTTCGTAGTGTGGACGAGCCCTAATTCCTCCAGACCCCTCTGCCCCCCCAGACCCCTAAGTCCTCCTCCAGACTCCTGCTCCCAGAGACCCCTAAGGCTAGGTTTCCCCCTTTTTTTAACCTGCAAAAACACAGAAAAACTGCTACTGCTTTTTCCTGTGTTATGGTAATTTTATGGCATTTTTTTCTTGTGCTTTTGCCTTCTCTGGAAACTTAGCCTTAGCCTTAGTCCTCCACTGGTCCTTAAAGGAGTACTCCACCCCTAGACATCTTATCCCCTATCCAAAGGATAGGGGATAAGATGTCTAGGGGTGGAGTACCCCTTTAAGTCCCCACCCCTTCAACACTCCTGGTCCTTCTCCACTATTCCACTTTTCTGAACCCCCTACCCCCCCTCAGTCCCCTTCACACTCCTCTGCCCCCTTTACCTAACCCACACTTACCTTACCTCATCCCCCACCCCACCCCCCAAACAACCTCACTTCAGCCCCCCATGCCCTCCTGGTCCTTCTCCACTACACTTTTCTCCACCAACCCCACCCCCAGTTCCCCCACATTAGGTTGTATTTCCCCCACAGTAGGTTGCAGTTCCCCCGCATTAGGTTTTAGTCCCCCCACATTACGTTGGCAGTGTCCCCCACAGATATACAGCCTCCGATCATATACAGTGTATGGCTGGAGAACTGTATGTTTGCCTAGGGGCCATAGCAGCAGGTCCCGGGACCGGAGGAGCGGTGGTCGGAGCACTGAAGATGACGTGTAGGTAACTTACCATGCGTGCATCCTCGTTGCTCCGCTCCTATGGGCGCACGCACAGGACGTCAGTGATGTCCCTGCGTGCGCTACCTCCCTGCGTTTTTAAAGTTATTGCGGGGCCACAGAAAGGTAACCGGGACATCCTTGTGTCCAGAAAAGATCTTTCAGGACACAGGGATGTGCTGCTGAATGTGAGGGGGGGGGAGGGGGAATTACAGTATTTATCTACGTATAACACACACTTGCATATAACACGTACCCTCATTTTCACAGGAAAATTTGAGGGGAAAAAAATAAATGTAAAATAAATGACTATAACTCTGAACTATGTGCCTCATCATCCCCCCAACTTTGATTCCCCTTGATCCTCAGTTCCCCCCCCCCCTCCTTCCTCCCCCTTTTATCAGCCTCTGTGCCATATTTACCCCCCCCCCCCGCCTCCTTTCCCACATTTTCCCCTGCTCATCATTCCCCCCCCTCCTGCTCATCATCCCCCCTACTCATCATTCCCTGCCCCTGCTCATCATTCTCCCCCCTGCTCATCATTACCCCCCCTGCTTATCACTACCCCCCCTGCTCATCATTACCCCCCCTGCTCATGATTCTCCCCCCCGCTCATGATTCTCCCCCCTGCTCATTATTACATCCCCCTGCTCATCATTACCCCCCCCCCCGCTCATCATTAACCCCCCTGCTCATCATTAACCCCCCCTGCTCATCATTAACCCCCCCCCCCGCTCATCATCAACCCCCTCCGCTCATCATTAATCCCCCTGCTCATCATTACCCCCCAACCCCCCCCCCCCCCCACTCATCATTACCCCCCCCCCCCCCCCCCCCGTTCATCATCCCCCCCCCTGCCAATCATTAATCATTCCCCCCATCATTGCTCCATGAGCACCAATAATGATCCGGCCCAAGGCACCCCTAGAGAGCAAAATTGCAACACACTCAGTTGCACTTTCAAATACAGCTAGACATGCCTTGTGGTTGAATGTATAGTTTGGGGGATACAGTTTCCAAAACAAAACTATGCTCATTTCCTTTTTGCAGGAGAATATGTGTTTGGTTCTACATTGGCCAAGTTTTAGATAAAGTGTCTTATAAAAAGAAGCCCCCGCCAGAATCCCCACGCTACTAAGAAGAAAACTTCCTTTCGTTCCTCAAGTTATCAATCCCAAGTCTCTAGATCCAGATGCTAAAACTTCAATAAAGGAGGCAGAGAAGAAATATCCTTGTGGGATCTTACTGTCGTTCCTTGGAAAAAACAGTGACTATACAGTGGGCACCAGAATTCAGGGCTTCTAGAAAGAATGGAAGAATGAAAGATACAGCCAACACCTGTATTCTAAATTCCATTAGGGACGCACTCAAAATAGAGTTTTCGGCTTATCATCCATCAAGTTTTGCCTTGACTCTACTTCCATCTGTGACCTTTTAGAAAAGCCCTAGAAGATGGAATAAGCAATCTTCTCAGTATGAAAGTGATGACTCTAGTTCCTCAAGAAGAGAGGAGCAGGTCAGACTATCATCGTCTATTTATCTTCCAGAAGCCCAATGGACCCTACAGAACAATAATCAATCTGAAACCAAATTAGTCACTTCATTATTTATTCAATAAAAACAGCTATTCCTCTAATCACTGGATGCCAACAATCGTATCACTGGATGCCAACAATGGATCTTCAAGATCCATCGGTCATCATAGACCACCAGATACATCACTTTCAATTTCAGGCTATTGCTTTTGGCCTTGCATTGGCACCTCATATATTTACAAAACTGATGACCAAAGTGGTTGCTCATCTAAGAAAGAAAGGGGTATCATAATACCATGGGAGGAGATTTACCAAACCTGTGTAGGGGAAGAGTGGTACAGTTACCCATAGCAATCAATCAGATTTCATCTTATTTTTCAGAGGCATTTTTAAAAATGAAATAAGCGATATGATTGGTTGCTATGGAATACTGTTAGATATTTGGACAATTGACCAGGATATTTTTATTCAGTTTTAGTGTAGAAATAAAAGGAAGAAGGTCTCCAAAAATATGTTATTAAATTGGATTAAAAAGGCAATCTGTGAATGTTGGGAGATGCTAGGGTTCCTATCTCCATCTGGGCTTAGGACCCATTCTACTACAGGGATATGGAATTCCTATCGCCCGACGCCTGGGACATGCAATTCCGGGCGCCGGGCAGGTGAATTTTTCCGGCCCTTAGCCCATCTTCGGGCAAGCAGGGCCGGACCTGACAAGCACTGCGGAGCTCTGCAGTCTGTATGGAACGACTCATGCCCACTCCATACTCCTCCGAATGCAGAGCAGGGGGAGATAAGAAGCTGTGTACGTCCTATCTCCCCTGCTCTGCCTTCTTTCTCCCTGTGCAGACCTGCGTCCTCTGCCTTCGCTCCACACAGCTCTAGCTTCGGAGAGGAGCGGATGCAAGTCTGCACGGGGTGCAAGTTTCCACCTCACACCGCCGCTAATAGCCAGCATGCGGTGCTCAGCAGTCTGTATGGAGTGGGCTCCGGGCTCCTGCCTGCTTCATAGCTGTTTTCAGTACCAGGGGGCCGCCACTAATAGCCAGCATGCGGCAATTGCCGTGACTGGCTATGAACCCTTTAGATCGCCACCCTCCAAAGCTGACAGCGGCATCTAAAGGGACATGTGTATGCTCCCTGGTGGGCTAGTGGGGTGGATTGCCCCCCCGCAGAGTGATCGCAGGGGGGCGATCCACTATAGAGGTTGCCGGAGGGCTTACCTCTGTTCCCTGCTGTCCCGTGGCTCTGTCATTGATAGAGGCTGGCTGGACCAGGCTCTATCAATGGATCGCAGAGCACACAGATTAATTGAGTTCAATAGAACTCTATTCATCTATATGAGGAGGAATCTAATGATTCCTCCTAAAAGTCTGTGTAAAAAAAAAAAAAAATTTTGAATAAAAGATTAAAAAACACACATTAACCCCTTTTATGTTAAAAGTTCAAATCACCCCCTTTTCCTATATAAAAACATGCAAACATAATAAAAATAAACATATTTGTTATTGCTTCGTGCGTAATTGTACGACCTATTAAAATATAACATTATGTATCCCGTACGGTAAATGTTAAAAAAATACCAAACCACAGAATTGCAATTTTTATAATATCCCCAGAAAAAAAGTTAAAAAGGGATTAAAAAGTTAGATCAATACCAAAATGGTACCGATGCAAAAAAAAAAAAAGATTATGGCGCAAAAAATGAGCCCTCATACAGCCTGGTATGTGAAAAAAATAAAAGATACAGGTCAAAAAATGGCAATTAAAAAAATTTCAAAAAAGTTCTGAATTTTTTTAAATTAGTAAAACATGACGTAAACTGTAAAAATCTGGTATTGCTGTAATCAGGCTGGCCTAAAGTATGAAACGAACATGTTAGCTCAACCACAAGGTAAATGGCGTAGAAAAGAAAACCACCAAATCTGCAAAATTATCTTTTGTGATTAAGCAGAAAATACCAATCTGCCCTACCTAAGCAATTTTCAGTTTTTACTTTGCAGTGGTCCAGGATTTATCATTGCGAAACTCGCACGTAAGCAAATAAAAGTCGTAAACCCCCTTCAAAAGTTGCAAGTGTAAGCAAGGTCAGACCGGGCTTACAAACTTGCCTATGACAGCATTTTCAAAAAGTGCATGTGATACTTTTTGTGCGACTTTTTGCACAACTCCGCTCCCCGGCACCCACTCACATCTACCACCTGCCTGCAAGTTTTTGGGACTACAGCTCCCAGCATGTCCTCACTATAAGGGCATGCTGGGAATTGTAATCCTGCAATAGCTAGCAGGTGTGTGGTTGATGTGGGCGGGTGGTCGGGGAGTGAAGCTGTGCAAAAAGTCGCACAAAAATGTGGTCGTTTAAACTTTAAAGGGGTAGTCCAGTAGTGAAAAACGTATCCCTTATCTTAAGGATAGGGGATAAGTTTCAGATCGTGGGGGGTCCAACCGCCGGGGCCCCCCACCACGATCTCTCTGTATGGGGCCCCGGCTCGCTGGCCAGATGAAGCGACGGCCAACACGCCCCCTCAATACTACTCTATGGCAGAGCCGGAGATTGCCGAAGGCAGAGCTCCGGCTCTGCCATAGAGTTGTATTAAGGGGGCGTGTCAGCCGCCACTTCGTGCGGTGGTCAACATGCCCCTTCCCGCGGGCTGTCGGGGCCCCGTACAGGAGATCACGGGGGGCCCCAGAGGTCGGATCCCCCCCCCCCCCTGCGATCTGAAACTTATCCCCTATCCTTAGGATAGGGGATACGTTTTTCACACTGGATACCTCCTTTAAAACTTTGGGGCCTTTTAATCTTTTTGTCTCCTTTTTTCCTGTACCTATATGGGTGGTGGGCATTAACCTCATGTGGTGCTGTCATGGAGGACTCCTAGAAACTTTTTTGGGAAATTCCCATGTGTGGGACCAGCGTAAAATTATGGACGAAACTGTGATAGGGAAAATAGAGTAGTTACCCATAGCATCCAGTAAGACTCATCCTTTAATTTTTCATAGGCGCTTCATAAATAAAAGCAGAAATCTAATTGGTAGCTTTGAGTTAAAGAGACAATATCACTGTATAATTCTATATAATACTGTACAATAAAAGACAAAAAACTCATCACTTATGTACCGTATATACTCGAGTATAAGCCAAGTTTTTCAGCACGATTTTTCGTGCTGAAAACACCCCCCTCGGCTTATACTCGAGTGAACTCCCCCACCCGCAGTGGTCTTCAACCTGCGGACCTCCAGAGGTTTCAAAACTACAACTCCCAGCAAGCCCGGGCAGCCATCGGCTGTCCGGGCTTGCTGAGAGTTGTAGTTTTGAAACCTCCGGAGGTCCGCATGTTGAAGACCACTGCGGCCTTCGACATCATCCAGCCCCCTCTCACCCCCCTTTAGTTCTGTACAGTACTCACCTCCGCTCGGCGCTGGTCCGGTCCTGCAGGGCTGTCTGGAGAGGAGGTGGTCCGGTGGGACAGTGGTTCCGGGCTGCTATCTTCACCGGGGAGGCCTCTTCTAAGCGCTTCGGGCCCGGCCTCAGAATAGTCACGTTGCCTTGACAACGACGCAGAGGTGCGTTCATTGCCAACGTACTTCTGCGTCATTGTCAAGGCAACACCTCTATTCCGGGCCGGAAGCGCGGAGAAGAGGCGCCCCCGGTGAAGATAGCAGCCCAGAACCACTATCCCACCGGACCACCTCCTCACCGGACAGTCCTGCAGGACCGGACCAGCGCCGAGCGGAGGTGAGTACTCAGAACTAAAGGGGGCTGAGAGGGGGCTGGATGATGTCGAAGGCCGCAGTGGTCTTCAACCTGCGGACCTCCGGAGGTTTCAAAACTACAACTCCCAGCAAGCCCGGACAGCCGATGGCTGCCCGGGCTTGCTGGAAGTTGTAGTTTTGAAACCTCTGGAGGCCCGCAGGTTGAAGACCACTGAGGGCGAATGATGAGAAGAGGATGATGAAGGGGGGTGTGTGGGATGATGAAGGGGGGTGTGTGGGATGATGAAGGGGGGTGTGTGGGATGATTACAAGGGGATGATGAAGGGGGGATGTGTGGGATGATGACAAGGGGATGATGAAGGGGGGATGTGTGGGATGATGACAAGGGGATGATGAAGGGGGGATGTGTGGGATGATGACAAGGGGATGATGAAGGGGGGATGTGTGGGATGATGACAAGGGGATGATGAAGGGGGGATGTGTGGGATGATGACAAGGGGATGATGAAGGGGGGATGTGTGGGATGATGACAAGGGGATGATGATGAGGATGTTAATGACGGGTCTGGATGATGACGGGGGTCTGGATGATGACAGGGGGGGATGATGTATTTCCCACCCTAGGCTTATACTCGAGTCAATAACTTTTCCTGGGATTTTGGATTGAAATTAGGGGTCACGGCTTATACTCGGGTCGGCTTATACTCGAGTATATACGGTATGTATGTGACTTGCAGCATGGCTAATGTATCTTTTTTTTTACAGGAAACCAATATAATGACTATAGCTCACATCATGTTGCATTTAAATCCATATTCACTTGTACTTTGAATTGCTTTTACAGTGAGTATAGTAAGAGTCCTCAGATTGTGAGCTTTGTTGGGAACAGAGTGACAATTCGAAGAAGTGATGGCTCCCTGGTTCACACAAACATATCGCCATATCCAGCAATTATTCATGACTACATTGCTACTGCAAAGTGGAATGAGGCTGTTCGGCTCTGCCGGTTTGTTAAGGTAAATTATTTTGTTCTATAGATTGTCTGTTAGGATTTGCCTACCGAACAGCTCAACCCTAAAAATATTATCAATTTGAAGAAGATCTGCCAGCTGAGTATGCTTAAATTTGCTGCCTGCTACAGGCAGTTCATTCAAAGCTCATTTCCACTGGTAGATCTTGTTCTGAATCAGCAGTTAGTGCCCTTGAACAACTTACTGCATACTTTATGTTTTCTATGTTCTGGGCTCTTGCCATGCTGGGGAACACCTCCTGGGCACTTTTAGGGGTACTCCACTGGAAAACATTGTTATATATTTTTTTTAATCAACTGGTGCCAGAAAGTTAAACATATTTGTAAATTACTTCTATTAAAAAAATCTGAATCCTTCCAGTGCTTATCACATACTGTTATGATCCACAGGAAGTTCTTTTCTTTTTGAATTTCTTTTCTGTCTGAGCGCAGTGCTCTCTGCTGACACCTCTGTCTATTTTAGGAACTGTCCAGAGTAGGAACAGTTCCTAAAATGGACAGAGGTGTCAGCTGAGAGCTCTGTAGTCAGGGAAAAAGGAAATAAAATTAAAAAAAACTTCCTGTGGATCATAACAGCTGTTGATAAGTACTGGAAGGATTAATATTTTTTAATAGAAGTCATTTACAAATCTGTTTAACTTTCTGGCACCAGTTGATAAAAAATATCCAGGGGCGTTCCCCTTTAAGCCTCATTTGTATAAGTAAAGGCTTTTATCTGTTCTTGACACTCAGGAGTAAGACTTTCAAGGTAAGTTAACCTAAGACCCCTAATGTACAGGTGAAACTCTAAAAATTAGAATATTGTGCAAAGTACATTTATTTCAGTAATGCAACTTAAAGGGGTTATCCATCATGAGGTGATTTTACCTGGCAGACAGTAATGGACATCCTTAGGAAAGATCTGCACTTGTCTTGGGGCTAAATGGCTATGTTGTGAGATTACCATTATACTGTGGCTAGCTTTTTGTGAATTGGTATTTCCTGTTTCAGTTTTCTTTACAAATTTTACCTACAAATCCCATAATTCCATTTTCCTCTCTCCCACACATCAGCCACCCCACCCATTGAAACATAAATGAGCTGCAGCCATTCAAAAGACCTGTGGTTTTCAATCAGGGTGCCTATAGCTGTTGTATTAGTTGCAGATTGATCTCTCTCCCACTAAGTGATCCCTCCACCCATTGAAGCAGACAGGCTCCCTGTCATCAGCTGACTAGTGAGTCAGGTCTCGGCCGCATTGCAACCTGGGAAAAATCTGAGGCAACAGTCATTTTGTATGCTGTTAAAAATAAATATTGGGGTGAAAACCATATAAGAATTGTGAGAAAACCATCACATACAGGTACAGACACTGTATTATGAACTACACTAACTTTACAGCCCCTGTAGCATAGTCAAATAAAAAAAAAATCCTGGAATACCCCTTGAAAAGGTGAAACTAATATATGAGAGAGACTCATTACATGCAAAGAAAAATAGTTAAAGTCATGATTTGTCATAATTGGGATGATTATGGTTACAGCTCATGAAAAGCCCTCCCCAATTACTATGATTTGGGGAGCCATGTCATCTGCTGTTGTTGGTCCACTGTGCTTCATTACCGTATTTTTCACCCTATAGGACGCACCGGCATATAAGACGCACCCAATTTTAAAGGTGCAAAACCTAGAAAAAAAGATTCTGAACCCAACAGGCATCTTCAACCTGTGGACCTCCAGATGTTGCAAAACTACAACTCCCAGCATGCCTGGACAGCCGTTGGCTGTCCAGGCATGCTGGAAATTGTAGTTTTGCAACATCTGGAGGTCCGCATGTTGAAGACCACTGGATAGGAGGTAATAGTCACGTGTCCCCGCCGCTCCTGACCCGTCACCGCTGCCCTGGATGTCGCTCCATCACTGTCGCCGCGTCCCCGGGGTGTCCCCGTCGCTCCGGACGTCTTCTTCCCCGGGATCCATGCTCTCCTTCGCCGTCATCACGTCGCTACGCACGCCGCTCCTATTGCATGACGGGACGGCGTGCGCGACGCCGTAATGACGTCGAAGGAGAGCGCCGGCCATGCAGGGGATCCCAGCACAGAACAGACACCGAGGAGGCAGGTAAGGTTCCTCCCGGTGTGCTGTAAGCTGTTCGGGATGCCGCGATTTCACTGCGGCGGTCCCGAACAGCCCGACTGAGCAGCCGAGTTAGTGTCACTTTCGCTTCAGACGCGGTGGTCAGCTTTGATCGCCGCTTCTGAAGGGTTAATACAGGGCATCACCGTGATCGGTGATGTCCTGTGTTAGCCGCGGGTCCCGGCCGTTGATGGCTGCAGGGACCGCGGCGATAGGTGTGTATTCGCCGTATAAAACGCACCAACTTTTCCCCCCCAGTTTTGGGGAAGAAAAAGTGTGTCTTATACGGCGAATACACACCTGAAGCACTTCATGCTTTCTTTCCTTTTAAGTTATATTAATGAAATACAATGGACTTTTTCACGATATTCAAATTTTTTGAGTTTCACCTGAATTTTTAAGACAATAAGGCTTTACTATCTGTGACTGTAATATAGTTTAGCTACTCTTGTGGGCAACCTCTAGTCAGTGGATTAAGCGTTCTAATACGGCTGCAGATCTCATGCCCCTGGCATTCATTTGAGCATCAGGCTGTTGTGTTGGCTGGAACAATGAAGCTGGCTTGTGTGAACATCTGCACTGCAGCGTATGTCAAAGTACAGACAAAGCCTTTTCACTTTTCTCTTGAATTGGTCTATTGAGAGCAATGAACGCAGTTGCAACTTAGCAAAATTAAATTTGCAAACCTAGTTTTATAGCCACATAAATGTTCTTTTGACTTTTGATTAAAAACAATGTTGCTATGAGCAGCATAAGCAAGATGTTTAGGGTAGTATTTTCTTGATCAGAACCGTTCATTTAGTCTACTTTATATTTAGGGAAAACACATTCTCAATAAATGATTGATGTATTAGTAAAGTCTGTATTTGTTTGCACAGTTTATAATAACCTAATCTACATAAATTTAAGGTGATTTCGTCAAACACTTTATTTCCTGTAATGTCTGTTCTCTACAGCCTTAATGATAATAAATTGAAATACAAACCATTTCTAGCAAAATGAGCTATAAAGGAGTTTTAAACTCTTCCTGTAAAACTCATAATGGTGTTAACTTCTTTTGATCCCTTTGTTCTCACAACAATCCTTTTATGTCCTCCCACAGATTTCCTATAAATATTTTAGAGGGAAAATTTCCCAGTGCAAAATGGCATCTTGGTGTCAGTATTCCCTTAACATCTATGATCCATCAATATGTTCAATATTGTTAAAGACGTAGACATGACTGTCAGTTTTATTAAAGCACACAGGATGGTTGTGTATTAATGGGGTACTCCGGTGGAAAACGTATTTATTTATTTATTTTTTTTTTAAATCAACTGGTGCCAGAAAGTTAAACAGATTTGTAAGTGACTTCTATTAAAAAATCTTAATCATTCCAGTACTTATTAGCTGCTGAATACTACAGAGGAAATAATTTTCTTTTTGGAACACAGAGCTCTCTGCTGACATCATGACCACAGTGCTCTCTGCTGATACCTCTGTCCATTTAAAGAACTGTCCAGAGTAAGAGAACATCCCCATAGAAAACATATGCTGCTCTAGACAGTTCCTAAAATGGACAGAGATGTCAGAAGAGAGCACTGTGGTCATGATGTCAGCAGAAAGCACTGTGTTCCAAAAAGAAAATAATTTTCTCTGTAGTATTCAGCAGCTAATAAGTACTGGAAGGATTAAGATTTTTTAATAGAAGTAATTTACAAATCTGTTTAACTTTCTGGCACCAGTTGACTTAAAAAAATAAAAATAAAAAAAAGTTTGCCACTGGAGTACCCCTTTAAAGGGAGCAAAAGGCAATTTGTAGCATTTTTACTCTGTTCTAAATATTTCAACCATAGAATGACCAGACAGTACTGCCATTTAGGGTCCAAATAATACCACCATGCAAGCCCCTGTCCAAATAATACTACCATAAAGTGCCCATTTAACAATGTCAAGTATTGTTCTACCAATACCAACATTCATCGTCCACAGAATAGAGTGCTCAAATAGTATGCAGTATCCAAATAACACCCCTTAAAGGGCCCAGTTCAAGGGGTAATTCCCCTTTCAGAGAGTAAGACCATGGGTCTGAGTAGTGGCTGCGCATGTGCGCTGTCTCTTCATTAATTCAGAGGACATCCATCCTCTATTCTCCACAGTCAGACCCATACCAATTTGCTAGTTATCCTTATTCTGTGGAGAGAGGATAACATTCTGAAATAAGAATACCACTTTAGTGCTACCATGTAGCTTTTGCATAATACAGCAAATTGTTTCCAGATGTTTAAGAGTTAATTTAATTCTAGGGTGGTAAAGTCCCTGGTGGTCTAAGGCATTGAAGGTGGAATATTTTACTATTTTACTCTCAGGTTGTTCCATGAGATCCACTTCTCTGGTGGCCTAAGGAAATGGGAGCCCTGGGCAATTAACCTATTTGCCACCTTCTTGTCAACTGCCTTGTTTATAGAAACCAACTATCTAACCCGAATTTGCTTTTAGTGTATTCAAAAGGATACAGTTGTATTGTATATACAGTAGGGCAAATAAGTATTTAGTCAGCCACCAATTGTGCACGTTCTCCCAGATGTGAGAGGCCTGTAATTTTCATCATAGGTATACCTCAACTATGAGAGACATAATGAGAAAAAAAATCCATAAAATCACATTGTTTGTTATTAAATAATTTATTTGCAAATTATGGTGGAAAATAAGTATTTGGTCACCTACAATCAAGCAAGATTTTTGGCTCTCACAGACCTGCAACTTCTTCTTTAAGAGTCTCCTCTTTCCTGCACTCGTTACCTGTATTAATGGCACCTGTTTGAACTTGTTATTAGTATAAAAGACACCTGTCCACAACTTCAAACAGTCACACTCCAAACTCCACTATGGCCAAGACCAAAGAGCTGTCGAAGGACACAGAAACAAAATTGTAGACCTCCACCAGGCTGAGAAGACTGAATCTGCAATAGGCAAGCAGCTTGGTGTGAAGAAATCAACTGTGGGAGTAATTAGAAAATGGAAGACATACAAAACCACTGATAATCTCCCTCGATCTGGGGCTCCATGCTAGATCTCACCCCGTGGTGTCAAAATGATCACAAGAACGGTGAGCAAAAATCCCAGAACCACACGAAAGGACCTAGTGAATTACCTGCAGAGAGCTACGACCAAAGTAACAAAGGCTACCATCAGTAAAACACTACGCCGCAAGGGACGTATCCCCCTTCTTAAGCCAGTACATGTCCGGGCCCATCTGAAGTTTGCTAGAGAGCATTTGGATGGTCCAGAAGAGGATTGGGAGAATGTCATATGGTCAGATGAAACCAAAGTAGAACTTTTTGGTAAAAACTCAACTCGTCGTGTTTGGAAGAGAAAGAATGCTGAGTTGCATCCAAAGAACACCATGCTTCAGGGCTGTTTTTCTGCTAAGGGACCAGGACGACTGATCCGTGTAAAGGAAAGAATGAATGGGGCCATGTAGGGTAAGATTTTGAGTGAAAATCTCCTTCCATCAGCAAGAGCATTGAAGATGAAACATGGCTGGGTCTTTCAGCATGACAATGATCCCAAACACACCACCCGGCCAATGAAGGAGTGGCTTCGTAAGAAGAATTTCAAGTTCCTGGAATGGCCTAGCCAGTCCCCAGATGTCAACCCCAAAGACAACCTTTGGAGGGAGTTGAACGTCCGTGTTTCCCAGAGACAGCCCCAAAACATCACTGCTCTAGAGGAGATTTGCATGGAGGAATGGGCCAAAATACCAGCAACAGTGTGTGGAAAACTTGTGAAGACTTACAGAAAACATTTGACCTCTGTCATTGCCAACAAAGGGTATATAACAAAGTATTGAGATGAACTTTTGTTATTGACCAAATACTTATTTTCAACCATAATTTGCAAATAAATTCTTCAAAAATCAGACAATTTGATTTTATGGATTTTTTTTTCTCATTATGTCTCTCATAGTTGAGGTATACCTATGATGAAAATGACAGGCCTCTCTCATCTTTTTAATTGGGAGAACTTGCACAATTAGTGGCTGACTAAATACTTTTTTGCCCCACTGTACATAACTTCATCACATAATAGTACAAAAAGAAATGAGTTAGACAGGTTAGACATTTTAGTAGTGGCCACAACATAAAGCTGTACAATGTGAAGCTGCCATCCCTCACATAATGGCATGAATGTCAGAAAGTGATCTACTGTCCTGTTTCTTTTTATCATTATTTTTAAGAAAATGGGATGATACAAATCAACTAAATGTATTTGTTTTTACATGTGACATGTGAAACATTTTATCAAGCTGTCTCCTTATATATTTCCATGTACACAGGAGCAGACTACATGGGCTTGTTTAGCGGCTATGGCTATAGCAAATAAAGATATGTCAACAGCCGAAATCGCATATGCAGCAATTGGCGAAGTAAGAATACATAATCACTCCTTAAATACCAGCACTATCTTGATGAATGCTTGTTTTCTGCAGTGTCTATTATTTTTCTTGCAGATTGATAAAGTTCAGTACATAAATTCAATTAAAGATCTGCCATCAAAGGAATCCAGATTGGCTCACATCCAGCTGTTCAGTGGGAACTTTCAAGAAGCTGACGCCATTATCCTGCAGGCTGGCCTTATTTACCAAGCTATACAGCTCAACATTGACTCCTACAACTGGGAGAGGTAATACAAATATCAATGTCATTGAACATCAGACATTTGTAGAGGCTATATAAATGTAACAAGTTAACGTTTACAAGTTAAATGGGTTTTTCTTTAGCATTAAAACTAAATCTGGGGTTTTCACCAAGTGAACCTAGTACAGATCTACTGATAAGATTAAGCAAATTAAGTTATGGGATTTTCTAATATACTTTGTACATTAATTTATCACTGTCAAGATATCTGCTTGCAACCATTCGGTAGGAACATTCTTGGTTACATCCAGAGAGTCTGTCCTGGTCATGTGACACTTATATAGTTGCACAGCTTGTTACAAGAGAACATTGATTTGTGTACTCTAGCAATCATTACATGACTATCTGGGGCATATGGGAGGGGTTTCAATGGTATAAAAGCCAGATCGCAAGCAAATTGTTTCAACCGCATAAAACCTCAGAAATTGGATGATGTCAGTACAGTATCATTACACAATGCCTTCTGTTACATGTTGTGCGAGTTATTGCCACTTGTGTCAAATTGAAAGAACAGCCATACATGGACTGAGCAACCTTGGTTTATCACTTAGATTGATAAGTGTATTAGGCTGGGATGTCAGCATGTCCAGTTGGTTGGGATGCAAGCGACAAACTGGAATGACAGCAACAGGGGCACAGATGCGAAAATCTGCATGGACAAATCGTCAGACTAGAAGAATCGCGTGTATGATCCATTCTGCACTGTGATGGAAATTAAAGATCACAAAGCAAGCCCGGTGTGTTGTACAGTGTCTGCACAAACCATAAAAAGGCGCTTGCATGAAATTGGGCTACAAGCCAGATGTCCAGCTACAGGTGTTACATTGATCTTCCGCCACTGCTCCAAAGGCTGTCATGGTGCAGGGCAAAATGGCAATGGAGGCTAAAATCCTCTTCAGTGAGTCCAACTTTTGTCTCCACCTCATAGGAACACAACACCAGTCCTACTCCTGGGATTATGGAGTGGGGTGGCATTAGGGATGTCCCGGTACCATTTTTTTAAGACCGAGTACCAATACTTTAATTCTAGTACTTGCCGATACCAATTACGAGTACTTTTATTTTAAAGGGAATCTGACACCAGGGTGACCCGGTCTCTGGCGCTGCTTACCGTGCTGATATGTGGGTTCCTTGTTCTGCGCAATGGAGACGGCTGCTGTAATATGAGCCAAGATTTCTCTTCTCCATTGGGCAGAACAAAAAATTTGCATTATGGGCGAGACCAATGACCACATGGTGAGCAGCGGTAGAAACCGGGTCACCTGCACCATCTACCTATAAATTCAAGTTAGTGCAGGTGACTCTGCTGTAAGATTGCCTTTAATATTAGGTAGTATCCCCTTGCAGACACTAGCAGCAGCCCCCTGTAGACATTAGTAGCAGCCCCCCTGTAGAACGCAGCCCCCCTTGTAGACAGTGCCCCCCCTTGTAGACAGCAGGCACCCCCTGTGTACATTAGCAGCAGCCCCCCTGTAGACCGCAGCTCCCCTGTAGACTGCAGCCCCCCTTGTAGACAGCAGCCTCCCCCCCTGCAGATGTTAGTAGCATCCCCCCTGCAGATGTTGGCAGCCCCCCTGTAGACCGCAGCCCCCTTTGTAGACAGCAAGCCCCCCTTTAGACAGCAGCCCCCTGCAGATGTTAGTTGCAGCACCCCTGTAGACCGCAGCCCCCCTTGTAGACAGAAAGCCCCCCTTTAGACAACAGCCCCCCTGCAGGTTAGTAGCAGCCCCCCTTGTAAACAGCAGGGCCCCCTGTAGACACCCAGCAGGCCCCCTGTAGACTGCAGCCCCCACTCTTGTAAACAGCTCACCTGCGGCTGTCCTCTGACCGGTGCTGCTGCCCCATCCTCCCGTCCGCATAATGGCGTTCTGTGGAGGAGCATGTGACATACACGTGTGTGTCACATGCTCCTCCATGGAATGCCGTGATGCGGACGGGAGGATGGGAGAACGGGGCAGCGGAGCGGAAGCAGGTGTCAGATTTAGTATCTGGGACATTGAACGAGTCCCCGATACCAGGGAAATGGCTAGTATCAGTACCAATACTAGTATCGGTATCAAGACATCCCTAGGTGGCATAATGTATGGTAGCCAGACCACTCTGGTCGTTATCTTAATTACACGAACAGCTTTGTGTTACATTGATTTGTTAATTTCTCAGAAGTGTCCCAGGAGCATTTTTTTATTTTATTTTAAACACCAGGCCACATGTTGCTCATGCTACTTGTGGGCAGCCTGTGTGGCCTAAATATGCTACTATGGCCTGCATAATCTCCAGACCTGTCTCTCATAGAGGATATCTGGGACGCCATTGGTCGGCACTTGCAAAGGGAGCTGCCAGCATCTTGATGATTTACGTGCCCACATGCATTTGGAGTAGCAGAAGATTCCTCAGGCAACCATTAGTAACCTCATTGATAGAATGCCAAGGCATGTAAATGCATTAGTTTATGCATGTGGTATACATACTTAATACTGAATAAATCGAGATGTTTTGAATATTTTTGTTTCCATTTTTTTTTAATTATTTATCATCATTATCACTTCAGTAGTGTCTGAAGTTTCAAAAGTCTAGCACTAAACCTGTATTAAACACAAGAATTCACAAGTTTACCACCAACCACTGCCATAAAGTGAAAGAAGATGGCAGAATTGGCACAAAGAACTCAGGTCCATGGGCATGCGTACTGCTGTATTTTATACGCTGTCATGCCTGTGCGTCTTCACACCGATTCCTCTGCTTAGACGCTGTTGTGAGCATCCTCCATGTGCATGCCCAGAGTGTCCTATCCTTTCGGGGCTGCGCGAGACTTACAGGTGAGCCAGGGAGGATTCAGCCGTGCCCGTGCTGTTAATCACGGCAGATGTGTAATATAGCTTATGGTTACAGGGGGTACATTTTGATGATTGGTTCCCTTTAATCATTATGTTAAATCGCTGTGCAATAACTAACATGTTTTTCTACTTATATATTTATGTATATTTTTATCTAATCATGATAAGAATTTGAGTGAATTTTATGTTTTGCCTTAGGGCCCTCGAACTAGCTGTGAAACACAAGACACATGTTGATACAGTTTTGGCTTATCGGCAAAAGTATCTGAAGGACTTCAATAAGAAAGAAACAAATAAAAGGTTCCTGCAGTATGCAGAAGGTGTAAGTAGAAATGTGCACTGATATTTTTCTTTCTTCTTTGTTCACCAACCGCAGGTATTCTCACCCATTCTTTTCCTACCTTGTAATAGTAGGGAAGGGCATTGGCTCACTGTGCTGCCTTAAAGGGGTATGCCGCCCCTAAATATCTTATCCCCTATCTTTGGATCCCCCCACGATCTCTCCTGCAGCACCCTTCAACTTCTGCCATGCCCCCTCCCATAGACTTTCATTGAGGGGGCGGACCGTGACATCACAAAGGGGCGGGGCCAGATGCCCCAGCCCCTGTGTCGCCCGTCATCAGGCACAGAGCGAAGTTCGCTCCATGCAGAAGATGACAGGGGGTGCTGCATGAGAGATTGCGGGGGGTCCCAGCAGCGGGACCCCCGCAATCAGACATCTTTTCCCCTATCCAAAGATAGGGGAAAAGATGTCTAGGGGTGGAGTACCCGTTTAATGCACTGTTGCTGACTTTTTTACATTGTAGTCCCCTATTTACTGTAAAATTACCAGCTGTATAACGTTACCAATTGAGTAGGGTGCTTTATTCCCTGTTGTAAATTATGACAGCATTGTAGTCGAGGGATATGTTCACAATTGAACCCTGTTTTCTGCTTTCTGTACAGATAACATTCAGAAATTTTAATATCTTTGTAAATAAATTATGTTTCTTGTACTGATCCTAAGTTACAACATGTGTTCTAATCTGAAAGCTGTGTGCTGGTGAGTAGTTGGTACAGATATACCTATAATTTTTTAGAGCTCTGACAACAGCCAATATAAATTTCCTGAACGTGTAACATTTTTAACAATTAACTGATATATGATGATCTTTGACATATTGACATATTGTTCTTAATGTACACAAATCTTTTTTAACCTTATGAATTATTTAACTATTAGTTTGGAAAAAGAGGAGAGATTTGATCACAATGTACACATATAAACAGTCATGGCCGTAAATGTTGGCACCCCTGAAATGTTTCTGGAAAATGAAGTATTTCTCACAGAAAAGGATTGCATTAACACATGTTTTGCTATGCACATGTTTATTTCCTTTGTGTGTATTGGCACCAAACCAAAAAAGGGAGAAAAAAAAGCAAATTGGACATAATGTCACACCAAATTCCAAAAATGGGCTGGACGAAATTATTGGCACCCTTAACTTAATATTTGGTTGCACACCCTTTGGAAAAAAAACAACTCTAATCAGTCGCTTCCTATAACCATCAGTAAGCTTCTTACACCTCTCAGCCGGAATGTTGGATCACTCTTCCTTTGCAAACTGCTCCAGGTCTCTCTTTTCCCAACAGCAATTTTAAGATCTCTCCACTGGTGTTCAATTGGATTTAGCTCTGGACTCATTGCTGGCCACTTCAGAAGTCTCCAGCGCTTTGTTGCCATCCATTTCTGGGTGCATTTTGACGTATGTTTGGGGTCATTGTCCTGCTGGAAGACCCAAGATCTTGGATGCAAACCAAGCTTTCTGACACTGGGCTGTACAGTGCGACCCAAAATCCATTGGTAATCCTCAGATTTCATGATGCCCTGCACAAATTCAATCACCCAGTGCCAGAGGCAGCAAAACAACCCCAAATAATCATTGAACCTCCACCATCTTTCACTGTAGGTACTGTGTTTTCTTTGTAGGCCTCATTCCATTTTCGCTAAACAGTAGAATGATGTGCTTTACCAAAAAGCTCTAACTTGGTCTCATCTGTCCACAATACGTTTTCCCAGAAGGATTTTGGCTTATTCAAGTTCATTTTGGCAAAATTTAGTCTTGCTTTTTTATGTCTCTGTCAGCAGTGAGGTTCACCTGGGTCTCCTACCATAGCATTTCATTTAAATGTCGACAGATTATTCGCGCTGACACTGATGCTCCCTGAGCCTGAAGGACAGCTTGAATATCTTTGGGACTTGTTTGGGGCTGCTTATCCACCATCCGGACTATCCTGTTTTGACACCTTGCATCAATTTTTCTCTTCCGTCCACGCCCAGGGAGATTAGCTACAGTGCTATGGGTTTTGATTCTCAAGTCCTCAGACAGACAAATTTTGGTTCTCAAGTCCTCAGACAGTTCTCTTCTCCTCTTTCTGTTGTCCATGCTTAGTGTGGCATACAGACACACAATGCAAAGAATAAATTAACTTCTCTCCTTTTTATCTGCTTTCAGGTGTGATATTTATGTTGCCCACACCTGTTACTTGCCCCAGGTGAGTTTAAAGGAACATCACATGCTTGAAACAATCTAATTTTTCCACAATTATGAAAGGGTGCCAATAATTTTGTCCAGCCCATTTTTGGAGTTTGGTGTGACATTATGTCCAATTTGTTTTTTTTCCTCCTTTTTTGGTTTAGTTCCAATACACACAAAAGGAATAAACACGTGTCTAGCAAAACATGTGTTACTGCAATCCTTTTCTGTGAGAAATACTTCATTTTCTAGAACAATTTCAGGGGTGCCAACATTTACAGCCATCACTGTAATTGGACAGTAACTTTCTACTGATCTTTATATACTTAGGCCTGTAACCAGAGGATGACCATAATACAGATGGAGATTCTTTACTGTTAGAGCAATGAGACTATGGAACTCTCTTCCACATTATGTTGTTATGGCTGACTCATTAAACACGTTCAGGAGGAGCCTAGATGCTTTTCTTGAAAAATATATTATTGCAAGTTATGAATCCTAGATTTTTTGAGAGACAGTAGGGCGTTGTTCCAGGGATTTGTTCTGGTTGCCATATTTGAAGTATGGGGCAATTTACATGTGCCTCATAATGGTTATTTGCCTTCTTCTGGATCAACACAGTAGGGGTATAGGTTGCACTTGAACTATGTAGCTTGCAGAACATATCACTATGTGACGAGGCTGCTAATGTATCACACTAGCCATTTGACATTGATGTTTTAGCTTGATACCTCATAAAAACAAAAATCCTTATTTCATCTACAAGGACATGATCATGGAATAACATTTATGAACCAATGTTTTAGGGTCAAATCTATAGATCAGGTTAGAAGTCCTCTAAGGGGCTATTAAGGATTGTTGTGTAACTCATAAATATGGAATATTTACAATCTAGTCAAACCATATTGTGTTCCCAGGACACTGTTATAGCAGTACTGCTTTCACCTTGTGCTGTGTTGTTTAAGCATTTCTACATTCATGTCTGCACCTTCCTTAAGTGTATTAAGTAATGACTCAAGTACAGCGATAACTCCGCTCAGCTTGCTTTATCTGAACAAGATATCATCATTTCCCCTGATCAAGTCACGTTCGGGCTGTCTCCCTGTGTCCTTTCAAGTACGATCACTTAATCCTGCTATTCTCACATTTAGGCTGCACTAATCTTACATCTTTAATACAGTCTGCTTTCTGTCCAAGACTGCCGTTTCTTTTATTGGAAAGGTTATCTTTTTGATATATGTATAATTCAGTGTACTGATGAAATAAAGATCTGCTAACTATTGACATTCCTAAAATACTCCCTTTTGTCAGAGTCAAAAAAAACCTTCACATTTAGCCAGAACCAAGTTTCTTTCTGCCTATTAACTTCTGTTCCCTCAGTAAGATATTGCAATAATAAAGAAATTCTAATAAACAATGACTGTAGTAATTGCACTGTTATAGCAATGTCAGCAATTCACCCAGTATCACTATACCTGCATACAACAGCTTCAACATGTTCAGGATTTATCATGACTAGCACAAATTAAAATTAAGGGGACCATTAGCGAATGCTGCCATTGCCATAGTCACCCACTGTGGATAGTTTACAATCGCTGACCAGGCTGGGGGTGTTCCTGTACATACTGACCTCATAGCAAAGATTAACTACTGTTATCACATGTCCATATATGACCCATTTTTGTCCTGTTCATAAGAATAAAATGGGATGGGGGACTGTGTTGCTTATGTCACAGGAATGGTGCAGCTTAGATATTTGTGGACGTTTGGAGCAAGTTTGAAAACACCTTCTGTAAGCACATCAGGACACATTGATTGTTTCTGTTATCAGATTGGCTCACATATACTATGGCTGTTGTGCCACAATTTGTATTCAAAAGCACAAAAACTGAGGCAGTTGAAGAACATTTCCTGTGCTGTGTGCACCAAAAAGAATCGGAAAATATGCCTTGCTTGACAATGGGCCTTGGCCTACCAGGAAAGGAACTGAGCTCAGCAGTTAAGTGCCTTATTAGACAGCTCAAGCTGTCCAATCTCTGTGATCAGCATTCGTGTACAGAGCATTTACAAGGCTTGATCAGTAATGTGGCTCTTTTCTGTCAACAATCTATTACTCAGGAAGATGTGCGGCCGATTATTTTTTATCTGTTCAAAATGACCTGATCAGCTGACAAGAGTTTTTATAGGCAGTATTAGTAAATTCCCACATTCTGTATTGTGGTGTCAGTATTGGGTACACCAGTTATACATTAAAATTTACATAAACAAGCCCCTTTGTGCTTGGATGAATCTTTCATTTCAATGATGTTTGAAAATAATTATAAAATCTTAATCTGCATTTCTTGTCTGTGCTTAGGTTGAAGTTGACTGGGAGAAGATCAGAGCCAAGATTGAAATGGAACTTGAGAAAGAGCGAGCAACTATTGGGCCGGTAGGCCCCTCAGTCAGGAGCAGCATTTCAATACAGCAGTGAAAGGGGGACATTTGGTGTTATAAGGTGGCTATTTGGCTGTATGGTCGCCCATGCAATACAAAGATGACAAAGCTGCATGTGTAGATTAACACTCTGTTCTGAGTGGGAATCCCCACAATGCCTTCTATACGTCTTTATAAGACAAATAGAAAGGAGTTTTCTTAATTAGACAACTCCTTTAACAAACCTGAACTCTGACTTTCTCATTACTGATATACATTATGCACATATTTAACCCCTTAAGGACCCAGCCCATTTTCACCTTAAGGACCCGGGCATTTTTTGCACATCTGACCACTGTCACTTTAAGCATTAATAACTCTGGGATGCTTTTAACTTTCATTCTGATTCCGAGATTGTTTTTTCGTGACATATTCTACTTTGTCAGTGGAAAAATGTTGTCCATACTTGCAATTTCTTAGTGAAAAATTCAAAAATTTGATGAAAAATTTGCAATTTTTGCATTTTTTTTAACTTTGAAACTCTCTGCTTATAGACATAAGAAATAAATTATATATTAATTCGCATATACAATATGTCTACTTTATATTTTCATCATAAGATTGACATGTTTTTACTTTTGGAAGACATCAGAGGGCTTCAAAGTTCAGCAGCAATTTTCAAAATCTGAATTTTTCAGGGACCAGTTCAGTTTTGAAGTGGATTTGAAGGGCCTTCATATTAGAAATACCCCATAAATGACCCCATTATAAAAACTGCACCCTTCAAAGTATTCAAAATAACATTCAGAAAGTGTGTTAACCCTTTAGGTGTTTCACAGGAATAGCAACAAAGTGAAGGAGAAAATTCTAAATCTTCGTTTTTTACACTCGCACATTCTGGTAGACCCAGTTTTTGAAATTTTACAAGTGGTAAAAGGAGAAAAAGCCCCCCAAAATTTGTAACCCAATATCTCTCAACTAAGGAAATACCTCATATGTGTATGTAAAGTGTTCGGCGGGCTCAGAAGGGAAGGAGTGACAATGGGATTTTGGTGAGTTTTTCTGAAATGGTTTTTGGGGGGCATGTCACATTTAGGAAGCCCCTATGGTGCCAGAACAGGAAAAAACATGGCATACAATTTTTAAACTACACCCCTCAAGGAGCGTAACATGAGGTACAGTGAGCCTTAACACCCCACAGGTGTTTGATGACATTTCGTTAAAGTCGGATGTGTAAATTAAATATTTTTTGTCTTCACTAAAATACTGGTTTTCCCCCAAATTTTACAAGGGGTAATGGGAGAAAATGCCCCAAAATTTGTAATCTCATCTCTTCTGAGTATGGAAATACCCCATGTGTGGACGTCAAGTGCTCTGCTGGCGCACTACAATGCTCAGAAGAGAAGGAGTCACATTTGGCTTTTGAAAAGCAAATTTTGCTGAAATGGTTTTTGGGGGGCATGTCACATTTAGGAAGCCCCTATGGTGCCAGAACAGCAAAAAATACCCCACATGGCATACTATTTTGGAAGCTACGCCCCTCAAGGAACATAACAAGGGGTACAGTGAGCCTTAACACCCCACAGGTACTTGACAAATTTCCGCTAAAGTAAGATGTGAAACTGAAAAATTCAATTTTTTTTTTCTCTAAAATGCTGGTGTTACCCCACATTTTACATTTTCACAAGGGGTAATAGAAGAAAAAGCATCCCAAAATTTGTAACCTCATTACTTCTGAGTATGGAAACTAGGGATTGACCGATATTGATTTTTTAGGGCCGATACCGATAACTTCTAGGCCGATAGCCGATAAATTATACCAGAATCCGTATAAGTTATCGGCTATTTCTCGCTACTTCTAATGCTCAAAAGAGAAGGAGCACCATTGAGCTTTTGGAGAGAGAATTTGGTTGGAATGGAAGTCGGGAGCCATGTGCGTTTACAATATCCCCCCGTGGTGCCAGAACTGTGGACTCCCACACACACACATTTGACCCCATTTTGGATACTACACCCCTCACAGTAAGCATTTACACCCCACTGGCTTTTGACAGATATTTGGAACAGTGGGCTGTGCAAATGAAAAATTTAATTTTTCATTTTCATGGACCACTATTCCAAAAATCTGTCAGACACCTGTGGGGTGTAAATGCTCACTGTACCCCTTATTAAATTCTGTGAGGGTTGTAGTTTGCAAAATGGGGTCACTTGTGGGGGCGGTCCACTGTTCTGACACTATGGGGGGCATTGTAAACACACATGGCCTTCAATTTTGAACACATTCTCTCTCCAAAAGCCCAATGGCGCTCCTTCTCTTCTGAGCATTGTAGTTTGTATTTTCTTACTCAGAAGAAATGGGGCTACAAATTTTGGAGGGCTTTTTTCCTATTCTCCCTTGTGAAAATGAAAAATGTAGGGTAACACCAGCATTTTAGTTAAAAAAAAAAAAAACACCTGTGGAGTGTTAAAGGGGTTCTCCGGCACTTAGACATCTTATCCCCTATCTGGCAATTTGCGGCGATTCAGGGTCAATCGGGTCTCTGGTGACCCGGAAAAAAAGGGTGAAAGGGGCTGTCCGAGAATGTAACAAGGGGTATATTGAGCCTTAAAGGGGTACTCCGGCGCTTAGACATCTTATCCTTTGGATAGGGGATAAGATGCCTGATCGCCGGGGTCCCGCCGCTGAGGACCCCCGTGATCTTGCACGCCGCACCCCGTTTATAATCAGTCCCGGGAGCGTGTTCGCTCCCGGGTCTGATTACTGTCTATCACGGGGCCGGAGCGTTGTGACGTCAAGGCTCCGCCCCGTGTGACGTCACGCTCCGCCCCCTCAATGCAAGCCTATGGGAGGCTCCCATAGGCTTGCATTTAGGGGCAGAGCGTGACATCACACGGGGGCGGAGGCGTGACGTCACACGCCGCCGGCCCTGTGGTCGACGGTAATCAGACCCGGAGCGAACATGCTCCGGGGACTGATTATAAACTTGGTGCGGCGTGCAAGATCCCCAGCGGCAGGACCCCCGCGATCAGGCATCTTATCCTCTATCCAAAGGATAAGATGTCTAAGCGCGGGAGTACCCCTTTAAGGCTCAATATACCCCTTGTTACATTCTGGGACAGCCCCTTTCACCCTTTTTTTCCCGGGTCACCAGAGACCCGATTGACCCTGAATCGCCGGTCTGAATTGTCTCAGGACCCCCCCCCCCCCCCCCCAGGGGTTATCAGCAGTCATCCTGGTCCGGTCCACGCCCGGCGCGTGGCAGGGCCCAAAATTCCCACGGCTGTACAGGTACGTCCTGGGTCTTTAAGTACCTGTATGCACTGGGTCCCTAAGTGGTTAAAGGTTTTCTAACTCAGGTTGGAACCTGCAGAGAATGATAAAAACAAGACTTAGCAAAATTGTATCTCAAAATAATCTGTGAAGTTTCTGCTCTTTTCATTTCTTATAGATTTTTGCCCTTAGATTTTGTGAACGGCGTGAACGTAAAAAAAAAAAGTCCAAAATAGATGCTTTTTTAGAACATTTTATTCCAAAAAAAAATTAATAAAAAATGTATTAAAAGTTTTATATAAGCAAATATGGTATCAATTAAAAGTACAGATCACGGCGCAAAAAATGAGCCCTCATACCGCCGCTTATACGGAAAAATGAAAAAGTTATAGGTCTTCAAAATAGGGGGATCTTAAACGTACTAATTTGGTTAAAAAGTTTGTGATTTTTTTAAAGCGCAACAGTAATAGAAAAGTATGTTATCACGGGTATCATTTTAATCGTATTGACCCAAAGAATAAAGAACACATGTCACTTTTACCATAAATTGTACGGCGTGAAAACGAAACCTTTCAAAATTAGCAAAATTGCGGTTTTCTTTTTAATTTCCCCACACAAATAGTATTTTTTTGGTTGCGCCATACATTGTATGGTAAAGTGAGTGATGACATTACAACGGACAACTGGTCGTGCAAAAAACAAGCCCTCATACCAGTCTGTGGATGAAAATATAAAAGAGTTATGATTTTTTGAAGGCGAGGAGGAAAAAATGAAAACGTAAAAACAAAGTTTTCTGCGTCCTTAAGGCCAAAATGGGCTGCGTCCTTAAGGGGTTAATCCTCACTTTTTCCTATTTTGGATAACATTTTGGTGGCTTCAAATGTCAATTACCAGGTTTCCATAGAGTTATAGTTTCAACATACAATGGTTGCCCTAGAACCAATTAATATTGTAACTTGACGTAAGTCTGGAGAGGAAAAAATGGCAGAGCTCCTCATGGGACAGGTATCGTTTGATACACAGTGTGTTATCAAGCACGTGGTGTGCAGTGGGTGTTAGTGAACCACTCACCTTGCTTAGTTGTGTATAAAGACACAACTACAAATGCGCTTGGGTGATCATGCAGGTGGTGCAGCCTTCTGGTCCCGGATATAGGAGTGCTCCTGGCCGGTAGGTACATTGGTAAATATGAGAGTAAAAATTTTCCAGGTTTTCGGCGCAATCCACCAAGGATGGGTCAGAGTTTCTTCAAAGGAATTTTATTTGCCAAAGAAACAACGCGTTTCAGAGCTTTCGAGCTCCTTCGTCAGGTAAACATGGCAGTATACTTCCATGTTTACCTGACGAAGGAGCTCCAAAGCTCTGAAACACGTTGTTTCTTTGGCAAATAAAATTCCTTTGAAGAAACTCTGACCCATCCTTGGTGGATTGCGCCGAAAACCTGGAAAATTTTTACTCTCATATTTACCACTATTGTAACTTGAGGGAGCACTGTATATATCACTATTTTATATACAGCAATGTAAAGTTTGACACTTCACACCATGCATCATTTTATGAAACTGTCAATGTTATATCTTTCATTTATTCTGTAAATTACAGTGTGAAAACCTTTAATCTTATTTATAATGTATATTTTGCATAATATTTTTGTACTCTGTTACGAATAAACATGCTTAAATATGTGTCACTTAATATAAGCTTACACTTATTTCCACATGCCTGATTTCTTATGTCATGGTGCTGCAGTGGTCTGCATGTAGTTTGTGCATTGTCATGTCATTTTGGCTATACAGATTAGAAAGTTTTGTTAGGTTTCACCAATATTGATGTAATCTGCTGACAGTCTAGAGAAAATAGTCAGATAAGTTTTTTTTTTTTAGAGAAGATTATTTTATATGTATCATTCTTTACATAGGATAAAATTGCAGTGGCGTCGGCTGGATGAGTGTAATTCCTCTGTGACTGCAAAACCCCTTTAAAGGGTTGTCTGTTTTAGAAGTGATATAACTGAAGAACACAACAATGATACAAAAATGAAACCGGGGTGTTCGTGCATGTAACCATACACAATGTCTTGACATTGTAAAAAAAAATGAAAAAACTATACAATATTAACGTGTACTTATTAAGAGTTATTACTGTATAAATAAGGACAACTTCTTAGTTTCTTCCTCATTCTTATGGTGCGGCTACCTTTTTGTTACTCCATTCATTTCATCAAGAACATAATGCCATCAATGAAGTAGAATGAAGATGAGAGATCCCGGTCAATACTATTTTATCTAAATCCTCTACTAATCTGACAGTGTCAAGAAGTTGGACTGTAAACTGTAAAAAGTTATTAGAGCCACTTTGTCCCCTGTCACTATTCATTTAGTCACCTTTCAATCTTCTCCTGGCTCCTAGCCTGGAAGAAGAATCATGTACTGTGCTGTTTTGATTCGTTAGGTCAAAGTAACTTTCGTAGCATATTTCACTTCCAAAAACCTAACCCTCAGCAGAGGCATAACTTGAAGCTCTTGGGCCCCAATGCATAATCTGTAACAATACTTTATTTATTTTTTTCCTCTCCTGTCAGATGGACATTTGGCTATGCCTCTATTCTGATTTAATTCGGATTTTACCCTTTGTTATTTTCTCACTATAAAGCCAAAATGCACCATTTACATTATATTTTATAGTAATCTGTGCTGTCAACAGATTGCTTAAAGGGGCAATCTGCCCTAGACATTTTATCCCCTATCCAAAGGATAGGGGATAAGATGTCTGATTGCGGGGGTCCCGCTCGGATCCCCGAGTCATCACTGCACATCACTGCATGAAGCGAAGTTTGTCACGAGGGGGCCGTGACATCACGATACTCCGGTCCCTGTATCATGAGTCATCACACACGGAGCAAACTTAGATCCTTTGAATAGAGGATAAGATGTCTAGGGCAGAGTACCCCATTAAATATTCTCTCAGTATCTTAAAGGAGAACTACCGTGCACAAAAATTTGGATAGGGGATACGTTTTAGATCTTCTGCTGCGGACGCCGGCCTTCAGCTATCTCCGTTTCTCCTGTAGAAATACATGGCGGGGACATGTTGGCCTCTGGGGAGAGCAGTGCAGGAGATAGCGGGGGTCCCAGCGGTCGGACCTCCTGCAGTCTAAAACTTATCCACTATGCTTTGGATAGGGGATACATTTTTGTGCACGATAGTTCTCCTTTAAACATCAAAATCAGTAAAAAAAAAAATGTGTTTATGCTATGCATATAACTCTAAGATGCCATCCCTCTCAACTGCCCCATACACAAGTACTCTCTGTTTAACCAAGTGTGGATATGTATTGAGTGGGAAGAAGAGACAAAGCTGCTGAGTACACTGGTAGCAGCTTATCTCTAGGAAAAAGGGCATATTGACATTCAAGATGCCTGATCTATCATTCAATCAAAACTTGTTACGTTTCTCTGTGACATGTCAAATGATTCCAAATTACAGGAACATTTCAAAGCACGAAACAATAGGGATAAACATAATTCTCAAACATTACCTTTGTTTTTGAGGTGATGGGCACAACTATATAAAAGGGACAAAAATGACCAAAGTTTAACATTGTGGTCTAATACCCAATCTAAAAGTAATTTGTGTCATACATTGTACCTGTTGTTATTAGAAATAAATGGCTTTTTTCGACCTAGTATTGTTTCATACGTTACCTTTCCAAGACCTGTAAAGAGTTAAGAGTTTTAACAAGGAAGTTTGTATTAATGCATCTGAAAATACTGCTTGGACCACTGGAAAGCTTTTTTTTTTTTCTTTTTTATGATTATAGGTTTTAGCCACTAACATGAACCCTGATGGAACCACATATTTAAAGAAAGAAAATGCTGCAGTCAGCTTCCCTGCCTTAAACATGCATTATAGAGTGGAACTTGCTGCTTGCAGAGGGTTAACGCTGAATTGTTTGTGTCTGGTACATTTTTACATTTATATTGAAGCTGCTATTGTAGTCTTTTATGTTGAAGGATTACTATTCATAGGTGCATAAATTGTGCTCCGCTTTCTCTGAACATTTTTTGGAGACTATATACTTTTTAATTATAAATATACAGATCTGCCTCATTGTACTTAGCAGGCTATATTCATTTAGAAACTTTTCCAAAATACTGAATGTTTTTCCACTTGCTTATAAATAGACGTGTACAGGATGCATAGTGCACATTTCTCTACACGACTGTGTATTGAAGAGTCGTAGAGGCCCAGTACAACATGAACACATCCTGATTAGTCATGGAGGCAAACATTTTAGTGGGATCAATACTTATTCTATTGTTGGTACAAGAAAGACTAGTAATACAATGTCTGTGTGTGAACTTATCAAATGATCTGCCAATCTTTAGATATGGTACTTAGGTAACGGGCAGGCTGCATTTTCATATGCCTAGCCACATAGAAAAATAAATTATAGCTACTGGGAATTAAGTTAAAATGTCACATTTTATTAAAAATGTGTTTAAAAATATATATATCAGAAATTATAGAAAAAGTTGCAGTACTCACCATTTCATGAAAACGTCTTATATCTTTATTTCTTTAAAGCACAAACAATACATGCAGTGGGGTCCGCAGACAAACAAAAGTGCTACCTGGCAACAGCCATTCCATGTGTTATCACCTTATCTTCTGCCCAACCATACACGTCATGGCGTATAGATACGTATTTAAAACCAGCCAAGCAATTCACTGTCATGGCTACATGTAAACAACTATACAAATATTCATAGGAACTTTTAAAAAACTCAAAGCAACAAACTCATATTGTTTTGGTCATTAAGGCCTACCAGGCCAAGAGTATTTAATTTCATAATCCAACATGCTTCTCTTTGAAGGAGAGTGTTATGCTGATCACCTCCATGGCCCAGCTTGTTAACCCTCTCTAGGCCTGCAAACTTTAGAACACTACCATTGCTTCCGTGGGATTCTCTGTCTTATGTTAGCAATTGGTTAACAAAACTATCTCCAATCGGCAACTATCTCTGTAGAAATTGCTCATTTTGTAATTATAATGTGACGAGTAAAAGCTTTATGTTAGGTGGATACACATACCTTGTAAAGCAACTAAACACCTGTAGAACTACATACAGTGGGGATAAAAAGTTTGGGCACCCCAGGTAAAAATTTATATTAATGTGCATAAAGAAGCCAA